>NC_060154.1:20698860-20784017 GCF_021292245.1 Micropterus dolomieu | reverse complement strand
CGGGCTCCCTGCATCCAAACATACTATTAGCAACTGGATTGTTCAGACTATTTCCCTGGCCTATCAGGTGCGCGGTTTGCCTTCACCTGTGGCTATGAGGGCTCATTCTACCAGAGGCAAGGCGGCCTCTCGAGCCCTCCTTTCCGGGGTCTCTTGCAGGATGTTTGTTTAGCGGCTGGCTGGGCCACTCCGCACACATTCATTCGGTTTTACAGTCTTGACCTTCCTTCGGCACCTGGCACTCGTGCGCTCTCCTCTTAGTAGTGCCACTTTTATTGCACACAGGGGCAGGCGGGGTTTTCGGCACGGTTTAGTGGGTATCTCGTTCCCATAGTGTCGTAACCGACGCAGTTCGAGTTCCCTCGAAGGGGAACGTCTCGGGTTACGTATGTAACCCTGGTTCCCCGAGAAGGGGAACGAGAGACTGCGTCGGTCCGCCGCACCTCTCTCCCCGCCTGAAGCGCCTGCTTCATAGTTTAAGCTAATGATGAGTGTGTACAGGTGTGCTTTATACTCCTCCGGTTATTCCGTCACACCTTACCGTTCTAGCAACAGGCCAATAGGATTGGAGTGATTTCATTCACGTTCAGACCTGCTTCGCCTAGAGGCGTTCCCATAGTGTCGTAACCGACGCAGTCTCTCGTTCCCCTTCTCGGGGAACCAGGGTTACATACGTAACCCGAGACGTTGTGACGAGTGGTAACGTAGCTCATACGGTTTTGCAATATAAACATTTAAAAACTGAGGTGCAAGGTTGCTCTTTTTGGGACTGTGAGCTGCAATTTATCGGAGGTGCTGAAATTAACATGTGTGCATTTGTGGTGAGATTTCTGCCCCACAGTAGTGTTTTCGGTTGGTTTCGGTTTCACATGCAGCATGCAGTCCCACATCTGTCGGTAAAACGGTCTAAAGAGGATAGCCTACTACCAGCGGAGCAATATCATAATGCACTGTAGAGTATAGGGAAGGTAGACTTAAAAATATTGTGAATTCTCATCAAGGGATGAGGGATTTTTCTGGACATTTCAGATAAGTTGGAGAGATTCTGAATGTGCAGGAAGTTTTGATCATGAGCAGAAAAGCTGCTGAAACACAGGAGCTATTAAAGTCCAGGAGTTGATAATTTAATTTTAAATATTAAAATAAATTAATTTATCATTGAGGTGAAATTATTACCACTACCACTGCTATTATTTTTCATCTCTATGTGGAACTTGCATTGGGCTACTGTTTCTCTGAACCCAACCATTTGGCCGCTCATCCTAAGATTAGGTTCTGCTCAAGGTTTCTAACTTTCTTTGTGTTTTTTCCTTTCCATTGTTGCCACTTGCTTACTTTTGGTTGAAATTGTGTCTCTGTAAATAAAAATACAAAGAGTACAGTCTATAGATGCTCTATATTAAAAGTGCAATGAGAAAACTGCAACTGTTGAATCGAAATGAATCACATATTTATCCATGAGATTTCTGTATGACATGTTTTTCTATTTATTGAACCAAGTTATGAAGGATTTACCCTGCTATTTAAAGGTAGAAGCTAGCTATTTAGGCTATAATTTCTCTGCAACCACAGTTTAACAGACCAAAAGCTTGGCAGGTTCCTTAAACCTTTATCCCAAACATAACTAAAGAAAATGATACAGTTCTGCTCTGCCTGTGATCCATAGTTCAGCTAAAGAGAGACAAATGGCTCCATGTCAAGTAGGCAACCAAAATTACAAAGCATATGTTTTGCTATGGCAGAAGAGGGTGTGCTCGAGCCATTGAATTATGAAAATGTAGACTGTGTTGAAGCCTGACACTGGGCCAAGGGGTTTATAAACTGAGTAGAAAGTGCGTGCTGTGAGTGGAGTGACTAACAGAAGAGGTTAAGTTGTTTTTGTTGTTTAGTCATTTTTTATTGGTATTTTCCTTTATTTTCAGTTTGAAAGCTAAACATTCACAGTCCAGTTTGACCAGAGTTTGGCCCTAAGAGTTACTGTTTATGTGCCTCTGAGCAAATTTAAACGCAGACAGACTCCTTCTCTCTGCTGTGGGCTGTTGATGATTTGTTTTAGACAGCTGTGTGCAGGGAAAAAAACCCCTAAACTGCTGGCTTAAAAGGTCAGCAAACATTCCCCGAGCTATGTTTTTGGTGAATTTTCAGCGTTGTCTGGGGGGATTGAAGTGTGCGTGGGAAAGCTTCCTTTGTGTTATTTCGTTTTTACACATTTTAACTGTCTTTAGGAAAGCACTAGGGGGAGCTAAGGGATTACTCGGACAGATTAAAGTCATTGCTCTCTCTCTCTCTTTGTCTGTCTCTCTGTGTCTCATCCTTGCGGTGACTAAGGGCATCCAACAACAGAGAACATGGCAGAGTACTCTCATTACCTCAACGAAGAGGGAAAACATGACCAGGTGGCAGAGAGCCTAGCTTAAATAAACAGAGCTGAGTCGAGACAGGGACAGAAGCAAGCTGGTTTTGCCCGTCTGTCTGTGCTGTGTCTGCACTGTAATTAAAAAAGGTTACTTGAGGGTTACTGTAATCATATGAGAACACACAGTATAATATTATAATAGCATATAGAGCATGGATACCAACTTCTGAAGGTATGTGTTTCTATAGACTCCATATAGCAATTATTATATGTACATATTCACAGCAAACCTCTGATTTTGTATGAAGGCTGCTGGAGTGTTTGTGTCATGGTGTCATCTTAGTTTGGCACACTTTCTTCTGTCATGCACTTTAGATTTTTTCTTTTGGTGCCATGATTTTTAAATATTTTATGGCACTGACATTTTTGATAGATGATGTTTTTCCTTCTGCAAGGAGGAAAGGGAATATTTCCCCAAAATTTTTACGAGTGTTCTCTTACATCTGTCTTTTGAATTGTCTCACTGGTCTTGGGTTGTTACAACTTTCAGTATTTCCCCCTAATTTAGATTATATGGTGTTCTTTTTTGCAGTCAGCTCAAACAACAATGTCATTGATAATGTCATAAAGTGTATTCTCCATATCTACTAGGCAAGTATAGAGTGTAAATACACAAAGCTAAGATTCAAGTCCATGCCAGGGGAACATCTCTTTAGAGTTTAATCAAAATAGGCCACCAAAAAAACGTCTGTAATTAAGGAATATCATATCACCACCGGGAAAACCATGCATCTCCAAAACAATACAGATGAAGCTAATCTAATTGGTTTTAAATTGTTTATTTAGCTTAGTAAGAAGGAACACGTACTCCTTCAGTTTTTCAGAAACATTATAAATCACTAAAGTTGAAGATACATGGTTTTCTTAGGAAGGTTTTCTTTGTGTATATGTTGTTTTCGTAAACTCTGGAGCTGTCCCTGTTCTGTTCTAACACTTTATTTTATCCCTCTCCCTTTTTTAGCATTTTTAAGCAGTATAAACATTTAATAAATTGTTTATAACACAATATATTGCAGTTGTAAACAGATACGATCTTATACAGTATATAAGCGTTATTAATGTAGTTTTACTGCTTTAACAGCTCATGTGAAGCATCAATAACTGGATGTTCGAATAAACAGATAGTTAAAGAATATACACTCACCGGCCACTTTATTAGGTACACCATGCTAGTACCGGGTTGGACCCCCTTTTGCCTTCAGAACTGTCTTAATACTTCGGGCATACTTTCAACAAGGTGTTGGAAACGACCCTCAGAGACTTTGGTCCGTATTGACATGATAGCATCACGCAGTTGCTGCAGATTTGTAGGCTGCACAGCCACGATGTGATTCTCCCGCTCCACCACATCCCAAAGGTGCTCTATTGGATTGAGATCTGGTGACTGTGGAGGCCATTGGCGTATAGAGAACTTATTTTCATGTTCAAGAAACCACTTTGAGCTTTGTGACATGGTGCATTATCCTGCTGGAAGTAGCCATGAGAAGAGGGGTACACTGTGGTCATAAAGTGATGGACATGGTCAGCAACAATACTCAGGCAGGCTGTCGCGTTTAAACGATGCTCAGTTGGGGCCCAAAATTTGACAAGAAAATATCCCCCACACCATTACACCACCACCACCAGCCTGAACCATTGATACAAGGTAGGATGGATGTTGTTTACACCAAATCCTGACCCTACCATCTGAATGTCGCAGCTGAAATCGAGACTCATCAGACCAGGCAACGTTTTTCAGATCTTCTATTGTCCAGTTTTGGTGAGCCTCAGTTTCCTGTTCTTAGCTGACAGGAGTGGCACCCAGTGTGGTCTTCTGCTGCTGTAGCCCTTCAAGGTTCAACGTTTTGTGCGTTCAGAGATGGTATTCTGCATACCTTGGTTGTAACGAGTGGTAATTTGAGTTACTGTTGCCTTTCTGTCATCTCAAACCAGTCTGCCCATTCTCCTCTGACCTCTGACATCAACCATGCATTTTCATCCACACAACTACCGCTCACTAGATATTTTCTCTTTTTCGGACCATTCTCTGTAAACCCTAGAGATGGTTGTGAGTGA
This sequence comes from Micropterus dolomieu, assembly GCF_021292245.1. Lineage (NCBI taxonomy): Eukaryota > Metazoa > Chordata > Actinopteri > Centrarchiformes > Centrarchidae > Micropterus > Micropterus dolomieu. The sequence goes on along the minus strand of NC_060154.1, from coordinate 20,779,546 downwards.
AAATCCCAGTAGATCAGCAGTTTCTGAAATACTCAGACCAGCCTGTCTGGTACCAACAACCATGCCACGTTCAAAGTCACTTAAACCCCTTTCCTCCCCATTCTGATGCTCGGTTTGAACTTCAGCAAGTTGTCTTGACCATGTCTACATGCCTAAATGCACTGAGTTGCTGCCATGTGATTGGCTGATTAGCTATTTGTGTTAACAAACAATTGAACAGGTGTACCTAATAAAGTGGCTGATGAGTGTAATCTATAACACTTTACATTAATAAACACTTTAAATGTCCTTAAAGCTGTTTATAGGTGTTGTGGAAATCATATATTTCCTGGTGCAGAACTGATCAAATAAATGGATTACAACAAACCGTTGTCTTTTGGTATTTAGAAAAGTAAGAAAGAAACACGGTGCAAACTGCAAAAGAATTCAGCTGGGTCAAACATCTACCACCTAGGGCAGTATCACACATCTGGCCCTGAGCAGAGGACAAACATAACATTTTTAGGAGGGAGACTGTCCCTCTCACACAGTGGCCTTAAAAACTCCACTTCTCATAGTAACGGAGAGGCATAAGACATAACAATTTCACAGATGTTCACGCGCGCACACACACACACACACACACACAAATCTTGATGTCCTAGTGCACAGTATGAAGTCAGAGAAGGTAACTATAAGTAAACAGTGTTAGATACATAATTACCAGCATGAATATAATATGGATCAATGTTCTGCCACCACAATAACTACAGTGTAATGTGTTATAATGTATTACATGCTTATAACAAACTTATAAATGATTAATAGAGGTGTTAAAGATAAGTTTTACCCCCAGATTTATGCTGCTGTAACAAATGACAGCTTTGTCAGTGCTCATGTTTATATAAAAAGAAAGACACCAGAAGGAAAGAAAGTGCAGCAGCTTGGCTGGGTGTTGATGCCTGAGCTGGTGACTTCATGGTCTCTCCAGTCCTGCAGCATCCAAAAGGATGTCAAGTGTGAAGGCGTGGAGATGGAAAGAAACACTCAGGAAACATGTAGGAAGGAGAATCACACAGACCAACTAACAGGTTGTCCTTCACCTAACATGCAAAATCCATTTACCACCATGGAATCATAGTTGATGTGTTGATAAGACACTTTTATCAGGGGGAGGAAGAGGCCCCACATCAGCAGCAGGAGCAGTCACCAGCAGGGGTGTAGGAGGGTTAAAAAGGGGGAAAGCTCTCCACCCACCCTATCCCCTTATTTTTTTTTTTTTTTACCTTCCTTCCTCTCTCTCCCTCCCACCGTGGCTCACTCCTTCACACTCCTCTCTCGCTCAGTCTCGGGACTCACTGCGGAATCTGGAAGCGAAGATGCGGGCGGTCGGGGCTGTGGGAGTCGGTGTACTGTGGGCGCTGCTGGTGGCTCTGGTGCGCGGCGGCGTGTCGGAACTGGAGACGCGGGTGCAGGAGCCGCTCAGGGCCGAGTCCACTCTGCTGAAGCCGAAGGTTATGATCGCCATTGTAGCTCGTAACGCGGCGCACAGCCTGCCACATTACCTGGGCTGCATCGAGAAGCTGGAGTACCCAAAGGAGCGCATAGCGATCTGGTGAGAGGCTCACAAACAGGGATGCAAGAGTGGGACTATTTTGACTCTTACAATATCCCTAAGTTTTCTAACAATATGTAAAGTTTTATGCACGAATGAGTAGGCTAGTCCATAGAGTTCCCTAGTTTCAAATGTGCATTTTCACACCAGGCTGGCGTCTTTCGGAGTGGGCTACACACAGTGCACGAGGTGGACAGTGATCTACAGTGGTGTGTGCTGTAATGAAAAGCAGCGTGTGTCCGCGTTAATTATAATAACAGATTGTCAGCATCGGCTCGCAGACCTGTTGCTGCGTTTTACGATGCGCTTACCTCGCGATTCTGACACCGGCATCCAAATTGCACGCTGTGGCAGAAGATGAAAGAGCTGCTGTGCATGTTGGCTTAACCCCTAATCACGGTTCCCTCCGTCTGATTCAGCACAAACCTGCGGAAACGAGGCTTTAAAACAGCAGGACTGGCAGGTATAAAGAGTGGGGTGGGGGTGGGGGTGGGGCACCCCAGGTAGGGTCCTGTTTGGTAGGCTTATCAAATGAGCATACTGAGTTCATATAAAGTCACCAAAGAGGGGCCCTGCAGGTGAAGCGATGAAAGGAGACATTGAGTTGGTCTGACAGCAGGTCTGGAGGGGGGGCGTTCTGGATAGTCATGTGTAAAATGTGTGTGTGTGCCTTTGAATGGTCTGCAGGTGATGTTGGTTGGTGGATCAGATAGAAAATCAAACAGAATCTGAGAGATTTCTGACAAGAGGCACGTTGATATGATCAAAGTGCGGATGTGTAGAATGTGAGATGGAGGACATAAGAGTGACATGCAGGTCTGGTGGTGGATGTTTGCAGCCCTTTCCCTGTCAATGCCCACCTCCCAGAGACCCATTCTTCTGTTTTGTTCCCCACACATCCCCTTTGCTGAAAGTCTTGCTTTTGTTTGCATAGCGAATGTCTGTTTCTAATTCAGAGACCTTCACTAAAACACACACATCCATTCTGGAGAAACTCAATACAGAGAAGGGCCCTTCTCTCTGGAGCGATGTGCCAAAGTGACTGAGCTAACAAGGCTTTGTGAAGGGTTTAACTGACTGAGGAAGGGCCCCATCAGTTAAGAGTGGCGTCTCTCCGGCCTGCATTCAGTGCAGCCAGGGGAAAAAATTGCAGTGTATATTTGAGACAGATCAGTCCTGCGTGTCACACAAGTATGTTTGATGTTACAGCAAACTGTCACTGACATTATCACGTAAATGCTCACATAAAGTCCTCTAAGCCAAGCCTCTAACGCTGGGACGTTATTCAGGCAGTTCATTTTTATTTCAGCAGCCACAGCCTATAGTGTTGTGGCTTTATTTACCACACAAGTATTCTGATATCTATATTATTACATTTATGACACACAATGATTTAAATCCAGTAAAATATTTAATGAACACTTATGAGCATTTTTAGCACACGGAGAAAATTGTGTGTGCTGTATGAGGGCCGTCCCAGAGAGACCATTAAATGATCAGATGAAAATATGAACTTCTAAATTGTGATGCTGTATAATGTGGTGCTCACTTGTTTTTGTGGCGATTCTAAATTTGAAGAAAAAAGGGCAATTGGAAACAGTGGAAATACTTTAAACATCTTAAATATTGTTTAAAGGATGTTTGTTTTCTAGTATAAAAAAGTTAATTGGGTTTTTGTGGGTAAATTGGTTAAGAAAATGACGTTTCACTCAACATAACTCATGCAGCTCTGTGCCTCTTTGTTTGTCTTTGTCATCATTATCACTGCCCAATGCATACAGTAAGCCAAACCACCCAATAAATGCCAAATTGTAATTCAGCGCTCACTAAAAGCATTAATCCACATTATAACAGTTTACAGTGTGTTACAGAGCACTAATTGATTGCAATACCACAATCAGGACAACTACAGTTAAAACCCAAACATTGCTTCTAAAGAGAAGAAGTACAAGACTTTGACTTAGTACTTGGTACCACTTATCTTGGCATTTTTGTTTGTAATTGACAGTACAAAGTAGTAAGAAGCTTGGTGAAGTAAAGTGTAGGAGAATGAGGTGAGATGAGGGACCCCAGCTGGACTCAAGCCAAGGAATTTGGGGTTATATGATACACAACTTCACTAGCCACAGCTTGTGTGGATATATCATAGACGGACTGATGTAAAGAACTAAAGAATCAGACAATACCACCAGTGTCTGCCTGCGATGCTCCAGTTTTTGCGTGGAGACACAATGTTCCTCTCACTAGTTCCCCTCTGGTGCTTCAGGCTTGAATGGAACGGAGGATTGTTTTCCCTCTTCATCTCCCCTCTACTCATTTCAAATATGCAATCCAAGGGAAACAGAGCAAGGAGTAGAGGAGAAGGATGCAGATGATTAAATATAATAATAAGTGTGGAGATCAATTGAGGAGAGACACCCGGTGTTCTCTTTATTATGTAGCAGCCGCAGCAGGACGCCGAATGTTGTTATTGTTGTTGCAGTGTTAATATGTGGTTGTACTGCACCTGTGTGTTTAGGCACATATATGAGAGGGCAGATAGAGAGTGTAACATAACAATCTACACATAAAGAAAGCTTATGGTGGTGAACAGTTCATAAGTTCTGCAGTTATAAAAGTTAACCAACATCCCTTTCTGCTTTTGAACAAATGCAATGCACAATACGTGGCACAATATTATTTTACCAGCTTTTTCCTTTCTCACTGAAAGGACAATTTACCAAAAATATGCGTAAAAATTAGAAAGCATTGTATAGTTTCTTGCTTCACGGTAGAAAAGCTTGCGTTTGCAGCAGCAGCACAAAACAGAATTTTTCTGGTAGAGCCATTTCATACGAGGTTCACACTGAGAATAACAAAAAAAAAATGGAAAAGGTTGAGAATCTACATGGGAGCAGTGTTACCGAGTATTAAACTGCTGAACAACCCAGCCAGATGACAAAATCATGCAAGTTTACAAAATATCAAGACAGGCTTTGGCCTGTCTGAGGATGTTGAGAGGTGTGAGCTTGTTCACACAGGACAATCTGCCCTAATCATCAAGTCTCCTCCACCCTGTTCACTTCAGCCTCTGACTCACCCTGACGGTTGGGATGGTCAGTAAAATCTGCCTTTAAAAGTTTTGCCTCTGCAAGCAGGTGCAGGTCTTACAAAGAAGTGGCAGCGCGGTGAGAAAGATTCTCACACTGCTGTTAAAGAATGAAAGAATGCAAGAATTTAGAGAAAGTGGGGGATGGTCAGGGGGAGAAAAGGTGGTCAAAAGTGCTGGGAAATTACCCAGAGGGCATTTAACCGGTTGGTTGGTTAATCCACATTCCCACAGTAGCTTTACCATGTGTACTTTCCTCTTTCCCTTTGTTGTGTTGTGCTTCTTCTGTGCGAAAAGGGCAATGGTGAACTGTAAGGCTCACTACAAGACATTCATATCATATATTCTAACCAGTGGAAGCTCACGAAATCTGTTTTCAGGCCGAGTAACAGCCAGACTCAGAGTGACTGAGCTTTGCAATAGGAGCCAGTAGTTGCTATGAGTCAGAAAATTCTATGAGCACAGAAGGAAATAAGTCTCAACTCTCATCACGTCTTTGGGTGACAGGTGAGATTTACTCATCACTGTCAAACCAAGTGGTCAGCAATGTCACCTGGCAGCAGGAGGGTACTGGGTTTGAACCTGACCTGGCCTGTCTGCATTCGTTTCGTCCAGGTGTTCAAGTTTCTTCGCTCAGGTCAAAGACATGCAAGTCAGATGAAATGGAAAGTTTTGTTGTTGTCCGTCCAGGGTGTATAAAGCTAGAGCCAGCTGCAGCTTAGCTTAACATAAAGTTGGGAACATCTAGTCTGGCTCTCTCCAAAGGTCACTTGAAACATGTTATATTGTGTTTATTTAATAGTACAAAAAAGAAACCCAAAGTTTAAAATTGTCACATTGTGGGTTTTACAGGGGGTTATGTACCAGACCATAATTTAATCCTGGATTCTTGTCGCAACCGGTGGACCCTCCAGTCTTTGTGCTAAGCTAAGCTAACCGTCTGACAAACTACAAACACAAGAAATACATAACACGGGTCAGTGACTGGAAATATGGACAAAGGGGTAGTGTGGATGACATGCAACCAAGGTTACATAGTTGCACAGCCTTCCACCTCATGGTTAATTGGACTCTCCATGAGTGAGAGGTTAAGTTGAGAATTCAGCAGCTTTTATCGTCTGCAAGTTAACAGTCGAGTTTTGTGCCCGGCCTACAGGAGTTACTGTTTGTAGTAAGCAGCTTCAAAGGAAATCATAGAGAATTTCATAAGCAGTGAGCTGGGTGTTGGTCTGAACACCCAAGGCACACAACACAAGACAATTCTCACCTACAGTTTAGGCCAGTCTGCCATTATTCTGCTCCTGACGCTGTTTGTTGCTGGCTGTCTGCTGCTTATTGCCTGCCGGCTGTGTTCAGGTGGCAGAGTGCTTTCCAGGTTCTGAGCTGGGGGTTAAGATGATTTGTTGACTTTTCAGAGAAAGACTGAACCATAAAGAGGATCTCAGAGTGCTGACATCATCTGCCTTTTCGTCCGCAGGGCTGGCTTTCTCACTTTCATAATGTCTTGTTGTTTATTTACTCATTTATCATATAACCATTATACCTCATTCCATGTTTATGGTATTGTACTTTATACTCAGAGACGATGCAGGGACAGGGAGGGATTTGTGGTAAGAATTTTCTACTGGTGAACTTTTAACTACCAACTATAGCTATTATTATACAACCTTTGGTACAACCACTATAAATCCTGATGCACCATTCTGTAAGTTAAGAATTTTCCACAGCTGCTCAAATACGCACATGCTAAATGCCCCAGTGACATGTGTCATGTATACTGTCATGCGCCTGTCGAAAGAGGTTTTATGTAATTGTAGCCTGTATCTACAATATCGTGTGCTGAGGAGATTGATGTGCGATTATTAGCGACTCCATGCCAGATCCAGCTCCACTCAAGCATTTAGAAATAGATATATAGAAATGATTTGCCCCATGTGACATGACTTAACATGACATAATATTTAAGCTATTTTGACAAGCGCATAGATTTACGCAGCAATAAACAGATCATAAAAAATTAGACTTGAATGCTGAGTAATGGTCTGACTGTTTGATTAATGCTGACTGTAGTTTTGGGCTTTGCAGTGGCCTAACCTTTTTGCACCAGAGCCAAATTTTACTTTTTAAAAACCACTTTAAACCAGCATATCTCTGTGCCTAATGGGACACTTCAGTGTTTCAGGTTTGTTTCATGACAGTAGCACTGAAGAAATGCAGAGTTGTCCACCAAAAACATTTAACCTGGCTGGACTTACGATCAGTGTTGGTTAGTTACCTGGAAAATGTAATCAATTACTCATTACACATTATGTAACCTAGCCCTGTCTTCTGATAAAAATAATGGTTTCTGTTCAAGAGCTTGCTAATGCAGCATTCTGTTGTGGTTCAAGTATTAAAAATATGGTACATTTGAAGTCTAAATATTTATATGGTTTTCTACTTAAAGCTAAGGTAGGCAGTTTATTTCAGAAGCATTTTTGTTCTATTTGTTGAAAATCTCTTTAGATCCCAACAAAATCAATAAATCAAATGCTCTGACATAAATATGAAAAATATTCGGTATCTGTGGCTTTTGCAGGACTGTAATAAGCATGGCCTACTAGCCTGCCTGTGTACCTACCTATCAGCGTATAGTTTCCCACATGAAAATGTGTTTTCAGGGAGTGTCTTTGGAGGGAGGTCTGAATTGAGGGTGTGCGATTTTTTTGGTTGGATGCTTTCAAAATCTAGCTGTCTCTTTCTAGATCTTCAACGCTGCCTACCCCAGCTTGAACTATCCTGACTGTGTGCCTTCACCTCAGCTAGCTAAAAGGTTATCAGTTTTGTGATGTTGCACAGTTTCTCTAGTTTCCCCGTGCCAGGTGTGTTACCTCAGGCCCCATTTCTCTATGGGAGCACTCCAGCGAAATTGTTCCTGGTTTTGTCGCGCAGGGAGTTTTTAGGAGAGTAGTTTATCGAAGTGTATGGAATAAGTTATCAGGATGAAATAGGCTATAGTGTGTTATCTGGTGCAGACAACATGGGCATTTGTGAATGATTAGCAACATGTGCTTTTGGTGAGTGTCAAAATCTGTTAGATCACAGTATTGGCACTCAAATGAGTGTGTTTGATTGTCTTCAGTGTTCTGGTGCAAGGATGGGTATAAAATGTGCAAGCATGTGTGTGTCTTCTCACATATGCCTGTGTGTGTGTGTTTGAATGCTATTACACACATAATGGGTGTGTGTGTTTCTGCTGTGCTCCTCTGGCTCAGCCCCTGCTTTCCGTTCTCTTTCTAATGACCTCATAAGGCCCACAGTGAGCCAGAACTTTGTATTCTGTAGTCACATCCAATCCGTGGGAAATTGAAAAAGGTCTTTAAACATCTGCTCAGGTAGTTGACATGATTTCCAGAAACGCAGGAGGATGTTTCCTAGATAACAATGCAACTATATCTGTCTGTCTGTTCCTTCCATATCTTACATGTGTGACGTATGACATTGCTTGCGTTGCTTTGGACAGTGAAATTTCACCACTGAAATTGTGAGAGTTCCCATATTTAGCCCATTTGTTTCTTCTAAAATAAAAAAGTTGCAGAGTGATTTCCATAAAGCGCTGTAGTTTTCAGCCAATGTTAATCAAACCTGAGTAAATAGTGCATCGGTTGGAGACTATTTGTAGCCATGGATTAATAATACACATTTGGTGGTCTTGAACCAAACTTGAATGTCTGTGTTCATTGCAATGAAGGAACATGTCACGCAGGTGAAGCTCATTGATATTTTTATTTACTGTTCCAGTATGAAGAGCACGCTAAGCACATGGCTTATAGTTGACACATCACTTTGAAATGGGCGTTCACTCTAACTCAAGATGTATTGAGTCACGTTTTTTTATACCTGCAGGGTATCTGTGGAAATAAAGAAATTGCACACATAATGATGTGGTGTTATTGGCAGAAATTACTGTGTGGCCCAATGTTCATTTTCCAAACACAGTGACTTCAGAGCCTAATCTTTGCCAGCCCTTCACTGAGCCTCAACCAGCAAAATCCCTGTAAAGCTGAAGGGATGCAGCTGACGATCTAGTACCTGCCAACAGTCCAGCCCCATCCTCACTGCCCTGAAGCAAGAAGGCATTCATAGGAAGGTTTTCTCTGTAGATCCGACATGTCTGTGCAGTGCAGGAAACAAAGAGAATTGATTTTATTATCCCTGAGCTTTTTTCCCCAGCTCTCTCTCTCTCTCTCTCTCTCTCTCTCTCTCTCTCTCTCTCTCTCTCTCTCCCCTGGAGTGGAAATGGTTGTTCCTGGCTCTGGACTGTGAATTCTTGCTTATTGGTGCCCCATGTGTTCAAGCACACATCCAGCAGTATTGTCAGAGCTTGGCAGCACAGCAATGATACAGTGATAGAGTTGGCTAACACTGAAACACAATGGTATCTTGGTATGAGCCCTCTCATCTGGAGAGTGACAGGCTTGAATATGGATTGGGTTAAGGCCAAGTAGAGGCAGGCGAAGTGTTTAGAGCTATGTTTTCATGGACAGTGGATTGTTCACTAGAAAGACTGGAGCTCATGTTGTCATAGAGCAAATGTATCTGTCCCTCCATCTGTCTCTGCGTGTCATCATTTTCACTGCTGGTCCCTCTCCTTCCCTGCCTCCCCCCACTCTCTTACTTCCTCCCTCTTTCCAGGATCCTTCTGTTTCCCCATCACTTCCATCTGTTTGTTTGGGTTTTCGCTTTCTTTCTTTTTACTCTCTTATACTCTCTTCATGTTCTCTTTAACAACCAGAGTGTGTTTTAAATAATGACTGCATGACTGAACTTGCATTGGATGTTAACATACTTTAAATAGTTACTTGTGTCCATAAGAGATCTTAAAAAAGTATTAAAACTTTTCAATAGCTGCCATTGCCATGATGGCCAAAATAATAACAGCCTCTAAGAGTTTTAAAACAAAAATTTAGAGTTTTACTTGACATGGTATTCCCTTCATCTACCCAGCTAAAATCAAACAGAAGCCTAAGCTTGTATCCTAATAGTTTAACAATTGGTCCAAAACTGCAGGAAGACGTACTGAAGTAGATATTTAGCACATAGTAACAAACCTTCAGACACAGTTTATCCTGGAATCAAATGGCTAAAAAAAGCTTTTCCTGGTGCCATGGGATGGAGGGAAGTGCATGCATGTATTAAGAAAACTGGATACGACGCTGTGACTCACTCTTGCCCAATGTGCGCTACTGCAACTAAAACAACTTCTGTCACCCAAAACGCTTTTACCAAATTGAATAATAATAAAACTGTTAACAGGACACCAAGGACTGCATTAATCTTTGTGTTTTGTGGATTTCTAAACTATGAACATGTAATACTTAAATACTTTAATACTAAAACATTCCCAAAATGAAACGCTACTTTTAAGTGTGCAACATCATTGCAATATAATGTCTACGGGAAGCGACAATTTGCAAAAGCAAACCAGAAAGACAGCTAATGTTTTTTAGTGTATTTGCTGGTTGTTTTTTTTTTTAAATTAATGGCCACAATATCGGAGTCCTGTTTCTATTTCTCATAATATACCCAAAAGGGAAGGGGATGACTCTGTGCCAATGTTCTGTGCTGATACTACTGCAGCGTTTCAGCCCATGCTCCCTATGAATTCATATTGGACAATTCTGATGCGCAAAATGAAATACCTCCAGTGCAAATGTTATGCAAAAAGTAATAGTGTAGAGGTCACGGTGGCGAATGGCCATACAACGATGGAGACCAGACTTCTCATCCTGTTTCCTACCAGCAGTCAGCACTGGCTTTCTTTAATATTTAACCATGGTGAATATCTCTTCCTAGTCTTGGAATATGGATACTGAATATTACACTTCCGTGCAAGCCTGCAGGCCCCGGCTACTTTTGTTGACCCTGAGAGTCATGAGGAATTTCAGTCAGGAGGTCCCGTCTCACCCACCCCTTCTTCCACCCTCCCTCCCATTCTGCTTGTCCCTTTCCCCTCCATTTCTCTACCCATCAAACCCCTCCTCTCTCCTTTCCCCCGCTAGACCATCAAGAGGCCTGCAGCCACGTCAGCCTCCACAGGAGAGACTATACTGCAAAGTCAACACAGACACACACAGACACACAAAGACACACACACACACACACACACACACACACTAACACACACACACACACACACACACACACACACACACACATACACACACATACACACACTATCATGGTTATTATGTTTTAAAGGCATCTACGCTCAGGCCTGAAAGAGGCATTCTTGCTTCTTAATTATATGCAGCACCCAGTCATTATTGGGAGGGATATTAGATAGTTTATTTAATCAACAGTCAGCTGACACTGGCCTGCTGGAGCCTTTTAAATCTGTGTTTACCTAAAAGCACCAGTCTCATAGACAAGCCACTGTGTTTAAGGCCAGATGTCAGCCTTTAACAAGTGGGAGGGAGAGAGCCAGAGAGAGTGATGAAGTGGTCTCGTTAGGGGATGCAGTTGGAAATGTGACCAACGTATTATTACATTTTACTGCATGACTGCTGCTATTCGATCGGACCAAAGCACATAAGTTTCACAGGATTTTGACACTTTTAGCAAATGTAAAAATTTGTGGTAATATAATAAATAAATAAATAAAATAGCTATTATTTTTCTTAAAAGCTGATACAAGAATTTGCCCTTTTCAGAGGATATCATACAAACCAGAATCAGCTGAACAATGGATCATTTGGATTTTTGTTATATTGCAGTTAGCTTTAACATCTGCTCTATAATGCTGCTGATAATACTCTACACTAGCTGCTGCAGCACTGATTAAGGACAGGTGCCGTATGTGGATGCTTTGAGATCTGCACAAGAGGAACTAGAGATGACAAGATGCAGATGGTGTAGGTCTCTGAGACTTGATAACAAGGGAAGAAATAAATGGACTTCTTATGAAAGGAGAGAGAGGGAGTGATAGGTGAGGCCCGGGGAAGCATCTGTTGTCCAGATGCTGATCATAAAGACAGAAAAGGGGAGAGGGTGCCTAACCCCAACGCTGCAGGCAGTAGAATAATGAGGCTGCAGCTTACTGTAAACTTCAAAACAGGAACAAAAAGGCGCAGCACAAGACAAGAAAGAGATACAGAGGTATGGAGGAATAAGGAGGGGGATGGAAGCCTGAGAGCCCAGATTATTGTATCTATGTATCATGTGGAGAGATGCATACTATTACCTTGTATCTTCATTTAAATATTTTCACAGACATCCATGAAATATTACTAACTGTGTATAGATGTGTCAGCATTGTCATTTGGACAAAATATTTTTAATCCTGTAGTTTCAAAAGCATCAGCGAGTCACAGTTGAAGTAGGCCGATTTGGCAGAAAATGCGAAGGCTCTTTGACTTGGCGCTGAGGTCACAGACAGTACTGTACAGTTCAGCTGCAGTGGCTTATCTTGCCAGAAGGTACAGGAAATTGAGTAGAAGGAGCACTTAGCTGCCTCATGAAGAAGGATGGACATGTCTAAAATAAAAAGATATGGAGGAGAGGATGCCCCATGGAAATGACAAAAAGGACAAAATGAGGTAAGCAACACTAAATGTGTCATCCTCAATAGAGACCTTTTTGTATTTCTATCATCCTGCATAAGCTGGAAATGTGTGTACAGTGTATCTTTATTTATGTTTTAGTCCCAAAAAGCTTCATAACACAATTAAGGCAGTGCTTTTATTGGCAAAATCTGCGTATTTATTGAAGCGATTGTTCAATAAGTTTTCTTTCCTTTTGTAGACAACCTTCAGTCTTCATGGACTCAATACCTGGACACAGGAAGTGTATGTCCTGCCAAGAAAAGCCTCTAAAAAAGGACTGATTTTGTGAGCCAAAGAAAAAAAAAGCATCATTAGCATTTTAATGTGATGTTTGTTAAACAGAGTTAGTCCAATCATTTATAGGTTTAGAAGGATTTTAATGAACTCTGTGAGGAATTCATAAAATAAATGTAAATATTTTATATCGATGAGGACATTTTAGAACAATTCTGCACATTTTCATTTCATGTTTAGCAGCAAAATAACAATCAAAAATCCCCTTCATTCACCCCCTCTGTCCCCTCAATCCCACACTCTTCCTTGCTGATTCATACCCATAAACATACACATATTCTTATATACTGTATATTCCCACAAACTGTTCTATTTGTCATTCTTTACTTCCCAGAAGTTCCCTCCTTTTAAATCCTGCCTGGAACTGTGTCTAACATTGGAAGATGGCGTGTAGGAACACATTTTTTCCCCCTAGCGATGTGCAGTTTAGCTGTTGACAAAGCATGTAAATATGTGTGCTCATCTACTCATTAGCAACGTTTCAGATGTTTCAGTGTGTTTCTGGCCTATGATAAAAAAATTCAACAGCAAGTCATTAAGAGCAGACATCCTCCTTTATTACTTTCACGGGCAGTTATGCACTAATACACACACGCATGTGCTTGCATACACATGTTTTTACACTCAAACAGGTACACTTAAAATTGTAAACCACCACTTGTGCAACAAATAAATCACCAGTCGCACTGCTGTAAAAACAACATTCCCAGATCACCAAAATGAACATTCTTGTGTTTTGTCACACATCTGCAAGTGTAGGCACGCACACATACACACACACACACACACACACGTACTATTAAAATTATTGACCACTGTGTCTCCTTGAGGTGTATGGCTCCTCTCCACCTACTGCTTCTGTGTGATGAGATATTTATCTGTCTGACTGAAGGTTATTGAGAGCTCTGCCTCTTTCTGACTAATCTATGTGTGTAATGCAAGACTCTGCACGTTTATGTGGGATTTCTACATGTGGTTGTGTAATGACATAGGCATCAGTGTGCATGCCTGTGTGAAAACAGGTGTTTCTGTATCGCTAGTTGTGGGTAAACCAAGAGCGTCAACACTGTTGTTGAGAAGGTTCTTGCTGAAAATACGAGGAGACGGCGCACAAGTGTATGTGTGTTTTTCTATCTCTGTCCAGCCAGTCTAAAATTGGGTGCAGTTTTGGAGAGAGTACAGCAAGGAATATTACAGCAAGCAGTGGAAAACTCCATCTTACTAAGTGTGTGTGTGTGTGTGTGTGTTTGTATGCACACATTCGAGTAAAGGTCTCTGCCTCACATTCTGTTGACCTTTCCTCCTTAAAGGGCAATTTAAATCCAAGGACAGGTGATTATTTTTCTGAAACTGATAGCAAACTGCACAGTAATATGTTTTTTTTATTACAGTTTTAATTTCTCTTGCACTTATTTATATATACACACACTCTCACCCACACACACAGTAGTCACAGTGTCTTCCCTAGAGTCAGCTCTGGGAGCTAGAGTGGAAATCTCTGTGAAGAAACAGCGAGTGCTAACCACAGTAGTGACCAACAAGCAGCTGCAACTTTTACACTGACATCATTTGCTTACAGGTATGAGTGTGTGTGTATACCGGTCTGTGCAATATTTCTCGATGTTGACACAGAGTGCATCAATTTTCAGTAAAGTAAAGTAAAGTAAAACCTAACTTCAGGCTGAGTTAGTTTTGATGGAAGTCCTTGTCCAGCGCTCACAGATTTTGTTAGAGAAGTGGCAGCTTGTCTCTGGAGTTGTGTTAGCATGTTCTTGGTATTACCCAGAGTGCCTCAGAGAAATGCCTGTCTGCTCTGTGCCTACTCAGACTTTGTCTCTGCTCCAGCAGTGCAGTTAATTGGGCAGTAAGGAGGCTTTGCAACACTGAGGCTTTCTGTTGTAACGTCAAACAGTAATTAGACAACTCTGGAAACCTGAACCTCTTCTTCCATAACGTGCTGTCTAAACGTCGCAATCTCAAGCTTATGACGGTTTGCAGCATTTTGCATGATTTGTGACCCAGCTTCACATCCCATTATTTTTTCAGAGGGTGTCATACCTGAAGACAGTCCTGACATGCCAAGAGACTTGTTTCTGCTCGGGGACAGCTGTTCACATCTCATGTGTTTAGCAGATGCACTTTCAAGAGGTGGCGGGAAACTGTCTGTGGCTGTCCTGTCATGCGATGGATGGTCAGGAGTTTGCTTCAAGTGAATGACATCCTGTGTTGTCTGTGTTGGTGTTTCAGGGCAGCAACAGACCATAATATTGACAACACCACTGCCATGCTGAGAGAGTGGCTGAAGAGAGCCCAGAACGTCTACCACTATGTGGAGTGGAGACCCATGGAGGAGCCAAAGTGAGTCATGGTTTCCACAAGAATCATTTATTAGCATCTATTTAAAGCAATTCAGACTTGGATTCTATCCTTAATATGCTCAGGTTGTCTCACATCACTAGTGTTTTGTAATGGGATTGTGAAGACCTCTAAACTACCTTATATCTCTGCATCAGATCCTACACAGATGAGTGGGGTCCGAAGCACTGGCCTCCTTCAAGGTTCAACCATGTGATGAAGCTGAGACAGGCAGCGCTGAAGGCTGCCAGGGAACGATGGGCTGACTACATACTAGTAAGACTCCGATGAAAAATATGCAGTAATTCAGACACTTATGTTAACAAAGTGACCATTTATAGCAAATGGTTACACAGTTGGATTTGGCAGGAGAGGCTCTGCAACGAATCTAAGCAGCAACAAAGATTGTGCTCAGACAGAGCTAACGCTGTGTATCGATTAGATTCTGAACTGGGAACAAAGAGTGATTTTTCATATTTGTAACTGAAGGTCATTGATTAAATTCCAGATGATGTTTTGATTTGGATTTTGACCATCTTCACTGCAACAAATATATCTGTAATTACAAATATATTTGTAATTTGTAATAAATAATGTTGTGTAGCATAGTTCATTTCAGAATTGATGTTATATGGTGAGTGACTTGTGCACTCAGACTCTCTCCCCTCTTTAGTTTGTAGACAGTGACAACCTGCTGACCAACCCACGTGTGCTGAATCTGCTGATGGCTGAAAACATGACCCTGGTGGCTCCCATGTTAGAGTCTCGCTCGCTCTACTCCAACTTCTGGTGTGGCATTACCCCACAGGTACAGTTTGAACTTCAGTTCAGACATCTGTCCACACACTCATCTAGATTTCTTACCTGAACCTGGCGTCTTCCTGTCTCTCCTCTCTGTCAGGGTTACTATAAGCGAACCCCAGACTACCAGCCGATCCGGGAGTGGAAGCGGCTCGGCTGTTTCCCTGTTCCCATGGTGCACAGCACCTTCTTATTAGACCTGCGTCGTGAATCCAGCAGGGACCTGGCCTTCCACCCTCCTCACCCGGACTACAGCTGGGCATTTGATGACATCATGGTGTTTGCGTTCTCGGCACGCCAAGCAGGTCAATTTGAAAACTCAACTCACAACAAACTGCGACATTTGTGGCAGGGCGGCAAATCCCTTCGCTTTGTCAGTGAACAAACAAACTTAGGAAGATATTGGTGAATGAGGTACTCTGGCTGTTTGTCAGTGTGCAACATGTTTGTAGAATTGCGTTTTTGATGCGAGTAATCATCGGTAGTGGATCACTTAAAGTCAGCACACTGACTGTCAGCACATATGAATTCTCCCTATTTATGCTACTGTTACGCTACATTTTAACACTCACTCTAATCCTGTAAGTGTCACTTATGGTCACAGTGGCTGCATTTCAGGTTACGTAGGCTTGCTTTAAAACATTTGAACCCATATTTTGCTAAAACAAACAAAAGTGAAATGTAATTAATAATCGTTAATCGAAACATAATTAAATTAATTTATAATAAAGGTATGAAAAAGAACCCAATTTCTTACAATTTAATAAATACAGTAAGTTCACTAATTGACTTACATAATGATGGTTATTGCTACAAAAGAGGGGATCATTTTGATGGAAAGATACGCTGATATATTTATTCATCTGATAACATAAGTTTCTCACAACATAGTGTATTTGATCCCTCACAGAGCATCCAATGCACTGTTAACTTAAAATTTATTTCAAGAAAAATATGATATGGTAAAAAGGTCTCCTCTCATTACCCAGGGTGTATCGCGTTGTACTAACCAAATCCCTCGTTCATTTACTGGATATGCAATATGCATAACAATAACATTTTAAGGAACTTCAAGCAGTTTATTTGTCGAGTTTTTATTTGTATTTGTGTAGCATGCAGGCTGTAGTGTGACACTCATGCATATGGGACGTGGTATGAGCAACCAGGGGTCGTCTAATTTTCATGTTTATTTGAAATCCTTGGGTCAAGAGGTGGTGTTTACAGAACTGTGTTTGTGTGTTATCCAGGTGTGCAGATGTATGTGTGCAACAGAGAACACTACGGTTTCCTGCCCGTCCCTCTCAAAGCACAGCAGAATGTAGAAGATGAAAGGGAGAGTTTCATACACACCATCACGGAGGCTTTGAGTGAGTACACACACACACACACACACACACATAGCAGCTGAGTTTACTGTCTGTCGCTCCATGATTATTTTACCTCTCAGGTTTGTTTCTTCTCCTTCTTGACCTCCCACGACCCTTCACGGTTGCATCCTGTCAACCCTCCTTGCTTTAATCCCCCTCCTCCGTACTGTCTCCCCCTCTCTATTTTTTCAACCCCCACCTCCCTCTCACTTTCCCTCCCTTTTGGCCTCTTCTCTCTGCTCAGATTTTAAATAAACCAAATTTAAATAAATCACCGCAATCCTGAGGATATTTGGTTATTTTCTAATCCTGTTTTTGCTGTCTTAACCTTTTGCCTCCTTCCTCTCTCTGTCAACAGTTGACCACGACATTGAGCCCTCTGAGCACCTGTACTCTTCGCCATCACCACAGGACACGATAGGCTTTGATAAAGTGAGTTATGAGTGTGTTGGCTCTGCCTGGAGGAACAGGGTTTCATCCACTTCTGTCTCTCTGTATGTTTACTGTTTATCAGCAACTCCCACTTCCTGTTTTAGTTTCTCTCCATGTTCTTCTTCTTCTTCCTCTGCCCTTGCCTTCACCTCTCTGACCCTAACTTATGTTTTATTTGTCCTCTCTTTCTTGGCGTTCTACATCTCCTATTCCATAAAGACAAACAGTGACACTAAGCAAAAAACGTACTACAGTAGGAATATTAGGCATATTTTCTGTTTAAATGTTTAGGTTTTCCTGATCAACCTGAAGCGTCGGCTGGACAGGAGAACCAGGATGTTGAAAACAATGGCTTCGCTGGGTCTACATGCCACGCTGACAGACGCTGTGGACGGAAAGTAGGTTACAAACACACAGCCCTGCATGCACTCGATTAACTGACCTGAAGGCTGATTTAATCCTGAAAAGAATCTCCTCACACTCTGTGATACAGTCTTACAGAGATTTGGTGTTTGCAGTGATATGCTTGACTTACTTTCCCTCCTCAGACCTTTTAATCCACTGTTAAGAATGTCCTAATCCTTCTTCCAGCCTTTGTTTGTCTGGCAAATTGTATTACTTATTGCAGCTTGCTAAGTCTGACTTTGCTGTGTTTTACAGTGAAGCTTTTTTCATTACTCAGCTGCAAGTGCAGTTAAAAGAAATAGCCTTCTTTTCCCACTAATACTCCTCTTTTCTCCCTCTCATTCAGGGCTCTCAATTCGTCCCAGCTGCAGGCGCTGGGAATAGAGATGATGCCGCACTACAAGGACCCTTACTCTGGCCGAGTCCTGACCCGAGGGGAGATTGGTTGCTTCCTCAGCCATCACTCTATATGGATGCAGGTGAGAGCAGAGTAGCGCACTAATATGTGGAAGACGGGTTGTGCAGTGAACAGTGAAGGCGGAACATCTTGTGACTGCACATGGGAAGATCACAAGACCAACTCGCTGAAGTGACCTTTAACACGAAATACACGTGTAAAGGAAGAAAACTAAAGAAGTAGACATGTAAATGTTCTATGGACCTTGTGCATTTCAGCAACAAGGACGTGCTCCAAGTCAGAAGTGGTAACGTGTCACATTGTGTAGGTGGACACCTGCTGCTTGTGATCACCTTTACCTGCATTTTAGTAAATATCTGACCAGTTTAATAATATAATGTCATAACTGTTCAAGAAATATTGTGAGCCAGGTTCAGGTGTGAAGAAGTTTCGGAGACTGATGAAGACTTAACATAGCATGGTTTATTGAGCCCGGCCGAGGAGATACAGTGCCAGCATACAACATGTGAACACGTCAAATGGCGACACCAAATCTGAAGGTTAACATCTTTTGGTCCATTTTATGTTTCTGTCTTCCCTCTAGTGCCTGTAGGTTTCCCTATTAGGTCATCTTAGCTGGCCTTAACCTAGAACAAATAATCTATCTGGTGTTTAGACTCCAGTGCTTCATCACATTGGAATCTATCACTACCCATGGGTTGAACTGTAATCTGTGGAGCCAGTGAGTTCTTGTAGGACTCAACCTTGTAAGATTCCCAGAGAACACTGATATCTGCCAGCCTGACGCCTGATCTACTGTCTCTACCTACCGGTCAATAGGATTTTTTTTTTTACATCTTTAATCTGCAATAACAGCGCCACCTATGGGCATATTTTAGTGAACTTTGGTGCCTGTAGTGAGGGGACCATGCTGAACAATTGGGCTGTGGATTCATGTCAATGTGAGCTGTGGTTATAGAGAAACAATTTTCTTGGATTAAATAACGCCACCTAGGGGCGTGTTGCACCAAATTTTGCACAAACCCTCAGGGGGGCATCCCACATTAATGCTCCAAGTTTGGTGTCGATTGGCCATTCCAAAGCGAAGATATGCCATCATTTTCTGTTTATAGTGTTTTTCGCAAATGTGTGTTAGCATGTAATTGCGCCATTTTTAGTGGGATCAAAATTTCCTCTACAAACTTTCATCAGCTTGGTCCAGAGATTATCCGTGCCAAGAGGAGAGTTAAAGGAGAGTTAATTAAAATAGGTTTTGCAGTTTTCGCGATTTTGTGGAAAAAAAGTTTAGGCAGAAATGGGCGTGGCCTATACCACGAGATTCAGTTCGATCCTCCGAACGCGTGGATTTAATGTTTTTGATATCCGCCTTCGTAGGCGGGAGTTCCAATCCCAAACTCGTTGACCTTGCTTATAGCGCCCCCTAGAGGTAGAACTGTGCGGATTTTTGCGCCTGAGTTACTCTTGGGGCTGTGAAGCTACCTTATGAGTGTCGTGTCCCTAGCAGTTACCGTCTAGGCTGCAGTATGAGTTTTATGCATGGAAGAATAAAAAAATAATAATAATAATCCGAGCGAAAACAATAGGGTTCCCAGCCGCTTCGCTGATACTGGGAACCCACTCCCTGCCCACTCAGGCTTGGACCCCTAAAAAATATAGATCCTTTTGTGTTATTTATTAAAAATTTTACAATCTGCTTAATCATGTCTCTATGGGTGTGGTGTGATCAGATTTAATTTACAGTGACCCCCCATCTTTGTCTAAATGAGTCCCACCCACTTCAAACCAGTGAGAAGAGCACAGACAAAACCCAGAAATGCAGAAATCTCTCATGTGCAAAATGTTTTCATGTAGGAACCCGCCACTTATGGTAAAAAGCTGAAGCCCAGATATTGGTTTTCAGGGCCTTTAAAATACTTTATGAAACCAACAACAAAACAAAAACAACATTCAACAGAGAGACTTTCTGCCTGTCTGCCTACCTCTAGTTTGCATTTCTTGTCAATTTCGCAATGAATTTTATAGAGACAAGATAAGATTAGTAAGCTGAGCACAATGGTCACCAGGAATAATGTAAAAGAGACGGACAATCTGGCAAAACTACAGCTGTATTCTTTCATTTTAACTTTTATGTTTGTGTTCTTTGACCATCAGGTGTTAGAGTATGGCCTCCAGAGTGTCCTTGTTTTAGAGGACGACGTGAGGTTTGAGCCCAGGTTTAAAAGACGGCTCCAGGCCATAATGGATGACGTAGACAAAGCCCAGCTGGACTGGGACCTCATGTAAGAACACCCATCCACCCTTTCACACATACCCTCACAGTTTTTTTCTTCTGTCACATGAATGTTCCTGTCTGTGCTCCAGCTACGTGGGGCGCAAGCGTATGCAGGTGCAGCAGCCGGAGCAGTCCGTGGATGGCGTAAACAACCTGGTTGAGGCCGACTACTCCTACTGGACACTCGGCTATGCGCTGTCACAGCAAGGAGCCAGGAAGCTACTGGCTGCCAAACCCTTCACAAGGATGCTGCCTGTTGACGAGTTCCTGCCCATCATGTTCAACAAACACCCTAAGTCAGTCTTAACTTAAAGTTTTCTTTGATTTAACATTACAGTGCTGCAAAGATGCAATACACTTGACATAATGGAAATAACATGCACATGCGATAGAAAGGCTTGTTTTATTTAAGGCATGTAATGCAGAAAACCACAATGCTACAGAAAGAAAGATTTCTGGATAACGTTCGCAAACGCAGACAGAAAGACCCTTTTTAGACGGTCTGGTTTCTGAACAGACAGACAAATATTTACCGAAGGCCACAAACAGATGATTGCAGGTGCACTCTTGCTGAAGAACATCATCCACATCAAGAGTAAACACGAAGGTGCAAAAGTAAAAGCTAAGTAAGGGACACAGTCAGTGAAATTTAGGCATGCATGGATCATGGCATGGACAAACTCATGGGCAGTAGAGCAGGGCAGAAATACTGAAGGGCCCACTGCACAGTAATTATCTATACATAGACACAAACATGCATGTTAGTGTCCCGTTTTGACTGGTAGACAGTGTGTAGTCTTCTTCTTCTTCTTCATCTTCTTTTTTCTGGGCTTCCTCACACACAGGGCATGGATTGTTTGTCTGGCTCAGCGGGTACGGTGCCTTGCACAGGACACAATGCCTGCTTTTCTGCTGTCGTGCCCTGCTCTCCTCCACCTCCTCCTCCTCCGCTCTCCTTCCCATTTTCTACCTTTTTATCCCTTGAGTCAGCCCTCCACCCTTCCTGGCTATCCTCTCCTCATTTATTTTTTTAATTACAACTTCTTTTACATTCCCTCCCTCTCCTCAACAGACTAGACGTTTTTGCACACCTACACCCTCCCTGTGTCACCCACTTCTCCTCCCCCTTCCTTCTCTCTCTTTGAGGAATGTGCACCAGCGCGGCTCTTCCTGCTGGTTGGAGAAGGGGACAGGATTCCCATTGATAGAGGCCTGTGTGTGGGGGTGGGGTAGAGATGGCCACTGTGTGAATGTGTGTGTTACTATATAAATACATGGAGATGTGTGTCCAGTGTATAGATTACTATTGAATACACTGTGTGTATGTATTCAACAGTGAGAGAAGGTGAAATGGGAAATATGGACAGAAATGTGGAAAAGTGGCAGAGAAAATACATTAAATGTGTATATTATGTAAATTAACAGCAGGGTGTTGTGTGCGCTATTTAAACTGTGGATATTATGTCAGATATGTTGTTATTTAGGGGGACGAAGGCTGTTTGATGAGACTGTCTTTTCAAACTCTCTGTTCCTGTTTTCTTTATAACACAGTTTCTGTAAAAAAAAGCACATGAACAGAAAAAAGAGAAATATATAACAGTAAAAACAAAAGATGCCTCATTGTGTTGAAAATGTGAGCTCTAATAAAAGTGTAGGGTTTCACTGTCCTGGTGGAGCGGCAGGAAGTTGACCTCTGTGGTGACCCCTGTCTGCACGAGTGTGATGCCGCTTAGCTGACGTGTCACACCCAAACCTCCGTCGTTCCTCCATCTGGCCCTGCTGCAGGCTAATGAGGCCCCTGGGATTAAATGTTTTTCTGATTTTCTTTATAATAACCGGTGTTAGTAATATACTGTGATGTGAAGCAACATTAGTCCATTTACCCAACTACTCTACTTCAATGCAATTTTGAAGTGCTTTTATTTTACTTGAATACCTCTATTTTTTTTTTTTTAGCACGTAATAACTTTTCATTATAAATTAATCTGACAATGATTTTCTCATTTGGTCAATACAACATCATATAAGAGTCAAAAATGCCCAAACCCAAGGGAGGGCTCCACATTTTTTGTCTGATCAACAGTCCAAAAAGATATTCAGTATACTATGATATGTGACAAAGAAGAGTGTCAAATCCTCCCATTTCAGAAGCTGTAACCAGCGAGTGTTTGACATTTTTGCTTGAAAAATTATCAGAATAGTTGCTGATTAACTTTCCATAACTGATCATTTGTTTCAGCTCTAATTCTGCTGCATTTCAGAGGGAAATAATGTGCAATTAATTTTACTACATTTATCTGACAGCTATAGACACTGGTTTCTTTTCAACCTCAAATGGCACCTATGATTAGCTTATAAAACATGAATCATTGTTACAGATAAAACTGCTCAACACTGTATAAATTAGTTTAGCTCCATGTAAACCAATTTTAACTTGACTGGATTCTTCCACCACTGTTGTAGGGAAGCAGGTAATTTTGTAAATAGTTTTCAACATTCCTGACATTACAACTCAACTGCAGTGGAGAGGAGTATCCTGTTCCCCTATTTGATATCCTGTAAATTTGCTGTGTGTGGTATACATTGGACACCAGAACTTCCAGTTAACATGATATGATGCGTCAGAAATGTTGTAAAATGCAAAATAGTCACGCAAACAGCGATGAGTGAGCACTCTGTTCTTTTTCTTCCGCATGGTGAGTTATCAGCTGACTAGTAACATTTGATCATATTCAAGCCCCTGATGCACTCATGCACCCAACGCTGTTTGCTCCCTCTACCTCCCCAACCTCCTACTTGTGTGCCATATTTTTGGTGTTATAAAATGTAATGTTCCTGTATGTTTATTGAGAGGGATTAGTTACCAGTTATAATAACTTGCTGTTATAATGACCATTAAATTGCTTCCTGTTTCCGTAACATCTCTTTTTACTTCTTTGTTCCTCTTTCCATCCCCCTCCGCCCCTCAGCACTGAGTACATGTCTCACTTTGAGCCGCGGGACCTGAAGGCCTTTTCCGTGGAGCCGCTGCTCATCTATCCCACGCACTACACAGGAGAGCCGGGCTACATCAGTGACACGGAGACCTCCACCATCTGGGACGACGAGGCCGTGGCCACGGACTGGGACCGGCAGCACGCCCGCAAGACAGCCCAACAAGGCAACATCCGCCCTGTGGCACAGAACAGCGTCACTGGAGACTCACCGCCTCCTGCAGCTCGAGCCTCACGGGACGAACTCTGATACAGAGACCTGAGACCGGGAGAGAAAGACTTGTGTTTACTACGTCGTGTACACACAGTGAATGTCATGTGTACACACACTTGAAAAGACACTTGAACTACAAGCGGACATACTGTACATTGATTCACACAAACACACAGGTTTGTTCCTCTATCCTCGTGGGGACATCTCATTGACATAATGCATTCCCTAGCCCCTACCCTAACCTTACACACACACACACACACACACACACACACACACACACACAGGTGTCCTAATGGAGAAAAGCAGAGTTAAGTTGTCAGTCAAAACTGCTGCCTGATGAAGGGACACTAAGAAGAGGATAAAGAGCCGAATCTGGGACGAGGGCCAGTGGGCCTTTGACAAAAGCTTTATTTATTCCCCATGTGCCTCCTCTGGACATGTGGAGACGGCCACGGCCTGATAAAACTTAAGCAACACATGGAAGACAGCTAACATTATTTGCAGGATGTGGGAGAAAAAAATTATTCCCACAAATCAATTTTGTTTTGTTGTTTAAGAAGATGATTGTTATTTAAAAAGAACAGATGTTTTTTTTTTTTAATGGACAGGCGAGGAATAAAGGAATCTTAAAGCTGTCTGAAAACAATTCTTAAATGTGCGTGTGAAACTGTGTGTGTGTTTGTGTGTGCGTGTGTGTGTGTGTATCCACGTGGACATATGCATGTGTCGCAATACTGAACATATGTAGGAGAAAGGAGGCTGGCATAATGTACCCAAGAGTGTCACTGCTTCAGATGATGTCAGGCACACACACACACACACACACACACACACACACACACACACACACACACACAGAGTACAGCCCTTCAGCATGGCAGTAATGGATGTGATTAAGCTCAGTGTTTTTATCATTGCAGATATCTCACTTGCACAGCGGGCTGGTCCTGCTAGTTAGCGTTTCAGCGCATCGGTCATACATCACACAAAGCCTGTAGGATGTATAATATGCAATTCTGTCCACGTTAGAGCGCTGCTTTCAGAATTGACATGTGCTAAATATTTTTGGAAAAACTGAACTAATGAATAATTCATGTCTTAAAACAGGCCGCTCATCATTCAGTTGTGGTTGCTGGGCTGAACTAATAAAACAACTTCTCTATTTCTGTGTTTTCACTCACTCGGCAGCATAAACTGACGCATATGTTACCTATCATCTTGGAGTAATTTGGATTATTGTTGGGTTATTGGCATTGCAGAGAGTTTGGAGACAGAAGCAAATGAAAAGAAGAGATCCCAGGCCAGATTCAAAACAAAAAAAACAAACTGCACTCTTTAATTCTGTGCGACTAGAATAGAGCTTTCATTAAATAATGTATATTATTGTTTTATCGGTTGACTAGCAAGCATAAACTTGCTGCAACAGTTCACATAACCTTCTGATGTCTGATATCTTCCCCCTCTAAAAATAAACCGTGTGGCATTTCACAAAATGGTGGTAAAACATAAAAGGAGCTGCAACCTCCCAGTGAATCTGAGGCCCGAGCCTTTATCATGTAGAGGACTCTCAGCGGGTGCATCGTCTCTCACTGTTCACTGGCTGAGTAAAAGTGTGCTCACTGTTTTATAGTTCCTGTCTGCGGTGGGATCTGATAGAGAGGATGATGGGGGGGAGGGGGGATCATCGGGCACAAATGAAATCCTGTTGTGAGACAAACCCTGATCTCATTCCTTTGCTGTCAGGTCTTTTTTGATAAGATAAAAACGTAGCACTATTGCTAATCCTGCCTCATGCAACAGTAACCTGCCTACCTAATATTACTTCCATGCCTAGAAGTCCTTGATAAGATGCTTAATTTGCAGGTTTGTTTTCTCAGGCAATATCCCTTCTAGGTGCTGCAATGCTAAGAGATGGATTGGGCTGCCATCTGCTGGTCATTTGTCGAATGGCAACTGGAATGAACAGCTTTTACTTTAAGGCCTCAAACAATAACAAACAATCTCAAACAATACAGCAGATGATTTACTGTTCGTCAAAATGAATTATATTATATATATATATATATACATTATACATACGTACATATATATATATTTGCATGAAATGGCAATTTCTCAGGCAACAGTCTGGTGAATACTGCACAGATACTCTCTCTCTCTTGCTCTCTCTCTCTCTCTCTCTCTCACACACACACACACACAAACACACACACACACACACACAAATAAACACACTATATCGCCAGGGGGATGAAGAGGGGAAGAGAATCAGTTGTTCAGAGTGAGTTGTCTCCTCTCATAATTATACTGTACGTACGCCCATGTCAATACATCATTTGTAAGAACATAAAACTAAATTTGTAATTCTTGATTTCTATTTCTCCTCAGTACCAAATACAAGTAGGCTATGTGCTAAGAAAAATCTGCTTGTGGACAAGTCTGTTCATATCTACTGTGTGGATGGGCACCCTCTTTCTCCCTCCTCCTCCTCCTCTTCTTCTACATCCTTTTTCCTGCTGCAGTACAGAGCAGTGTCTGCTTTTTATGGAAGGATCCTGTACTCAGGTAAGAGAAATATTGCCTTATCAAATACAGAATCATAATTCTCAGACTATATTATGACAAAAAAAACTTCACTTGACCGGATGTTGGCTGAAATTTGTGTGTTTACTGCAAGTTTGCAACAGGGCTGCTGTGAAATACTGATCCACACTTTATTAATAATGAGCCTTGGGAGTTGGAGAGGAACTAACACTGAGTGTCATAATTTGTGTGTGTGTTTGTGTGAGTGTGAATACTCATGTCTGCATGCTTTTATGTTTCTACGATATTGTGTGTATGTGAATATGATTATGTGTATGTATCTGTGTGTGTGTGTCCTGTAGAATAGAAGCAGCAGAGCGCGAGCACAGCTTTTAGTTTACTGGGGTAGCATCTGAAATATTCATCAGATCAAGACTATGCTTTTGCTCTCTGATTGCTCGTTCTCTTCTCTTCTGGCTCTTATCTCATCAGCACACACACACACACACACACACACACACACACACACACACACACACCAACAAATACAGACAGATGCCATTTCTGAAACATGCTGTCGTGTTTTAGATGGGTGTTTACCTTCCAGTCAACTCCTTCCCATATTGTATGAAAATCAATGTGTTTGGAAACCATCACACTGCACATCGCGTCTGCATTTACTAGCTACAGTCATGTTATTGCAGTGCAGACTTCAAATCAAACTGCATTAGTGCATAACTAACAAATTTTTAAACCTTTCGTATTATGCAGTATTTCTGGAGATATATGTACATGAGAGAGAAACACTATGACTGAGTGATTTGTAACACCCGCTGCAGTCTCAGCAAGGAGCTAAATATCACATCACAGGAAAGAGCTGGTGATGCTCACTCCACTTGTCGAAGACCGACGGTCTTACTCACAGACTTCACAGTCAGCAGACAACTTTACATGTCACCAGTCATCTCAGAGCCATCACCATGAACTGGACTAGCGACACACTTCAACCTTCAGGAAACCCAACTCTGCCTTTAGGCCGAATGCCTGGAGCAGACCTCAGTCTGCACACAGAGACACACATAAGAATGAGCGCTATTTCATTTTATTATTCTGATATGCACTTAAATTTCACATGTTTACAATCCCTGTACACAGAGAGAGTAAGAGGCAATTTTAGCAGTCTTGATGTAGCTGAAATTCCTAATCTTGTGAAACAATCAGTGTAAAATCAGAAAGCAGCACAGTTTGATCCACAGTTTTGTCACTCTGCAATAGGACCTTAAACATATGGGTCTAGATGGACCAAGAGACAACAAGACAGAATTAACATCGACTTGCTACCCAGCTGCTCTCACATCACAGATTGATCCTGTAGATTAGTGGGTCTCGATGTTTTTGACTTGTGTCCACTGTATACTTGAGATACATCATTGCTGGTTGCATATGCCTGTGTGTTATGTGTTACCAGTTCTTTCCCCTGCTTTATTTGAATAATTTTTAGAGGCCTGAACTTCACGAAAAAAAAAGACAAGAATAGAGGAACATTTTTGTAGGATAATACATAAAAAATCATCTGGAAATGTAACTTTTTATAATTTTGCTTGTTTAACTGATAACCCTATCAGTGCGATACACAGATAGTACATGTAAATGAAGGATTCATTGCTATTAAAGGGAACAGCAGGTGATTTGTTAGTGTAACTTGCAATATTTGATGATTCTTTATATAACAAAGGGATATTGTTGCATAAGTGGGTGAAATGACTCAGTGATGCTGTGCTGAGCAGGGAAGCGGCTGGTGACTAACAGGGATGTTGTAAGGCCGTGTCCTTTTGACAGAGAATGGGCTCACACATACGCACATTCACTTGCGTATAATCCACACATGCACACACCCGCACACATACACATGCAAAAAAGAGAAGGAAATGGAAAATGAAAATATTGTTCTTTTAACACGCACAGTGCCTCTGCTTCATCCTTCTCTTCTCTTGTATTTCCATTTCTCTCTGTCAGTGATCCAGAGATATTGTCTCCTTCTTTTCTCCCCCTCACACTGATAATGAGTAACTGTTCAGTGTCAACATGAGCTCCTCAGACTTCTCAATGAGTGATTAAGTGTGCGCGCGCATGAGGCAAAGGAGTGCTGTATTGTCAGTGCAGGAAAGGCCCCTAGCAGCACTATAGCAGCAATACTCACAGCCAATGGAAAGACAGGAAATTATTCTTAATATAAGCAGTCTATTAATATGATGTGATTTGCGTTTACTTCATGCTAATCCTCCTGAAATAATCACTGACAAGGATTAAGCAAGAGGAAAAAGAGCAGGAAACACGTCTTTGAGTTCATTGTGTTTGTTGTGTTCCGATGTTAACCAGCAGGGGGCAGTGTGGAGTTGTGAAAGTGTAAAGTGACACAGCTCAACCACTGCGTGTGTGATGATGTGTCAGCATATTTAGAAAATTTTCTTACATCAACAAGATAGGATCAGCTTCTAAAATACGATGCATTTTTTATTAATTAAATGAGCCACCAGTATATTAAGTAGTTCATATTAGCTCCACCTCAACCAGTTACAACATTAAAAAGCCACTGACACTATCCTGGATTAGTAAGAATAATCAAATTTCATTGTATATAATACACAACACTGACAAGTTGATAATGCTTATAATTTCTTATAATCCATTTCTTTCCAATGTGGTATTGCTACTTTTACTTTTAAAGGGTCTGAATCTGTCTTCCCGTGTTTTGTTTAATCTCATATATCAGCACAAGATTCTACTCAGTCCTACAGGATTTACTATTGTGTTCAATAGAGATGTCTCCTTTTGTGTTACACTGATGGGACTGTTTGAGGGAGAAAATGAGAGTAAGAGAGAGTAAAAGAGAGAGAGAGAGATTTTGTTTGTATTCACCCAGTCTGAGAGGATCTCTAGTGTGTTGTGTGTATAAAAAGTGTGTGTTGTCAGAGTTTAGAGAGCTTTGGCTTCCCAGCTGTGTAAACTGGTGCTGGCCACAGCGCGACTGTGTCAGCACACTCAGAAGCAGGCAGAGAAGAAATGCAAGAAAAGTGAAGGGAACACTGAGGAGTTTAATGAACAATGAAAACAAGTGATACTGGAATGGAAAAACCAACGTGTGAGTGTAAGTGCAGTTAACAGAAAATAAAGAATAAAGGAGAAGAATGTAACAGTGTTGATAACTTAATGTCCTGACAGTTTCTTTGTCAATCCCTCAAATACATCACTATTAAAACTGCTTTGGCAACATGTCAGGCTTCAGTGAACCAGTGAAGACTGTTGCTGGGCAAAAGCGAAGTGATTGCAGGCCTTTTAGAGTACAGCCCTCAAAAACAGAGAGAGGAAATGGGGGGGCAGTTCTCTGGAAGTCACTCCAGACAGCAAGAAGACAAGGCAGCATGTTTACTCACTCTTCCTGCCCATCATGCTCCCATTTATTCCCAGCAATCACACAGGCACATGGAGTCACTGAGAGTCATGGTCAAATCACGCTTTCTTCAGACACTTGAGCTGAGCTTGATTTGCCTGCCTTTTTTTTTTTAAATCCATAGTTCCAACCATGAGTCAGGGACTAAATATAAACATACTTTAGGTGGAGTCTCACTGCATTTTTGTCTGTTGAGGATCCAAAGGAGTTTTGTCAAGCTGAGTCAGAGTGAAGGTCTGAATCATGGCCGTGACATAGCTCAAGTCTCAGGCGAGGCTACTTTTTTTCTCTTCGGTACTGTCGGCGACTGAAAGAGGACTCCACTGGTGTTTTCCAGTGGAGGAAAAAGTATTGTTGTAGTGGGGGTGGTAGATGCTTTTTTTTGAAGGACCAATAACACAATGTATAAATACACCATTACAAATCTTGCATTTAAAATCATCCATGACTAAAACTACAGAGGTATTATCAGTAAAATGTATTTCTAAGTATTAAAAGTAAATTCTACAAAACATAGAATGTGCGACACAGATACCTTTAGGTTGTGGAATATTATTTTTTTATCTATATAAATTTAAATAAAACCATCTGAGAAGTTTAGAGGGAATTGTTTCTTTAGTGAAACAGTTAACATATGAAATGTGACAAGGGGCCTCTTATAGACTGTATTTTTGTAAGGGGCCACCAGTCAAATGTAGCAGAGTAGAAATATAAAGTAGCATAAAATAGAAATACTTGAGTGAAGTACATCAAAATTCTACTGAAGTACATTAATTTCCACCACTGATGTTTGCATTTGTGTGTGTGTGGAGTCACGTTCCTCTGCCATGAAGCACCTTCTCCAGATGTTTCTCTGACATTGGTGCTCTTTTTCAGTGGCTGTTTATTTACCTGAGAAACCAGGACCTGAAGTCAGACACTGCAGCTTCTAACTGTAGGAAGCAACTTTCTTCATCTTTTGTACAACATTAACTTCTGAATCTACGTCAGCAGTGTGTGTTTATGCGTGTGTGTCGGAGCACTGCCTGGTCCTAGATAATCCTCTTCTCAGCAACAGCATTGTTTTACACATGACTGTTTCTTATTCCTACCCTGAACTCGATCACACACACACACACACACACACACACACACACACACACACACACACACTCATGCTCTCCATAATTGTTACACATTTATTATGATTTGACCTTTGCCCTGCTTTCAAATGTCACTAAGCTGTGCTTCTTAACAGAGACCTGAATCAGTAACTTTATGATGCTATCCGCACATCTAAATACCTGAACCTTAATGCAAGAAATGTGTATCATGTTTTATATGAAATGGCTTTTGGGAAAAATTATGGTAAAATCCAGGAATGGCAATACCTCAGAACAATGATAATAAAATCTGAAATCTTTTTGAAGCTTTAATGAGTGCAGTTTGGGATTCAGCAGGACGTAAATGAGGCCAAAAGTCATCCATCATGGAAAACATCCGCTATTGTTAATAATTCTTAGAACCTCTTCCGTAACATCCTCCTCTCTATCTCAGCTTTCCTGTCTTTCTTTACTTTTCTTTAGATTCTTCCACAGTCAAAGTCTCTTTAGTCAGTGGTGGGTGGGGGGGCCGGGCCACCAAGTGACGGCTCCTCCCCCTGGATGAATGTAGGGGAGAGAGAAGGAGGGAGAAAGAGTGAGAAACAATAGACTTTAATCACTCATGTGGTTGAGAGCTGTTGGCAAGCCAAGCTCCACGCGTGCAGAGAGAAGGCAAAAAAACACAAACAGAAGAGGCTAAGGTAGAAACTGTGTTGGGGGAAAAAGGAGAGAAAAAGGAAGGTAGAAGATAGAGGGGGACAACTTGAGAGGAGAGTTTTCATTAGTCCCACCTTGGAGCTGAAGTCCTGTCCAGTATACAACCAGATTGATGAGCAGAAGGGGAGGTGAACAAAATATCTGACCTAAAGAAGTTGATCCTAAATCAAGAGTCAAATCCTCTTCATCTTGATTGTCAACACTTAAAGGCCCCCGCTCCAGATTTCTACTGCTTCCACCGAAGAAGTCTCCATCCACTCTGCCGTCCATACTGGAGTATGCCCTGTCAACCCTGCCGCTGATCCAGGCGGTCAGCATGATCTCTCACTACCCTCTAGCCACCCTGCTGCCCTGGCCCGCAGGTCCCAACCACCACTGTCCAGACCTGGACTGCACCTTGCTGCTGGAGGGAGAAGGCGGGGTCGCCCTGCAGAGGTACCAGCCTTGCTCCCCAGAGAGCAGCCCGCGCCACTGGGTCAGTACATGGCAGAATAATGGCTGTTGTTTGTTGAAATCTGTTTTTATTTCTGGGAAGCACAGGTACTTCCAGTCTTGTTAAAAAAACAGATGTTGGCCTCTGCGTTAATGACCTTCCTGTGCCTTCTGTTGTTTGGAGTGTGTGTGAGGGGTTGCGGAATTGTTTGGTGTCAAAGGTTCAGTCAGTTTTGATAGATTCAAGGATGGGAATGGGAAGTGAAGTGGAACGTGTTTGGGGATAGTAAAAGGGAATAAGATTAAGATGAAAAACAATTCACTGAGAAAAGAAGTGTGGAATTATAAACAGAAGATATGCAGCGAGGGGCAGGTTGGTTTGTGACTCCTCCAAGGTCTGTTTGTTGGATGTCTGTGGTGACTGTGAGAGACAGGGCAGAGCGATAGGAAAAGAAAACTATGAAGAGTGATATCGCATGTTCTTATGAGTGTGCTTGAGAGAGAGAAAGGTATTTGTCTACAGTTGATACAGACTGCAAGTCTGTCGCTGCTCTGGACTCAGCAGTTCTGGCCCGACTGGTGGTCACATAACTGGTAGTGACACATCCTCTTCCTACATAATCCACCAGTGTAATGTACAGTAAGTGATTTTGAAACCAAATCAAAAAACATTCACTTGCTCAACTCCGGGATTGGTTTGTCATTCAAATTCAGTTAGTCCACAACTCATAATGCAATAATGCAAACTAGACAGTAACCTTTGGTGGCACAGCTGGAGGACAGCTGACCTCTTGTGAAAAGCAGTAATTACTGTAACTACCGCTTATTGGTCACTGTGTGTGTGTGCGTGCGTGTGTGAGCACAGTTTTGCTGACTTCACAGCCGAGGCATTACTCACTTTACTTAAGAAGCCAAATGCCAAAATGACTTTGATGTATGATGCCAAATAAAGAGCATGGCAGAAATGTTGGTCACATTACACTTCATGTTAACCTGCATGCCTTTCTGTTTATTGGCCCTTTTTTTATTCATCATCACAGATTTATCATAACAGTGCGATTACCAGAAAAACAACATGCAGTGACGGCTTATTCCAGCTTAGTTGTGGCTAATTGTTTGCATGTGCGCACGTGAGGTATTTAGGCTAAGGTGAAAATATTTTTGGCACAAGTGGCACATTAAGATTTAGTGTCCTTGAGCAAGATACTGAACCCCACCTGCTCCAGTACTGTTATTTTGCAACAGCAAAAAGAACATTTTCCAACTGGGATGAATTCAGTATAACCTCATGTACGGTAATAGTTCATCTGTGTAAATCTGACTATCAGATGACTATCACGCCACGGTACGATGCATGTTTTGAGTCCAAGTATTGGGAGATCATCCTTCTCGCTGCCTATCTGACATCCTGGCACTCATGTCCTCCCATCTCACAGCACTGTTTCCGCCAATTGTTTCCAGGGGTACAAAAGATGGAGGTTAGCTTGCAGATGCTGACACTCTCTGAATGCTGTAGCCAAAGCAAGGCTAAGCTTACATGCACCGCTCTGTGTGTCCTGAAACTCATCCTTGTGAATTGAGTAGTGATTGCCCTCACAGCTGGGACAGAGGGCAGTAAGGGTGATTATATAGAGGGGTGAATACCTTCAATAAAGTTATGAAAGAAAACACAAAACCATCAGTGGGGTAATCATGGAACTTCAAGTGAAATTAGTTTCAACTATTTGGTTTTGCAGCTGCTTCCCAAACCGAGGTTTTGTGACAAAAAAAGCACAAAAGACCTCAAACAAGTACATCCATTCTTGTGATAGAAAGCAATCATTGCACCACCTCGCCACAATTTATATTGTCCATGCTGCTCTAAGGCGTTCCTCACTCGCCTTTCAGTTTCAGCTTTTCCCCTACCTGCATGAGGTTATGAAACCATGCCAGTCATAAAGGCGATGATTGGACTGATTGCCTCCCTGTAATCGCCCTGCTGTGTGCTTATGGACAGCTGTCAGGTCCACAGTTCAGGTCAGAGACAAGGGAGGAGTGCTGAGGTGTCAGTTGTTATCAGCAGTCCACTGAGGACAATGAGACTCCCACATGAACACACATAAGATTGTTCACAAGAGTGGAGGGACGCGGAGATTGACATGGCGATGGAACAGCTAAAATTAATAATAGTAAATAACAAAGAATAAACTTAGATAATGAAAATGCTTCTTTTAAATTGAATTATTCCGTATGTTGCAAGATGTGTCACGAGAAGGAATAACAAAGGACTTGACCAAGTTTGAACCCAGTTGCTCCGAAGCGAGAGTGTTGACAACTACACACATCACAGTGGGTTATCCATTTAACTTCATTTTTGAAGTCTGCAGTGTCCTTTCATACTCTTCTCTCTCTGTCAGTGATAGGGCATTGTAATTAAGCTGCAGGCCGATCAATTAAAAACTCCAGCAGAGGGAATATTAGCCGCTGCCTCACATTGGGTTACAATAACCAGCAGGGTAGTTCAATAACCTCAGCGGGTCATTCGCTCAAAATGCAGAAGTGATTTTCTACAGGGAAGAGTCACAGGAAGAGGGGGGACAATTTCGATGATGATGTGTTTTCCATTGAAAAAAAGTAAGAAAGCTGAGTTAGCACTCTTATTTCCTCTTTCTTGCCATTTTGAACAGAGAAGTGCACGTGTCAGACGTGACGTTTCCATTCCTACAGTTTTGATTCTTTCTTGTGTTTTTGATGACTGTCCGTGATTCACTCATCCGGCTTAGACTAGTTCTTCAGCTTTTTACCTGTTTCATTCACCTTCAAATTAATATATAACTGTATGGGTTTCAGTAGTACAATTCTATAACATTTATGAAAGTTTATATATGGAGCTGGAGGAGCACCATCCAGGAAAGGAATGGGTTTTTTGATTAACCCAGTAAGCACTGACAATACAAGACACAAGAGGAGGGGCAGTAATGTACATCAGTCTCATCAATTCGGTCCTTTCTATTGTCTCAAATTGCACAATTCACAAACTACCAGACTTCTCTTTTCTTTAAAATCCAGGTCCCATTCAGTTTTCTTTCAGTCCACCACTTCAGATGGTGTCTGCACACTTGGGTGACCCCCCTGTGTCAAGTTGTCTAGTTGCCTGAAGCCCTGTAGAGGTTTGTATTGTGATCTTGGGCCTAATTAGGTCACATAATAGGACTGGTGTGAAAAGTCAATATTGCGGGCATTGTCCCTGTCACCCGCGCGTCCATCCCAGTAAACAACACCACAGGAGCAGCTTGCTCAACTGGGGCAGAAACTCATCGCACCATACGGAGATGGGTGTGTGTTTTTCTAGCGGTGTGTGTTTAGGGGCGGGTCGGTAGGAGGCAGAAAGCAATATGTGCAGCAGCACCGTCTTTGATTTGGTTTGTTTCTGGTGTGGCAGCTCTGTGACTGTGTGTGTGTGCATGGTAAGGTGACCCCACCAAACACACACAAACACTAAAATCCTCCACTCCTTTTCCCGCTCAGTCAGGGCTCGCAGTATTAGCCAGGACCCGTGACTAGGATCAAGCTGACATTGTGATGTGTGTATTAGCATGCGTGTGTGTGCGTGTGTGTATATGTGTGTGTATGAGAGAGAGAGAGAGAGAGAGAGAGAGAGAGAGAGTGAGTATGTGAGTGTGTATGGCATTATTGTGTGAAGCTGGAGGCTGCTGGTGTCCGCACGACAGTTACTAATATGAATAGTCAGCACTAACACACTCTGTATGACAGCAGATTACCAACTATAATAACTCATATGTTAAAAAAGAAATACTCTCACTTCATCCTCCATCCTTTATTTATATAGTATATTTATATAGTACATCTTTACACAGGGTCTAATGTGTACATATTTTTTTTGAGTAAATATCTTATATTTTGGTCCATGCTATGGCAACAGCTGTTCCTGTTTTTGTGCTACAATACAGCTACTGCCTCTTTTTTTGCAGCAGCAGCTCAGTGTGTTGTTGTGTGCATCTCATACGCAGTTTCATTTCCTACAATGCACATGCCTCACAATTCGATTTAACACCAACAGCACTGCAGATAGTGCATAACATCCCCCAGAATTAGAACTGGAGACATGAATCAAATGTTAGGAAGTTAAGTATTTATTTATGTATATAAAGTAGCCTACTAACAGCCTGATGGTTAAAGTGTGATTTTGCACATTCTGATGTGATGAAGTTGGGCTCTGCTGTGTAGTTTTCTGGTGTGATTTCGAGTTGTTTTGTCACCAGTGTGTTACCGGCTTTATTGGTGCTGTGTGCTGTTTTTGTTGCATATGTGACAAATTTAGGGTTGCGTGTATCTGTTGGGCAACAGATGGTCCATCTCTCATTAGCAGGAGGTCAGACAGACAACTGAGCCAGTCCAGACCGATTCATTCAAGGCTTAGCAGGGCTTAGATCTGGGGAGGGGGTACAGGGCTTGGGCCCCATTAAGGGCGGGGGTTGTGTGTGTGTTTGCAGGGACTCGTCTGATTTATCGTCTGATAACTCTTCTAAATGTGGAGACACCTGAAAGTACATTAACTAACCAGCATACCATCTGAGTCATCATAGTTCCAGAGAGGATTATTGTCTCTGTAGTGCAACAGTCCAACTAACACCATATGGGGGCTGTTGTAAGAAAAACAATTGCTTATAGCCTGAACATCTCTGTACATAAATATGATTTTGTCCATTTGGTGTTAATGAAACTCTGAGCAAGTATGTCTTTGGTTAGGTTTGCAGGTTCAACTGTGTGTAATGTAGAGTGTGGAGGAGGAGGGGGTCTCAGTCTGCAGGACTTTACTGGAAACTAATGATGTCACCCATCCAGAGAGAGAAAGAGAGGGGGAGAGCTCAACAACAGCCGGGACAATAGATCTGAAGGGAGCAGAGACATGACATAAGAGAAAAGGGAGAGAGAAAAGAGGCAGACAGAGCTTTAATGTGGCTGGTCGAACAAAGGGGTCAGTTGACCGGAGAAGAGACAGCAACGGAGAGTAAGAGAAAAAGTAGATGCAGCTGTGTGTGTTATGAGAGAAGGCCCCTGCATGTCCTTCCCGATCTGTGTTTTCAGTGTTGCTGCCACAGGATCCACAGAAAACTCATCTGAGGATCTGACGCCTCATTAAATGCCTATTAAATAAACTTTTGCATTCACTGAGTGCCTTGCCACTGCTTGCTCTTAAATAACCCATTTTAGCAATTTTGATTGTCCCATTCTTAGGTTTTCATTGTGTTATAGCAGATCATCCCGACCCTGCACCATAAATCCAGCCCCATGGGTTTTGTTGCTATAGCTGGTTCTGCCTAAAACCTCTGCTGACTCTGGATAAACACAGCGGTTTATGAACTCTGCCCTCTACTGGGCAGTATGCTCTGGAAACACAAACCCACCAACCACACATAAACAAACGCGCTGTGTGCATACCCATGCATAACACAGGAAGAATGTAGGAGAACAGAGTATGACTGTACTGACACATTTGGTCCAGATATGGTAGCAGGAAACATCCTCTCCATTTTCTACGCAATTACCTTTTCACCGGAGAGTTTGGCTCCAGTCACAGCTGAGACTCCTCTCACTGGATAAAATGACGAGTCTCCTCTGTTTACTTGTTTCCAGCAGACAAGAAAGCAGAGCATCCCTTTCCAGTCTGAAATATGAAATCACTCTTTCTCTGAAAGCCAGTGCAATATGGGCCTGTTGCATCACGCTTGTCTTTCGGCCAGTATGGAGCCTCTCAGTTTCTGACTGTGCTGTGAACTCTCCCCCTCTGTCTCTGACACTCACGGTAGAGATAATGTCCTTTCAAGTTAATCTCAACAGTGTCCTGCACTTTCTTTTGATTCACGACCTTCTTATCTTGGATGTAAACAGTGAGAAATGACACATGCTGCCCAAGACCTCTACCCACGTTCCTGTCCTCTTGTGTGTCTGTGGTTTGGTTTTGTCAGTATTGTGATGCCCAGTGTTTGTCAGACTCTCCTGCTCTAACTTCTTGCATTAGTTATACTCCTGTCATACTTCAAGTTATTGGTCTGATTTTATGACCATGCTCCAGGCCAGAGAGGCTCCCCAGTCAGTCAGGTATGAGGACAGTGGGCTCGCTGGAGTCAGGAGGCTGGAGGCAGGAAGTGGGAGATTTCCTGGAATGTGTGTTTTTCCCCACAGTGGTGCAATAACAGCGCGAGCAGCGCTCCTCCTGTTTTTGTCCGCTTTCTGTCTGTACTGTAGCTCCCTTTTCAGATCTTGTGGAACAGACACAAGAGCGTACTTAGGAAGTTCAGTAAGGGCAGGACCCCATTATAAAAAACTGCTCTGTCCTCGTCAAGGGCTTTCCTAAGTGTAATTACGTCATTAGTCTTCCAAGAGAAAGGCAAACTTGGTATGAGGATGCAGGAAGACTTGTTATATATTTGATAGCCTTTCAAAGGTAGCAGCATGAAGATGCCATTCACCTCTGACACATTCGGTTCAACTTTTACATTCATTTACAGGAAATCTGATTCCTAGAGATCTACACATATATATTTTACTTTTTGCTCTGCTACATTTATTTGATGGCTACTGTACTATAGTTATTAGTAGATTATACATATTCAAGAACTTGGTGTCATTTATGTTAGAAACACCATTACCATCCCATGTCATTTTGTGTAATGTTCAACATTAATAGACTTGATGAGACTAGCATCTTGACTTGCAATAAGCAACCTCACGGTGGTGATAAGACTCCAGGAAGTCACTGCTTCCGGTCAAGAAATAGTCTTGGACATAACCCCGTAAAAACAAATGAGATAATGCATTAATTAATGAGCTTTAGAGGTGCTGGTAGGTTACTTTTGGACACACGCAGTCAAACTGTTTCCCCCTGTTTAAAGTATTTATATGATAAGCTAAACTACCGCTTTTAGGATAATAATACTGGTATACTTTAATGGACCCGGACTCCAGAGAAAGAGAAGACATTTCACATTGTAATCTCAAGTTGAAAGATGTGCGTAATCATCTGCTCATCAATCAGACAGAGCAGCAGCTGTCACATTTGTCAGACGTCTTGTTTGTGCTCAGATATGACATCAGTCCCACTGTGAGACCAACACTCGAATCCCCCCGGGGCTGAGCTGGAGGTCGTGTGAGGTCACAACCTTCCCACTGCCCCTCTGGGCTTCCCATAGCTCCAAAGATCCAAGTGATCACCGGGGCAGCTCGGCCTGGGAACTGGAGCCCGGCCAGATATACAGCCTGATGAACAGTCAGCAAGGAGAAACACTGATAAAACCACACACGGAGAAACACTGCCCAAGACGTGCATTGGGCTTCCCTGGCCTTTTAGTACCCTCCAAGCAAAGCTGGGAGGGAGTAATGATGCCAAAAGTGAGCACCTTGTGTGTGTGGGCACATCTATGTGGGTGTGCACCCTGCTTGACACCGTGGTGTGTGACAGCCAGCCAGTGACGCTGAGTGTGACGTTGCGCGTTGGTCTTA
This sequence comes from Micropterus dolomieu, assembly GCF_021292245.1. Taxonomy (NCBI): domain Eukaryota; kingdom Metazoa; phylum Chordata; class Actinopteri; order Centrarchiformes; family Centrarchidae; genus Micropterus; species Micropterus dolomieu. The sequence continues at coordinate 20,740,019 of NC_060154.1, read as the reverse complement.
TGGGAGCCAGAGGAATGGGTAGGCATATGACGCGCGCGCGCGCACACACACACACACACACACACACACACACACACACAAACAACATTGTGTTAGAGAGATAGCTAGACCCACAGCGGGTCTAGCTATCTCTCCCACTTAGCCAGATGACAATCAGCATCATAACGTTGCCACTGTCTCCTGACTCTGAATCAGTTGTTTAGTAACTTCATCAGCCCACTAAATGGACTTGCAGATGTATGAACCACAGCTCGCTCACATTTGATATAAGGTTTCCGATACAACTTTGGACAAAAAGACCCCTCACAAAGTCGACGCTTGATTCATATCTTCCCATTTATTCACACAAGTGGGCTGTTTGAGTACGTGTGCAGGCACATTCACAGTGGAACAGTGTTGCCCATTCTCACACTCAGCCTATTCTCCTCTCCTGTCACTGACAATGCACAGTACTGGTGACGGCATCTACGGCCTTCCTCGTATTGTCCCACGCAAGGGCCGTGAGGCTGCAGCTGCTTCACTCATTTTACACTTCACTCATATGATATGGTTTGATTGTTTTCTTTTAAGTCTGGGTGTGTGCAGTTAGAAAGAGGTGAAGACAGACATTTTTGGATTAATTGTTGGAAACAAATATACAGTATACACAATAAACAACGAGAAATACAGAGGAAGCAAACTGAATTTATGGTGGGACCCATAGAAGAAGAAATTAACCACTTTGAACTTGAACCTTACAGATCCAGCGTACATATAGCCTGCCGGGGTTAGAGGTCTTCCTAGATAGGTATTAATGTTAATTTGATAGATTTTGTGTTGTTATATAAACAAGAGGTTACAGTACACATGACTGGTTACACTCACCAGACTTTGTATCCAGCTTCTTATCTCTGCTCTTGGCTAGCTGCTTGAGGCTACATCACAGTCCATGGGCTACATTAGCCGTTACTAGCATAACACACCCGAATAAATCGAGTTTCATTGTGGGTAATGTAGACATTTGACAAGGAAGAATGTGTGGAATAAAAAAAAAGCGACATATCTGGTTTAACACATCAGTTTTGACTGAAAACATCACAGGGCTGCAATGCTAAATCACCAGGGTAGACCTACTATTTTCAATAACACGTTCACACCTCCAAACTTTTTATGATGAGAGCCAATCTTAACAGGACTTAACAGGACATGTGAAATCATTGCTCTGGGCAAAATGCATTTTAAAGTTTAAAGTTTTATCTGAGTTAGTCAAATAAAGTGTGAATCTTCCAAGGTCACGGTCTTTTTATAGTGAAGTTCTCTTCAAGTGTTACCATACCATCTGGCATCTGTTAAACTGGATATAACTAGATGTTATGAAGGAATCTGGTCACTGCCAGTATGGACAATTACAGTGACCAATAACTCTTTCAGTGTGCATGTGTAGGTGTATTGTTTTAAGACAGACATGAAAAAATGTGAAACTATAATTCAAACTAAAGTAAAATAAAATAGCTGGCGTGCAACCACAACAACAAGGAAGTTAATAACCATTTGCATGGCCTGTTTCAATAAAGCACAGGTGTGCTAAGGAATGCAATCAGACAACACCCACACAATACAGAAACAATATCCAAGACATCCATTTTGTTTTCTAAAAATGTTTTTTACTTATTAAACAAAAGTAATTCAGAAAAAAAATACAGAATATGAATTTAAAAAGTGATAATAAAATAAAATGACTTAAAAGACTACATAGGGATTTATATCCATTTAATTTTCACAAAAAAAGAATACAAAAATAAAACACTAAAACAACATCGCAATAAAATAAGAGTAAAAGGTTAATAGTATTCATTTTATTTTGAAAAATCATTAATCAATATCTTTTTTTAAATAATAGGCTACATAAAAGCAATATATCAGTAAACTCTTAAAAAGAAAATAGGTCACGAGTGCTATGAATTTTATAGGAAAGTGAAAAAATCCCAAGCCTGCATCTGAGCGCGCACATTGTTGTCAGTCAGATGAAAGTCGAACATAAAGACAGGAGGAGGAGTTTAAACGGACTGTTGTGAGTGCAAGTAGGAGGAGTTCGGTCATTCAGTAGAAGAAGGGAAAGCCTGCTGCAGACAGAGGAGGATTTGGAGTTTGGAGTGGAGCAGACGAAAGTGTACGCGGTGAAAGAGAAGACCATTTTCAGCGTGATCTTGGATAAGGCTATATATATATATATATATATATATATATATTTTTTTTTTTTTTCTTAAAAGGAACTAATCTTCTTCTTTAGTTGGCGGATTATTCCTGAGCTCTGATGCTGTCCCCGGATCATGAAAGAAACGCTCACCATGAAATTCGCCTGGAAAACTAAAATGGTAAAGACCAAACAAAAAAAGCGCATGGTTTGCACCCTGTGCTCTGTTGTTGAGTTTGTGGTTTTGAAGAGAGGGGGCAGAGGGAGGGGGCTGAAAAGGGGGGCGGGGGTTGTAGGCTTGGGAAAGTAGAGGATAAGGGGAAAAGAAGAGGAGGAGGGGGGCGTGAGGGATCAGTCAGCAGTTTAACATTGAGTTTTAATTGTTTTTAGCCTACTATGCTTTAAATCCCGGTTAACCTACATTGTTGGTGCGCAAAGATGTCGCGCAAAGTTGGGGAAACGTGGGGAAGGGTCGACCATAGAATTGAAAAAAATCCCTTGCCGACTCCGCCAGAATATGAACTCGATCCGCTATAGCTCTCCCCTCCCTGGTGGTGCATATGAAAACTTTTGTCTGGGGGCCCGCAGTGAAACGGAGAGGGAACAATTGGCGTGGCCCCTGTCTCTCCACGGGTCCCAGCTGCGTCCAGGGTAGAAAAACACAAAAGCCAATAGATCAGCGCCAGAGATTTAACACAACTGTTGTTGTTGTTGTTATATTGGATCTATTGTTTCACACACATCTGATAGGCTGATGGGCAGATTAGCACTGAGCAGAGATGGAGAACTATTTGCCTCTCTGCTGTCCTTAATGTCCTCCCTGTGAAGTCTTTGAGCATCTTCTGTGGAAGGATCCAAGTTGACACATCTCCTGTTTACACTATACCCAGGGTCATTTGATATACTGTGTTCTGTGTAAACCCATCCCTATCACTGTGACCGACTGTTTTGGTTTCTATGGAACTTTGTCTCGCAATAAGCCCTCAACTTGGTGTACAAAGCGGGCAGAGCAACCCCCCCCCCCCCTCCTCCTTTTTAAACCCTGCTCTGAAAAACATCTCCACTTTTGTGGCTGACAAAAAGCAGGCTGTATGCAGACTGTGAACTCAGCAGCCCGGGCCGGCCAGCATAGAGACCTCCCGCTATTGTTTTGGGAGCGTGTGGACTGCATGACTCATGCAGTGATGTATTTATCTGTCTCTGCGCCAGCCATCTATCCAGCCGGCAACCATCAGCAGCTAAAGAGGAAGGGGGAGAGGCAGAGAGACATGCGCTTACTAAAGTTGCTGACCATAAGACAAGATGCTGAACAGGGTAGGGGACGGGCATGTATACGTGTGTCAGACAAGTGCAGCTTATAATATCCAACAACACAGACAGACTTGCTGGTTTCATCTCTCAGAGCCAGTTAAAATCATATTACATTACTTCTCCTCTCCCTTTCTCTTTATGTTTTTAAATTTTTTTATTTGGGCTTTCTTTTCATCCCGGCATCACATGTTTCTGTTCAAACCCAAACACAGCCTAGTCATGGCCACCATCCTCCAGAACCGTACATTAAGCCTGTTAATGGCGACTTTGACCCATGACCTGTTTTCTGGCAGCCCTTCTGTTGATGGAATAGCGTGGGCTTTGCCATTGAGCTGTGTAAATGGAAGTGGGGACAAGTGAGAGTGATCTTGGCTGCTGCAGCCTCTGTGTGTGTGTGTGTGTGTGAGGACTTGGCCATAGTACTGCATGCGTGGTGTTTATATTTGGCCAGTCTCTCTCCCTCTTTGCTGTCCCTGCCTTTGCTTTTGTCTCTGTCTCCAAATGTTGATGTCTCAGCAGTGTGTTTGCCGACGACTCTCTCTGAGCAGGAGTTTTGTGTTTTGATTTCACTCTGCTCCCTCTGTTTGTTTATGCACTCATCTGTTTGACAGTGATTTACAACCAGAGGCAGACGCAGTACATGTGCAAAATGAGCACAAATCCATTTAGGCTTATGACTATCTTGGCTTGTATAATAGGGAAGGCAAAACAGACAAAGGCATGTCAACTGCGTGAAAAAAATGGTGCATATGTCCTGTTTTTATTATGTAGGGACTTGTTTGAGAGACCTCATCCATTCTGGATCTTATCTCCAGCTCCAGGAAAGCGCCCAGCTCTGACTTCAGCTCCAGAGAGGCCGGGACACAGTGAAAGAGATGGATAAAAAGGGGGAGTAAAGACACAGAGGGAGGCCTGGCCGGCTGCAGCTGTGGGGGTTGGGGAGTTGGTCATTCTTGATGTTTTACTGCACTTTAGTCCTACTTTTACTTGTTTGTTTGAGTGCTGTGGTTGTGTTTCTGTGTTTTCCCCCTTGTTCTTCCTTCTGCTTTTCTCAGAGGTTTACAAAAAAAAGTCAATTCCTTTTTTGTTAAACTATGACACTTGTTGTGGAAGTTAGCTCTGCGGCTTACATTGTTCAATCCCAAACACAACTTTCCTCACTTCTCAAGGTTTCTAACATTTTTCCCCCTTACCCTCCTTTTTTCAGAGCTCAGTGCAGGACTGGGGGGAGGAAGTCGAGGAAGGAGCCATCTACAACGTGACACTAAAGAGGGTTCAGATTCAGCAGGCGGCCAACAAGGGAGCAAGATGGCTAGGGGTGAGTCTGATGTCTCGCACTGTGACAGAATCACAGCTGACAAAGCTTTTTCAAAGTATAGAGTCATGATCCATGCAAACCCTCAGCGAAACAGATCACACACAGGAAAACCTTATGCCTTAAGCAGACTGAGTCTTTCAATTGTGGGGCGTCTCTCAGCATTGTGCTCCACCAGGGCTGTTGTTTTAACATTTGAGCTATAAATCTCCCAGTTTAGACAACAGCTCTTTAGTTGCCTGCTGAAAATCAACAGTTTCGCCAGACCTGGACTGCTTAAAGCATGTGATTTCCTGACTTTCCCAGCTGCCAACAAAACTGCTCACTCCCCTGGACAGCAGTGTTTTATAAAATGCTGGTATGACAAAATAAAAGGGGTATTAAAGGCTTTTCCTTGAGTTGTGCATATGAGGCATTGCTCTTTCCTCCACTGAGCTGTTTATACCGGTATAATAAGATGTTGTGCAGTATATTATTATACTGCACAGAAGGGCCAATTAAGGGGCATTACCCTTAGTTTCTCTTGTGTATGTTCTCAGTAAATACTAAAGGAATGCATGGACCTGGCATAACAGAAATTGGAAGTCAGATTAATGGGGTTTTCCTTTTGTTTACAAGAAAGAAAATCTTGTGTTGTTAGTTTGCTGTCTCTTTGTGCTTGACACGAGGGATGGGGGATTGGCACAGAGAAGAAATAGATCACAGCTCTGAGGCTTTAAAACTGTATTGATGTATTGACAGTTGACTGTATTCAAGCTAATTAAAACAACATGGGTACTTTATACAGTGCAGTATATTGAGTCAAATAGAATATAGAGCAAACCCCATTGAGACATCAGGATATTTACTATAAACAGTCAATTGTGACTGAATAACCACAACCACAATTAGTGGGATTGTAAGCATGTATACTGATGTATTGTTGTACTGTGTGTGTGTGTGTGTGTGTGTGTGTGTGTGTGTGTGTGTGTCAGTGGCTTTTCTAATTCATTGTGAATTGTAAAATTGAAGCCTGTGTGTGACTGTGAATTCACAGAGATAAATAAAGGTATTTCTTGGTGCACTGAGTTGTTATCAGAGGGGAGAGGTGGGAGAACTTGGCTGTGCTGCTGTCCTCCTCTCTGTCTGGAGGGACGGTAGAGGGGCCTGCTGTGATTAAAAGCAGATTGGAGCGTTTCCTGTTGTAGCGTGCTAACTTCACCACGGCCTCTTTCTCTCCGTTTCTGTGCCACCTCTTCGTCTACTCTCTCCCCGCCTGTTGGGTAACCACTCGTTCTATTTCCCTGTAGCCACAATAGTCGGACACATCTGGAGAATTCTGAATTAAATATAGGTCATGATTGTCCTCCCCCCCATTTTGTTTTTGTCTTCTAATGAATTGTTCCACTCCTAACTAACCACCACTAACTTTTTAAAGCTTAACAACCAAGACGACCTGACACATTAAAAGTATCTAAAGCCAAACAAAGTAAAGAAAATCTTTGGAAGCACCAGCCGAGTCATAATGCACTCCTCAGTTTGATTCACACTAGTTTAACGGTGTAAAAATATTTGTGTGTTTAGGCGGAGGGCGATCGTCTACCTCCCGGCCACACGGTGAGCCAGCTGGAGACCTGCAAAATCCGAAGTATCCGCGCTGGAACCCTGGAGCGTCTGGTGGAGACATTATTAACAGCGTTCGGTGACAATGACCTCACCTACACCTCCATCTTCCTGTCCACCTACAGAGCCTTCACCTGCACACAGACTGTACTGCAGCTACTGTTAGACAGGTAGGGCTGTTTAAATTCAAAATAATGTATGGACTATATGTTTGAGGGATTTTTTAAATCTTTTTAGTGATTTTGTTTTTTTCTGTTCCAGGTATGGAAGTGTGGAAGAAAACGAGCAAGACACAGCCAGACGCCAAGGCTCTGAAACCAATGGAGCCATCAGAAAGTGAGACATCTTCATCACTATTAGTTCCATATGGATGGCTTTCAATACATAACATTTTACCTTCAGCAGTATAGCTGAATTATCACACCTGTCTTCCTATCATTGCCAGCTCTTTTAACACTCAAATCTTTCCCTGCTGTCTCCAGTGCCCTGGCTTCTATCCTGCGTGCCTGGCTAGACCAGTGTCCCGAAGACTTCCAGGAGCCTCCTGACTACCCTTGTCTCCACAGACTGATGGACTACCTGCGCAGGGCCCTGCCAGGCTCGGAGGCTCTTAGACGGGCAGAGGGTCTGCTGGAGCAGCTGCAGAGTCAGGCCAGCATGGACGACACTGATGGTAAATAACTTATAGTTCTTTGTTCTGTACAGTATTGATTATCTTTTCATATTAAATTTGAAACTTCCTCCAAGTCAAATCATCTGTTTGCCTGCTTTCAGCTGGTTTCCATGGCAACAGTTCTTTCTGCCTGGGGGAGGAGGAGGAAGTAGAGATTGAGGTCCAGGAGGACTTCCTGTCGTTTGAGGCCGACGTGGTGGCTGAGCAGCTGACCTACATGGACGCGGTAAGTGGAGGGAAATGAGATGGAAACAGGGTGTGCAGGAGGGAAAGGTTACACAGGTTTGCATCCCTGCAATGTTTCTTCAGTGTCGTCATACTAACATCCGCCTGTTTTTCTGCTCTAGCTGCTGTTTAAAAAGGTTGTACCCCACCACTGCCTGGGCTCTATCTGGTCCCAGAGGGACAAGAAGCACAACAAGCACAGCGCCCCCACCATTCGAGCCACTATTACGCAGTTTAATGCTGTGGCAGCATGCGTGGTCAGCACAGTGTTGAAACAGAGACAGATCAGACCACATCTCAGAGCACGGGTCATCCAGCGCTGGATAGACATCGCTCAGGTTGGCACCAAACGCACACAAATTCATCTATAAACCCACCACAAAAATGGGCCAAGCTCTGACCGTCCTTGTGCTAATTGTTTCCTAACAGGAGTGTCGAATACGCAAAAACTTCTCGTCTCTGCGAGCCATTGTGTCTGCGCTGCAGTCCAACCCGCTGTACAGACTGAAAAGGGCATGGGCCTGTGTGCACAAGTAAGCCTCCGATCTCTCAAATATGCAGAATCTCAATGAGTCTCGATAGAAGAATCCGCCCTTTGGCAGCATTCAACAGGATGTATTTTAGCTAACATGTATCTGTGTTCTACACAGAGACAGCATGCAGACATATGAAGAACTGTCGGACATTTTCTCCGATCACAACAACTACCTGACCAGCAGAGAGCTCCTAATGAGGGTGAGATCTAACTTCAACGATTACATGTCTATGACATTACGAACGAGTATTTAGTATCCTCGTGTGTAGATATCATCTGGGAATCCTGAAAACACAGACAGGAACTGTATTTTAATTTTTTTGTGTGCCCTACAGGAAGGCACTTCAAAGTTTGCCAGTCTGGAGAGTTGTGCCAAGGAGCACCAGAAACGCACCCACAAGAGACTACAGCTGCAGAAGGAAATGGTGAGACAAAGACTGGCTAACTGATTTGCAACAAACGCCAGAGCTAAAACAGAGCTCTTTGATTTTAAACAACACATTCCTCTAAAGCAATGTACTGTAAAGTGAGTTCTAGCCTCTCCAGTATGACTAAGCCACATGCTCAGTGTTGTTTACTCAGTGTACTATGTGCTGTACTTGCATTGAGCCTGTGTTGTATTTTCCAAAACCCACCCTGTCATCTATAAACCACTGTGTAAATGAGTCTGTCTCTGGCTTTATTGTGGCATCCTTGAAGTGTTTATTTAAACCAAATGTGGTTTTGAAGATATCGTAAAGCTGTCTTTCTCCACAGGGAGCAATGCAAGGAACGATACCGTACTTGGGGACTTTTCTCACCGACCTGACCATGTTGGATACGGCCCTGCCTGACCTAGTAGAGGTAAGAAAAAGTCTTTGACACCTGCCGAATGTGTGTGCGTTTCGATATTTGAGGAGCACGCGTCTGCGAGTTTACACAACTGCGCAGATCTGAGAGTCTCGCTGTGCAACCGCTGTCAGAAACTGTAGCGTAAGTTTCCATGAGTGTGTGAGGAATTTTGTCGGCCCATTTTTGGAGTGGTCCACCTAATGCTGTTTGTCTAAGCAGCCGCTGGTATGTGATGTCCAGGGTCTGACAGCGTGCTCTTTGTGTCCTCCGCAGGGTGGGCTGATCAACTTTGAGAAGAGACGCAGGGTGAGTGTAGCTGCAAGCGGCCTCCTTTGATTACACCAAGACAATTATCGCATGATGAGCTCAGCCCACAGTGTTTGATCTAACGTTGGCATCCTTCTCTCCGTCTCTGCAGGAGTTTGAGGTGATCGCTCAGATCAAGCTGCTTCAGTCGGCTTGTAACAGCTACTGTCTGAGGCCAGAGCCGGCTTTCCTCCGCTGGTTTAAGAGCCAGCCTCAGCTCAGTGAGGAGGAAAGGTACTGCTGCTTTACTCAGAATACCTTCTTCCTTGATCGCACCGTTATTCATTCAATAAAAGGCAAATTAGTGCATGAGGTCACAGTCTGTTGGATCTATTGTTAAAGACAAACACACAATAGAAGCTTCTTTCTGTCCTTTCTCCTTGCCTCTCCCTGCTGTTCTTCTGTCATGTCTTCATTCCCTACTGATCTATTGTATTGTACTAACCTTCTTGCCTGCTCTGACTTTTCTCTTCCCCTTTCTCATACTCAGAATTTGTGGTTCTCAAAACTAACAGGCACATGATTTGGCAATGTTTTATGATGTGTAGGGTTAATTATCAATGTTCCCTCTTGCAGCTACGCCTTGTCCTGTGAGGTGGAAGGTCTTGGTGACAGCAGCCCAACCTCACCTAAACCTCGAAAAAGCATGGTGAAGAGACTCAGCCTGTGAGTACATCCAGACAATAGATGTCAATATATCAAAATATCAAAATGCCTGAAATGAAGTGAAGACTGCTTTGAAGACGTGTCACATTTGGGATGTCCCACTGTAACGTTCAAGCGCTGAATTGCTGTGACCTATTTATTATATTTTAATATCTAATAACTTACTTTCTCTACTTTCCAGGCTGTTTCTTGGAACAGACAGTAATGCGGCCAGTTCTCCAGTCAGAGAGATGCCGCGCTCGCCTCCTACTGGCAGCTCAGGGGAGAGCATGGACTCAGTCAGCGTGTCTTCCAGTGACTCCAGCAGCCCGTCAGACAGCGAGGGCCTCACTCCCACTCACACCTCCGACTCCCAGCAAAACAAGGTGGGTTACAACACTAATGAAATGCTTAGGGCCTGTTTGAAAATGATTGGTGTGGGGAGGGGAGCGGAGCTGAATTTTGTGTTTCAAGGCCGTCTCCAGTTTTATTAATCTAATCTAATCAACACCCTTCCCCCAAATATCTCAAAGTAATATAACAAAATAATGAAAAAACACTTTTGAATTGGTACAATCATGGACACAGGAAGTAGGGGTGCTGAGGGGGGCTGCAGCACCCCCTAAAATCAGGCATAATAAATCCACCAAACTTATAATAAATTTATTTTTATGGGATTTTTATTATATTTATATTGCACTAATATTTGTGGTTTGTTCATTAACTCATTAATACGTATTAGTCATTAATACGGAAACAACCTCATTTCCAGGCCTGATTAAAGCAAGACAGTTCGGCTTGTATCACACGCCATCACTTGAAGGTGTAGAGAGAGAGAGAGAATGGGATTGATTGATGTAGTTTGTATGATGCTTTGGCAATATTGTTGTTACACATTCATGCCAATGAAGCTAATTTGAGAGAGAGAGAGATCCTCCAAGTGCTGTCTCACTCCCTCTTCCTCCCCTCTTGCATTTGCGTTAGCTCAGTGTTGCTGTGGCGTCTTTACATGCAGTATGAACAGGTGTTCACGTTTCCTGTCTGCTATAATTGGCATCCCTGGGTACAATTCACTTTGCTGTTAATAACTGAAATTGCACCAAGAAAAATTAAGATGCCGTACAAAACCTTAGACCTTAATTTGCTAATGGAATAATCATGTTTACATCGTCACAACATCACATAACACAAGTAGAATTAGCAATTGACAAAGTATGGAAAGCATGACATAATTATGCATACTGTTTACTGAATAATTCCCCCCCCCCACTCACCTCAGATATCTCCAATTTAGTTATCAGTTAATAGTTTGGTGCATTTGTGGGGGGAAAAAAGGTTCCAGTTATGGTTTTGTGCATCTAACTTCTGATTATATGATTCCTCAGCTATCGGAATCCTCCTCTTGTACTTCACTCCACTCCATGGACACCAGCTCGTCGACGGCCAGTGTCTCCCTGACTCCCGCATCTCCTTTACTCCCCGGGCTGCCCTGCACCCACAGACGCTCCATCTCGCTCACACCCATGTCCCCTTGCTCCCCGAGCCAAACCCCAGCTTATAACACTCAGGCCCAAGATGCGTGCATCATAAGGGTCAGCCTGGAGCATGGCAACGGGAATCTTTACAAGAGCATATTGGTAAATAAATATGCGTGTTTGTGTTCCTGTGTACACAATATATGTTAAAGCCTGTGTGAGTAATTCTTTTGTCTTTTCCCTAAATAGTTGACCAATCAAGACAAGACTCCGGCTGTAGTTTCTAGAGCCATGGCGAAGCACAACCTGGAGGTGGAGCCAGAGGAGGGATACGAGCTGGTACAAGTCATCTCTGAGGAGAAAGGTAAAAAAACCCATCTGTGTCTGTGGTCGTTTTCTATGCATGTATACCTTTTTTCTCATTTTTCAAACCTACACTTTCTCAACCAGAGGTACCTAGCTACATGTTGTGCTCTCCACAAACTGATCCAGCTTGTACTTATTTGCCTGAATCTTTCATAGACATTCAATCCGAGGCTTAGACTCAGATATTTACAGTGAATACAGTAAGCAGAAGCTGTTGCAGCCGTTACTATATAAACACAATGATGAAACACCCTTTGTATTTGCAATTCAGCATTTTAATTATTATAATTGTTTTTCCACTGATCAGCAGTTTTCCAAACTTCATGAACCGCAACGACCCATGTATTGCTGACAAAAACTAAAATAAGATTAACAGCAAGAGCTTTAACCATACTCATAATGATTTTTCTCCCCACTCTTATCTTCTTTCAGAACTGGTGATCCCAGACAACGGCAATGTCTTCTATGCCATGAACACCTCAGCCAACTTTGACTTCCTGCTGCGGGTGCGGGGTTCAGCGCGTCGGACAGTCCAGCTGCGAAGCCGGTGTAGCTCCACACTCCCCCGCAGCCAGCACCGCTCGAGCCTGTCGCTCAGACTCAGCAAGGTCACGCTGTGACCCCTGAGCCGCAGGGACACAGCTGTTTGCCCTTACGCCACTAACCCAGGACAATACAAAGCATGGACTTGAGGAGGCTGGATGGACACATGGATGAGGAGCACTGGAGGACTGCTGGTGGATCAAATGAGTTTTCAGACTCTTAAGGAGCTTTGACTCTTACCCGTTTCTCTCCATGAACTGTGTCATCCCGTCTTGTCCCTTTGTCCAGCCTTAATATGGAACATGGGTGTGTAGCGTGACTGCTGTGCCAGTTGGACTTGACATTTGACTAGTGATGCCTGACAAACAGAGTGAAACAGCGACCCCAGGTGGCCTACACTCTTTAGAACAACAGGTTTTTGCACATGTTAACAGGAGCAGCCAGACTCCTGACCTCCAACAGTATTCTGATATTGAATGAACTTCTTTTTGTCTTGTGATGTCTGTGCAGTTTAATATTTACTTTTCTAAGTATTAGATGTGTGATGAATGCAGAAAGAGGAGATGGATGGTGGGATGGAAGGAGAAGTGGACTGAGTGTCAAGTCCTGTTGCCTTGATTAATGAATGAATGGACCTCTGACAGTATTCTGAATGATATTGATTGACAGGAGCTGTTATGTCATTATTTTCTCTAGTTGGGCGTGTTTAGCTGCCATGCCCGGCTCGTGCACAGTGTGCATGTTGTGTGTGTCTTCACCCCCTCTCATATTGTGAGCTGTGTGACGAATGCATCGTTGTGTGCATTCTGATTGGTTCCATTACTTGGTTTTAACAAGTCCTCGGCAAATATTTTAATGGCCTTACCTGCCCTATCTTTAGGGTGTAGAGATTAAAATTTGTGCTGCTTTCCAATCCAGAAAGACGTTCCCTCACATCCTTGCATTATCAGACTTGTTTAAAAAATGATATGAATGAAGATAATAAATGTACAAGAACAGAGAAAAGGAGAGGAACTGACTTCCTGGAATTGAAAACACCATGCAAAGTGTCTCAAACTGATGTATACTTGTACCTCTTTGCCCTTCATTATATGAACTGTGGAGTTGCACTTGTCAGTTGGTAGGAAATGCCAATGGGATGTGAATACAGAAGAACGAGCAAGCCACTCTGTAAGTGGTTTTCTCCCTCTTCACTAAATGAATTACTATTTTTCTTTGTAATTGTTGCTTTTTATATGTTTTTTGTAACAAAATTCAGGCCAGAAATGTATGCCATGTTGGAGAGTGATCGAGGATTTATTTTAAAAGAGTACCCAACAAAAAAAGACAGTGCCAGATTTTACTGTCATACATTTGGAAATCTTTACTGAGGGACACTTCACTTCACTTCACACACCCCAAAATCCAAACACAGTAAACAACCATCTGTTTGTCTCATGGGCAACACTCCTCATTTCCGGCACCATCATCGTTTCACAGCAGCATGGCCAACACTTATCACCTGTCACATAACTGCCACACATTTGCAGATGAACACTCAGTGTTCATCATCAACATTTGTTTTCTTCCAGTTATAGTCCACTCCTGCAGCTCTTCCAATGTCATGCCACATTACTCCCCTCCCCTGTAGGACTGGTTCACTGTTGGACTTTTGTTAATGGGCCCAGTGGGCCCAGTCATTTATCTCCATGTAGCACTTCACTTTTAAAAATGTTCTCATTAAATCCCCCTCAGTTTGTGTTCTTCACTGCCAAAGACTCTTTCTCTACCTGAATAAATAAATTATTATCATTATTGTCCTGTGTTTTTGATTCCATCTTAAATTTGGATGAACACCCAAAACCATGAGTAGCATATCATTTCTAATGTCTGATTATTGTAGCTTTGTTAAAACATCTCTTTTTTTGTGACATTTTCTGCTAACACCATTTTTCATTGGATAGATACGGGCAGCTTTGCATCTGTCTTTTTAACCTTGTGCTGTGATGGACAACATGCTCGGCCGTGTTACCGTTGACATTATCAATAAAAGGACCAGCGGCTGTTCTGGACCAGAGCCCAAGTTATTTTGCTGAGTGGTAGACATTTCTGCTGATGTGAATGCAGCAGTCACGACCTTCCTTTCCTGAAACTGGCTTTGCTGCGCTGGTCAAATACTTTTCCAGGAATTCAAAGACTAACAGGTTTTTTGACATGAAAACAGACGTAACTTAGACTTAAGACCAATGACTTTCATCCTCGTTCAATGCAACAAAACATGCAAACTTGCTTTCTTTCCATAAAATCAAGAGTATGTTGAAATGTACAAACTACTTTAGCCACAAGTAACACAATGACTACTATTAAACTAAATACAAGCAAAAACAAATCCAAATAGTCTCATTTATTCAATACTCAGACATGAAATAAAAATGACAAAATCAAAGAGCAAAACAAACATACTATACATTATTCACAGCAATTTTGGGGACAAAAAGCTGGACCCCACAATTAGAAAGGTAAGTGTTGGGGTTACTGATTATGGTGGACAGCACCCGCCAAGGGGTCCCAGGATAAACCAGAGAGGCCACAATAGGACTTTTGGCTGGGCCAAGTAAAACCACAGCGTGTTGATTTGCATTTCCATTACCGGTTAAATTAAAGGAGTCACAAAGGAAAAAACAAACAAAATTCTGTTAAATGCAATTACGTTGAGTTTTTCTAAATTATTTGCTATTTCCTTGTAAAATAATTTTACCTTCTTGCGTCTCCAAAAATCCTTCTGTGGTTGAACCTCATGTCCACATTAACACTCATGTCCACATTAACACCATGGGTCATAAGTAGCCATGTATCCTTTGCATTGGGTCACAAGCTAAAAAGGTTTCAAATCACTGTCCAAATGGACAAAAAGTAATGTTTGTATATTGGCTCCGGGTCATTGGAAAGGCTCTGGAGCTCTAAGTATTGAGACGCGTTCATTCTTTTGTAAAGTCAGTGTAATTATTCCACAAATGTGTTCCTCTCAACTGGACAGAAAACTGCAGTGTACCATTACTCTACACATCAGCAGTTTTACTTGGTTAAGAACTGTTGAATGAAAACAGTGGAGCCTCTCCACCCTGTATGACGACTTCATCATGAGGAAAGCTTACAGTATTTTCATTGACCACTGTCAGTGATATGTTCCGTTTTATGTTTCATTTTTATTGGTGGTACGAAAGGTGGGACCAGGCCTTTAAAGCAGCTTAATAGCCGTTTGATTGAATTTGATTTCCTGCTAACAGCTGAATTGTGTTAATAAAAAAATACTAGAACAGGAGTCTGAACTTAAACTGCATTAAAGCTGTAAATAAGCATTCAGTGAGCTTCATCTACTTTGTGGATGAGCAGTAAATGCCGGGAGACATGAGAACAGTGAGCACGCTTCAACAGGTGGTCGCTATGCATAAAGGTTGAAATCAGGTTTTAATCAGATGAGCTGGACAGCAGTTGAAGAGCTAACTTTTGTACTCGGGAAGCACAATTTCAGATACACAAAGTGACTGCCAAACTTAAACAACTGTCAGGCGTAGAGTCAAACGAGACATGCAGTGCAGGCCTAATTGTTTACATTCCAGTCTAGTCATCCATATGGAGCACTGGCAATAACAGTGTGTTATTTCAGCTTTATTAGAATTTTTTTCAATCTTAATTTCTTTTTATGCGCTGAAGTAAGTGACGAGACAAAAAATAAGAAATACCATGCTTAAAATGCATCCAGCGTGTTGTTTGATATCCTGAAACTGATCAAGGGCTAAGGTAGTCAGACCTGCGATCTGCTATTATGCATCGTTCAAGGCTGCCAAAAGACTGAAACGTATTATTGCTTTTAATGATTTGTTGGTTAAATATTCAAACGACAAAACATTTGGTGAAGAACAAAGAGTTCTTTAAAACTAAAAACTTAGACCAGAGAGTCGAGGGTCGCTTTGTCTAAGCAATCAGCCCTGACAGGTTATCTGCAGCCTTGTGTCACAGTCAGGTCAACATGCAAATCTGCAGGACTGCTTTTCCTTTCATTTCAGCCCCTTCATCCGAGCCCTCCACACTCTGTGGTTAAACAAAGCCATATCAGCATCTGATGGACACATATTGGCCTGTAGGTGTTTCTCTCTCTAGCTCTCAAACTGATATACAGCATAGTTGAAATGTTCACCACACTCCAACTCTCAGGTTGTGAACATTCAAAGGCTTGTTCCGAGTCTTCTGTGGTTGAGACCCAGGACATATACAATCCTTTGATACTTGTCAAAATAAAAGGGTTTTTGTGCTGTGTGAAAGTCGGTGCATTTGGTTGCGGAGGGCTACTGAGTTGCGTTTGATGCATCAGGACGCTGCACTAACTTTGCCTTACGCAGGGGGGATGTGCCACCGCAGCTGCTTTTAATCCGTAAGAGCATTTGAGTGGCACACCAGATTGTTTATGTAGTCCATTGAGAGCTGGCACAAGTGTGCGTGTGTTCAGGGGCAGGAGGGGGAGCGCAGCTTACCATCCATCTGTCCCTGTTTCCCCACAACTCAACATAGTGGCAGACAGCGAGGGAAGGCCGGGACAGACCTGAGTCCTTGTACTGGTTTAATTAAAACATCATTTGAACCTTTATTTATTTTTATTTTTTTGGCAAAGATGATAACGAGTCCATCCCAAGACCGAGGAGGAAAACAAACACACACACACACACACACACACACACACACACACGGCAATTAAAGACTCATTTACTCATCAGCCAATTATTCACCCGAGCCATTCTTGGATCCATCTCATGCAGCCCCGTGAGGCCTTTCACTACAGGCAAGTCATTATTCACAGAGTGCCAGGACTGACATGAGTGGAAAATCAGGGACTGAATGAGACACATGTAACACGGATTTCTGGAGATTGCAGATTAGAGCACATCTTCACTGTGAAACAACACTTGCATGGAAGAAATACCTTTAAAAATAAGAGGGAATGAGTCATGCTAACTATCAATTTCTGATTATGTTTTATTAACTTCTTTTCTCTTTAATTCTTGGGGGAAAAAGGACAAAATCTTTAAAAACTAAAAATTAGTGATACCCACAGATGTTACACCAGAAATCCAAACATTTTAACATAAAGACAAAAACAAAAGCTTTTCATTTGTCTGCTTGAAGCTCCTCTATCATTGTTCTTTCATCATCCCACACTGTTTTTCTAAATACAAACTCAACGGCTTTGCTGTATTGCTTAGTTGTACTCCTCCACAAATACATTTTAACAGCTTAAAAAGAAAATATAAACACCCACAACTTATACTATTCAAACTGTTGCTGCATATCTGAAACAAAACATGATATGAAAAAACATAATTGTTTAGCAATCGGATAAATTTACATTTAATTTGTATCCAAATGTGCTGTATAGTGGAAAAGGATCAGACCAACCAGATGGATAAATAAAAAGTTAACTAAAGAGCTTAACATTGCCTTTGGTTATGAAGAGAACAACATAAACAGCAGGTATACTGGGTAAAGCGTTAAACAAAAAATTAAACTTTGGTTGATACACGCACACAAGAAAACATGAAAATCCTGACTTCAAGTGAAAAACAAAAACAGTCATAATCTTGAACTAAGAAATTGTAAAAAGGTGCAACACTCATCTGAGGTCCATGTAAATCAACACAGTTAGATAAAACACCTCTGTGGCTTTGGTACGTGCTGCACCTTTAAGATGAACGCCTGCACCTCATGTCTGGTTGTAAAACACACCATTAGTGACAGAACGAAGGGATTTTGTCATGATAGAGTGCGGTGAATCTAAATTAGGCAGTGAAAAAGAAGGGATTACAATTTATCTTATGAGTCATACAGCCAAACTGATGTAATCTTGTACCAGATCTTTTTGTAGACTGATTGCAGTTTTATCACAAGAAAAAGGTGGCATTTGCAGCAAAACGGATTATAAGACAATTTTAAGTATATTAGTTAGTGATCTTTCCCTTAATAATCAAACAAACAAGGGCCATACAACATGTTTGAGACGGTTTTCACTTGTTACAAAAAAAAACATACCAGCAGGTAGAACATGTACTGTACCACTTTTAAACACAATTCCATGAACTAGAATCAATAGTGTTACCAAAATGTTATGCTTAAAATACGTAGAAAAACTATTATGTGGGACGTATTATGTATGGACATACAGACAAATGCTACAGGCAGTTCTCGTTAACACTGTAAACCAGAGGAAAGAGTCTTACACACAGCCTGTTTGCTGTATATTTTACCTGTAGCACAGAATAGCAGTGGAATAGCGTTGGACTGTAAATGTGCCAAAACATTGTCCACCTGTCGGATTTCGAAAAAAAAAAGTGTCCCTCAGAAGAGATTCTTAGTGTTAAAGCTGTAAAACAAATCAAGAACCATACAGCTGCATGACATCTGATAAAACATGTCTTCTTGTGCTTTTCTGTATAAGGGAGGTAATGCATTTTATCAATCAGAATGTGAAGCTTATCAACCATTAAAATGAGAAAATGGACTGACTTGTTTTGTCAACAATCATAAAATACTTGATTCCAAAGTGAAGCTTTCATTCACTTCTTAAATTGACAAAACGATACCACATTATGGAGTATAAATGAGTAAGATGGCCGTCAGACAGCATTAAGAAATAAAGACAGGAGGAGATTAAAAAAACAACAAAAAAAAACCAGGCTGAAGGTAGAAAACCAAAGCCTGTTTAATTTTAGTGTTGCTTCTCTGTTCCAGACACTGAGGGAAACAGGAACCTCGCTGACAGCTGCGACCTACTGGTGTGAGACATAAACAAGACGAACAAGGCTAAAACTAAGTGGTAAGGGCTAACAGACTCCCAGACGCTCCACTAACTGAAGGAGCTGGAGGTATTTTCTTTTTGAGGCTACTGAACTTCTGTCCTTCTCCATTACTTGGTTACAGATTTGGTGCAGAGAAGAATATTAGGAAATTATGGAAACTTAAGTGGAACAAGAACGTTAAGGGTGCCAATGGTTCACCAAACTCCTGGTTTGGTCTGTACCTCAGGTTTTGGGATCATAGTTTGGTTTAATAAAAATGAAATGAAAAAGAAAAAAGATAGAAAAAGACCTCACGCTGGATGAACATGTTCTCAGAAATCTTTGCTCAAAATTATCTGTGGAGGAGATTTAGCTGACTGCATGTAAAACAAAAAAAGAAGACACAAACAAATGTGGAACACATTGACCCCTAATGTCTAAAAGAGGGTTACCTGAGCAAACTTCAAATTCATCTCTATGCATGTATGCACATATGCATCATGCACATACATGAGGGGATAATATATTAGAAACACCTTTCAAAATAATGCAGTCCAATGCAACATAACCAATCACTACAAAATGAGAACAGAGTTAAATCAGCCACTCTAAACAGGATTAATTGTAGGGCTGTAAATTGGACTGCATTACAGTATACAGGTGTTACTAATAAAACTCACTGTAGAGACCTTAGTTACAAACCTGTTTGCTATTTTACCAGGGGATTAGACAACCAAAATATTCTCAAAACATGTCAGTTGCACCTCAGAGAGGGAAAGTGTTTCCCATGCCATCCATTTAACTATTTGAGTAGGCTGGAAAATTGACAGAAATTTCCTGTGTGGAAGGTAATTGACCTACATGATTACTCATTAGTTTTTTTTCCTGTTCGGTCTCCTCATCATTGGAAGTCTTTTTTCTGTGGACACCGTCCATATTATTGCACAGTATAGGAATTAACCTCCTGCCACGTAACACATGGCAGCTGTACTGTTAAAGAAACTGCTAAAAAAAAACAAAACAAAAAAAACCCGTCTAAATGTTTGTCATAAAGTCTTTCCCACTCTCACACTTCTGAGGTTTATGAACTCACTTCTTTTCTCCATGTTGTATCCAATCTATGGTCCAATTAAAGGGATACTGTGCCCCAAAAACGTAGCACTGAGGACGGTTTTGATGACTCTTGGACACGCAGAGAGATGACGTTTTAAGTGGGCCTGAAAAAAAAAAAAAAAAAGGTAGCATTGATGTTGACGATGACCCAGGTGGTGATGGTCTCAGGCGTGCTGCACTGCCAACTCCTGTCCTATGAAGCGGCGCAGGCGCTCCAGATACTGGCTGTACAGTTCAATGTCGTTGTGTCCCGCTCCCTCCACCCAGAGGGGCTCCACAGCCTTGGGGCAGCGCTCGAACAAAGCCAGGCCGTGGGAGAAGTCAATCACCTCGTCCTCTGTCCCGTGGATGATGAGCACCGGGGACGTGATTTTGGACACTTTCTCAATGCTATAAAAGGTGAAAAGGGGGGAACGAGGAAAGAACGTAAGTCAAATCTGATGGAGAAAACGATGCTTCACTAATCCATATTAGTTCCCCACTTCTCTAAAAGTTCTGCAGGTTAAAAGTGATGTGGTCAAGGCAGCTAAAATATGTGGTTAGAGATGCACCGATCCAACTTTTTTAGTATCAGCCGATGCAGAGTAGTGTAAAATTAATAAGCTGTATTCCTCACAGTGAGGAAGACTGTTCTTTGGCTTGACTGTTCTAAGTTGGTTGTGCTACCGCCACCCCTCAGAACATGGGCTTTGCCAATATTGCAAGTAGCCATAAAACTTGTAGGCGCAGCGTGAAATACCTCCAGAACTGCTGGCTCCTTGTTTATAGCTTACTCCATGCTAGCTAAATGTTCGGGTCTACCGGTGCACTGCTGATGCATGCCGTAGTATGCGTGTAACTGAATTGAATGGATCGGCCCCCTTGTCACGATACCCTATCCAGCTATTTGAGTCAGTATTGGGCAGTATTAGTTATAATAATATCTTATGGCCCTTTTCCACTGCATGGTACCAGCTCGACCTTCTGGAAAAGTTGTACCTGGTATTTTTTTTTGTATCACCTCGAGGTTCCAAGCAAATACCTGAGGCGGGACCAAAAGGTGATGTGATGTGATGGGAAAACACTGCAGACTACTGATGGTCAGAGACAATTCTTCACTTCACGGCATCATCATTGCATTTGCCAGACGGGGGCCAATGTTTTATATTTCACAATTTTCGTACGCAATTTTATCACTAAATCCACTTTACAAAAATTGATGGTGGATCAAAAATGTGCTTAACAGTTTTCAAAGTTAAGAAGCTCCACAAGTGCCTGCGGGAGCAGCTAGTGAGCCGGCCGTCCAGTGACGCTCACAGACCGCTCTGGCCCCACAGTCACAGCGTCTGGACTGCTACAATAAATATGTACAGACTATCAAACATGTATTGCTCTGAAACTAACATAATATTTTGGTGTTATTATTTTTGTTTAGCAAAATCAGAACCATGTGCACAAGTCAACAGAAGGAAAAATGCCTATAATGCCTATATTGCCTGGGTGCAGATATAAGAGAACGTGCAAATTAACGTTACATCTTTGTTGACCTGTCCTTCTCTGTCGTACAGTTTGGACCCTTATGGACAAACTTGAGTTGTGGGATTTGGTTATAGATTTTATCGATACAAATGATTCACTGCCAAACGACATATAAAAACCAAAACCTTTTGGTAATAATAACAGCAGTCAAAATAAAGAAAAAGCACAAAATGGCCACATCTTAAAAGTATAATGAAGTCATTACATTGAATATAGACGCTGAAAAAACAGTAGAGCAAGATACAGACAGACACACATAGAGAGAGGAGGAATGGCAGTTACCCGCTCTGAGTTTGAACAACAGGCGAACAATGGAGGCTTTCTCAGCTCACTACACAGACAGCAAGGCATTCCCTGGTTTCCTACCACCTCTGTTCCTCTCCCACTTGTACCATCTGGGACTAGACTCCGCGTTAAGGCTGGCGTTGGCTACTATTGACCTTCGTCACACTCAGCCACTAAAACTAAACTGACAACAAGAACAGAAGGGCTAGAGCCTCACTGATGATAGCATTACTCTGCTGCGTTACGGTCCAGCCAAGAGAATTGTTTAGTGACCAAGGTTTAAATATATATAAAAAACAAAAAACACAGTAACAACTGCAGTGAACGCCCACATTACAAATCGCACACAAATGTGGGGCACCAAATCTAGTAGGAGTAGGAGGCTATAACTTAATATAAAGCATTAGAAGAATATTTGACAAGTACAGGGCCAAAAAGTATTTTTCCCACAACCAGCCACCTGTTTTCTGCAATATTACTACTTAATGTTAAAACGATAATCGGTTTCATTTAACTGCTTATTAATACTAATTTCTTTTCTGTTTTTAAAAGCATTGTGTGAATAAGTGCTCACATTGTATGCTGCAGCTCTAACTTAAAATTGACATTCACTGTCAAATTGGGTTAAAAGGATGTAGGACAAGACTTTTGACAGTAGTAGGTTGTACGTCATACACTGTTGTTGATAGTTAAAGATTAACTAAGACTGCACTCATGCAAGGTCTTAGGTGATTGGTTGGAATAGGCTGAAATGACAATGAAACTGTTACTCTCAACTGGCCCAGGTTTATTTCCTGTGGCAGCGTTTTTTTTTATCAATAAGTGACAGCAAATAACTCTGGAGCCAATCTTCTTCCTAACAATTTAATTCCACTGAAAGGCGACTGGATTTAATTAACACACTCAATGCATCGTGTCTCATTATTTACCACTTCTGAGAGAATCTGGTAATCGCATGAAAGTGCTGAATAATTTCTGGATCTATTCAGCCGTATTAAACAGAATTAGATAAGAAAGTTGGCCAAATATAAATTTTGTATGATGATGGTCATTACGTCTGACATTATCATGTGTGAATGGCACAAAGTGACGCAGCAGAATATCATGTTTGAAAAAATAACAGACCTCCGGCGTGTGAGTTCTTTTCTGAAATATAGCAGTATTTTGATGGCCTACTCACACCTTTGAAAATTAAATTAAATCCACACACAATCTAATGGAAAAAGGACACTAAGACTAAAATCATAGCACCAAAATGCGACCAGAAATGCCAGGATGTTTATCTTGGACAAGAAACACAGTCACAAGTGGCAATTAAGCTCCTCTGTTGGCAGATCTGTAATAATCTGTCTACGTGTGTGTATCATGTTTACATGAACACCTTATTTAAAGGATTTTATGAGACAGCGAGAGAGACAGAGTATAAAGACTTTGATTGCTTATAGAAAGATTCCTTTGACAAATATTTTATCCTTACAGCCAACGATATAATTAATGCCCTACGTCAACTGTGTCTATTTAATTACACCATGCACTAAAAAACACACATTTAATAAATCTCTGGTTGACAAGTAACAAAGAGACAGAGAAAAGAAACCAATGCTCAGCAGAGACTTACTTGGGGAAAGCGTCGAAGCAATATGTTTTCTTGGTGTCAGGAAAGGCCACTCTCATGCCAGATGTTAGAGGTGAGTGAAGAACCACAGCAGCACACTCATACCGCGATGCCAGGTCTACAGTGGGTACTGTGCCAATGCTCTGTCCGTACAGGATAATGTTCTCTGGGCTAATGCCATACCTGGGTAGGACCAAAGACACACAGAAAGCCATTACAGTGGAGGCTAAAGGCAGTACGCAGTGACAGATATACACACCAGCAGTAGCAGAATATAAAAATATGTGTTTTTTTTCATTGACTTTGGTCTAGAGTTGCTACTTTAAGTACGATTAATACTTTTTTCAAGTCAAATGGTGGGTGGTGATGGGGCAGTTGATAATACACATGCCTTTGGTGTGAGCGACCTGGGTTCAATTCCCCACCGTTGCACATCCACCAATTGCTCCCTGAGCAAAACGCTTAACGCCTACTTGCTCTAGAGGCGTGCGACCTCTGATACACATAGCAATTGTAAGTCGCTTTGGATAAAAGCATCATGCAAATGTAAAGCCAATTGTAGTGTTTTGAAAACTGTGTAATTTGGTATATTTTACTGACTAAAAGGATCAACAAAACTTATGAAGCTGTACTCAATTTTCAACTAACTGACATTTTATCAGTCTCTTCAGTTTGGGGAACAAAAGTTTTTAATTGAACCTTTTGCAGAAAAATATTTTCTTCCACTTAAGCAGCGTATGTTTTTTTTTTTATAATTATGGTGAAATTTCACAGTGGAGTGACAGCTACACCCAAATCTAAATTCACCTCAGCCAACCCTTAATCAATGCCCTGTGGTGTCATGTCTTCCCAGGGCTACAGCCGCATTAAGGCAGCTCCACTTTCACTAATGAGACACTTTATCACACCACCACGTCCTTGAGAGACACCCCCCAGCCTTCCCCTCTTCATCCATCCATCTTGCTCTTTTTTTATTCCCACGGCATCTGTCCGCCACTCTGCTCTACTCTCTTCATCCCAGCTCTGTACTGATGTCAACCTCTGCCACCCTGATTCACCCTTCGTCACATCTTTATCTGTCTTATCTTATCTTTATCACTTAACCATTTTCTAACTATTTTAATTTTTCACCCATGTTTTCTTCTTTTTGGTGCTATGCACAGCAGTGGTAGATATTTGAATCCATCCACATTTTTAACATGGTTTGACTTGCTCCTAATTTAAACTACACG
The DNA here is from genome assembly GCF_021292245.1 of Micropterus dolomieu. Taxonomy (NCBI): domain Eukaryota; kingdom Metazoa; phylum Chordata; class Actinopteri; order Centrarchiformes; family Centrarchidae; genus Micropterus; species Micropterus dolomieu. The sequence goes on along the minus strand of NC_060154.1, from coordinate 20,715,450 downwards.
AGCCTGACACAGTATAATAAATCATCCCCTGATGGACACATATGGGCCAATTATATCATAACCTACCGTGTGCGCAGGGCATGCCAGGCAGCATCGATGTCTGCATAGAGATTCTTCTCAGTGGGCTTGCCAGTGCTGACACCGTAGCCTGAGTAGTCGTAGGAAAAGATGTTGCAGTTGATACGAGTGCCAAGGCCGATGTAGAAGCTGCTCATCTGGCCCAGGTCGACTGCGTTACCGTGGGAGAAGAGCACTGTAAATCTGAAAGGATACACATAGAAAAGACGGGTTAGTAAATGGGCCAACAGATAAAGAGACAGTTTCTATCCCTGACAAGTACTTAAGTTATAGTTGGAAATATAGCAGCCTGCAGATAATTATATTGTGCTTCTTATTGTAGCATTTATCCTTTACATCTACAAATGTTTTAATAAAGACATTCATCTTTTTTTACAGGATCTGGGATGTCTAGAAAACACCACTAGTAAATGAAACAAAGAAAAATAACATCTTTAGTTAAGGCTATGTTCAAGTGCATTTAAGAACATAAGTGCAATTCCATATCATATGTATAGACACTAGAAGTTCATTTATAGCAGAAAGAGACACATGAAGGATTAACTACAACATTAAAACAGACACAAACAAACTGACACAATCCACCTTATCACATTTCTGTTAACTCTATACTGAAACTAACCATACGCCAGCTGTTGTTAAGATAAAAATGATGCGGTTACTTGGACTCTGTGCCAATACATCTTTGTCTAAAAGTGCTGCATGTTGGAGGACTGGTTTACCACAATGGACTCTTGTCAAATTACTCTCACTTCTAGACATTTTGCACAACCTGAGAAGCAGAGTATCCACTATAAAAGCTAGGTATTCTAGTCTTTGCCTCTTATTCATGAATGCAGGTCGTGCTCCCTGGAGAAATCTGATCCTTCTTCTACACACCGACTGTTTTGAGCTCCTCGCTCAGTGGTTTTCTTTATGAACACATATAGCCCATGGCTTTGTTTTGGCCCCTCCACTCACAATGTGGCATAACAATGAGTCTGCCATATCAGTTCTAGTTCAGATTCATTATTGTGTAATATTAGATAGACATATATACAAGATACACAGACCGTAACACAATCCTGTCCATGTCTTTTTAATTGATTTGGTAAATTAAACAGCAGCAGCGCAGCAGGAAGATAAATACTTTTACATCTCAGCACATAAACTATACCTTCTGCCTAGACTAAATTATATGATCATTTCTCATCTACCAATCACCGCCAATAAATTCAATGACATAAACCTACAAGAGAGAAAGCCAAGCCAGATAGCTGAAAATGTTTCCTCTCTGACTTACTGTAAAATGATACTTTTTTATTACCGTTATTATCATGAATCAAAACTACCAAGCGCAGGTGAAACTCAACTTTCAAGTTCCTATAGGAATGATTTTTGAAGAATGAAAGAAACTGTTAAAATAAATGGCAGAGATCCATGGAAAAGCAGGAAGAGAAAAGCTGAAGAGTCAGCTGAGTCAACAGTGGGGACAAGTGAAGGAAGTAGATCTGTGTATGAGTGGAAGAAGACTGACAAGAAGGGAGGGCGTGGCTTCTGAGGAAGTGTGATACACTTAGTAATAACAAAGGTCAAGCAAGCTGTGCTTTATAACACACAAACAGTCAATCAAAGCTGTTACCACAGAGACTCAAAATGTAGGCGAACCTCTCAAATTATCTACCTGGCATTAGGAACACAGCGAATGTACATGCAGCCGATTCTGTTGCCTCGGCTGGATCGAGTGAGGAACACCTCCGTCGTGTCCAGATCTCTCTGCGAGTACTGAAACTCCGCTCGCTCTGTCAGGTGCAGCTTCCATCTCCCCTCCACAGCCCCAGCCCCAGCCCCAGCCACTCCGCTTCCAGCAACTGATGCGCCGCTCCGCCCCCGCAGGCTGGATGTCCCTGTTGCCCCTGGTGCAGCGGGTCCTGCCTCTGGGTCTGGAAGAAAGGCGTACGTGGGCTCAGGGGGCAGGAAGGCGAGTTTGGCTGCGATGCGGCTGGGGCAAGGCGGGCAGCAGAACAGGCAGCAGAGCTCATTGAGAGAGAGGCCATTCATCCTTCACTGTGCAGGAGGACAAGAGGATCACTGTGCAGATGAGTCCACATCATCCCAGTGTTAACACAATGAAATACTTATTACAATGTAACATACAAGGCATTCAGTTTAAAAGTGGCAACAGTGATGGTGAAAATGTTTCTAAATCAGCTAGTTTGTAACGTTATCTATTCTTCACTTCACTAATGATTTATCAGGTAATAATATTTAATATTTGCTGGTTACAGCTTCTTGTGTGTGAGGAGTTTCTCCCTTTTCTTGTAATCAGAAAACACATTAAAAATAAAAGCCATTATTCAATTTGTGATAAATCTGCATTGCATTTTCAAATGTGATGGCTTCAACTTGCTTTTTTGTTCAACAAAAAGAATATTTTGTTATTGTCACATAAGACAAACAAAGGCAGCAAACCCTCACAACTGAGAGGCTGGACAAATAATCAATTGTCAAAATAGCTGCTGATAATTTTTATGTTTATCAACAAAATGGATTAATTCTGAAAGCTTTAAAATTGAATACTTTGTGGTTGTTGGTTAAACTAAATAAGCAATTTTTAGGGCTTCACGTGAGGCCCTGGTAAACCATAATGATTTTAACTCATTAACCTATTTTAGAGCTAATAATTAACAATGTATGAAAATAAATAATCTTTGGATGGAGCCACATGACATCACTCTAAACGCATAGACGCGTATATGACAACAGCAGACCTACCTGTTGAGCTTAATTTACGTTCAAGTCCAGAAGAAGTTGTGCAGAAACTAGAATAACAGGAGGAAGACTTCCTCCACTACCAACACAGGATAATGTTTTGTAAAGTGCCCTGTCAGCAGAGGAGGGAGGTGTTATTTACAACGTATCTGCTGTGTTTTCCGTGCGGTGATTGAAGTCCAGATAACATCCATTTTGTCCATTTGCTGATATGTTGACGAGTGACTTAAGATGCAATGTGCTGTGTCCTCAAACGTGCCCTGGATATTTTAGAAAAGTTATAACTTTCTTTACTTGTGTTGACAGTGTCGAGTAAGTGTTTCCAACGTAGTCTTGACCTCAAAGTAACCAAAACAAACTCTAAACGCTTCTCGGTAATAATTAAACACGCACAGTGCGGCTCCCTCCTGTACGAATAAGTGATATATCAACAATAACAGAAACGACAAGTCCTAGTTCACCGGAGAGAGACGCGATTTGTCTGCGCGTACCAGCTAACGCTACGCTGGCTTAAGCTAGCAAGAAGACATAAACACGGCCACTCAGTAAGAGCGACGCTCATTCGCGGACATCCAACGTGAAATACCGTTAATACACAGTTTCCGACGTGTGTATGTATCTCAGTGAACCCATTCCGGACGGTGCTGGCGTCTCCACTGACTTTATGGATAGCGTCTTGTTATTTAAATTAATCCATGTACGTGCGGTGTTTTCCTACTTCTCTGCTGTTTCACCGCACCCGGAAGCGACAGCTGACAGGACGTGACGTAAATAGTTTCCATTGGACAATTAAGGGAAACCTGTTATCAGTGTTGTAAAAGATAATACATTTGAACCTAATTGTTCATTTGCACTTTGAAGCAAAAAAATAAATAAATAAATAAAGGTGAATGGCACTTGTGACCCCATGAATCATCGCGATTACTTAGAATTGGTGATTAGAATGATTAAAGTTGGTTAATCTGTTAATAACAAAGAACAAGATGTATCATCATGCATCTGTGCGCAGGCAACTGTGATAATACCTGACGGGAATATTATCACTCAGACGTTTGTTCCTCTATTCCTGTAGACACATCTCATTGACATTATGACCCTAGCCCCTTACTATAACCATAACCAACATGTCCAACCTTAACCTTAAGCCTAACCTTATTGTAAAATGAACCCTTAAACCACGTGTTAACATCCCAAAAGCAGGCTTTACCCGCGGGGACCTTAATTCGAGTCCCCATTGGTTGGTGTGCATTCAGGTAAATTATTTATTTATATAACTGCTTTTAAAAAGTGGGACAAGGATCGGCCCATAAAGCATGGACAGCGGCCCATTGGGTAATTTTCTATAGCCTACTGACATTGGCTGGCCCAATCACATCTCTTACTGGCCCCCTCCCCCTCTGCTTCTTGCATTGCATGCCAAAAAAAAAAAAAAAACATTCTTCAGAAGGAGGCCGCCAAATGTGTGAAAATAACCGATATGTTTTCTACCGGGGCTGCAGTACTTTTAACATCAGCTGCAGTACCCTGCGTAAAGCAATTGAAGGAGTAAAGGCGAGCTGTGGCCACTGCCAGCAGAGGAGGCTGTGTTAGCAGAGCAGAGGGACAAAGTGACAGGGCCCAGGGAGAGAGAGCAGGAAGAGAGTGGAGGTGAAGCGGTAAGCATGGAGTAGCTCAACCTGTAGGGAGGGGACTGGGATGGAGGATAAGGATTTTTTTCTTTATAAAAATAAAGACATTTCCACCATAAACAGGAAATTAAATTAGCCTTTCTAGTCTTTTTGACCACTCAAAGCGCTTTTACACTACATCTGCATTCACACACATCCATTCACTGGTGCACAAACAAACTAACATTCACACACATTCATACACTGGTGGAACAGCCACCAGAGGACATTTGGGGTTCAGTATCTTGCCCAAGGACACTTCGGCATGCAGCCTGGAGGAGCCGGGGCTTGGTGAGGGGTGTCCGGCCGCCTGGGCCAAAAATGCCACAGCCAATTTTATGTCCCAGTCCAGCCCTGCCCATTGGGATATAAAAACATGAAACCCACAGACATAGGGATAGAGACATTTTCCTGCTTTGCTGGCAAAGTAACCACCTTTGCTACCCATTACAGTGAAGTGCAAGTGTCTGCCTTTTCAGCTTGTTTGTTATGTAGCCCACCCAGGCCACAAGAAATAGGCCATCTCGTTACAGGCCCTGCACACAGATGATTTCAGTCAATCTGGCTGATTTAATCTATTTTCAGGTTAGAGGGTCGGGTCACCCAAATGAGACAAAAACATATTTTCATCACTTACCACTCACAGTATCTGGCCATGCAGCCAGTTTTAGAGTGCAGAAATCTCATCTCAACAGCCAACCTAGATCTCAAACCGGTGCCTCAACAGACAGGACAACTGAGACAGGATCTGGAAAGATCATCAGCGTCTTAACAGTACTCTGATAAAGGCACACTGTATGTCCAAATGTCAGTTCCTGCATCTTTTAAAAATCTCTTACTATAACCATGTGCTCCAGATCTTATCTTTCCAGATCCTGCTATAGTTTTGGCTTTATCTACCCATGTTTGGAGATATGAGATTTCTGCCTACACCTCATTACAATAGAGATGAATTTAATTTGTGGCAGACACAACACCATGGACACCCGTAGCCTTCTAAAAAGACAACATTTTATATATATTAATTATTGTGGCTTGTGTGAAGAAATGAATCACACTAGTGCAGCTAAAGATATTGGAGGAAACATATGAAGCCTAATGGGTTATTAGGAAAGTGTAAGAAAAAACATAATTTTGCAACAACTTTTGCGACAAACATGATTTAAACACCTGTGCACAGACGTCCATACCAGCTACTCTGTAGAGGTCTTTCATTTTAACTGACAGCGCTACACTGGAAGGAAACTGAACTCAGCCTGTTACACTGATTCTTGCTTAGTGACTTTCAAAGGCCACATCAATTGATGTATTATTTTTCTCCACACGTGCACACCACATTTAGTCACTTTCAAGATCTTGTATGGTGAAATGGGAGATGACGTTTTTTTTGGCATGTTTTCAGCTACAAGACAACAAGCCATTGGTCACATTTATTTCCAGACTCCTATATTCAGTTTTTCTTGAACCTGTGATGTCACTAAATCTGGGTGACACGCTTCTGTTTTATCAGTAACACAGACTAAGTGCGTTTGATTCAGTATAGTAAAGTGGCCCTCGTGGCAACCCCTCTGACAGCATGCATCGAAGCTGAACGGTGCTATTGTGTAGCACCAATTGTGCCTGTGGTGTTCTGCTTTGTACTTGAAAACAATATACAAGCACAAAGCAGTGGGGCCACAGTATGTGCATGTACTGAAGTAGCAAAGAAATCATGAATGCTTGTTACTATGTACTGCTAAATATATACATTTCTTTACAGAACTTTTTTAAAGAATAAATCATTGTCTCAATCTTTAGCAACAAACACAAATAAATAGAAACGCATAAACACAAAAGACAAGTGTAATTTAAAATAAACTTTGTGAATTTATTGTTTTATACTTACTCTTACACGTCATACAATCCTAAATCTTTAAAGAAAAACAAAATAAAAAGATATCTGGTGGTGTTTCTGGGGGACTGGAGTGCCAAGGGACAAGAACTACAGCTCAGATTTCATTTGATGTCCCTCAAGCTCATCTTGAAAGACAGAATATAGCAAGTCATTGTCATTTGTCTTTACTTGCAGGTTTATCATTATTATCAATCAAAACCCTAACAGGATGAAGACACTGACTATGAAAGGTTGTGCTAAAGACAAGACTGAAGACATCAAAACTATCAAAGCAACAGAAGGAAGAGAAACGTGAACTTACTGAAAATATCTAGATTATGCAGGTATGGTTGCCCAAATTGCTGGTGCCAACAAAGTCCTTCATCACAAACAGTTTTTTCATACTATTTTAGTGATCCAACTGTCCCAAATCACATGCAAGAAAAAAAACTGGGCCTCCACCCTGTGCCAAAAGACAGTCAATATCAGGCCAAGTAGTTTGATAAATGGCATTACAGCTCATTATGTGAATTATGGTGGTTTACATTCAAACTGCTCATGTTTATTAAGAAAATGGGGGGTGGTGGTTTGATATGAGCAGTCAATAGAAAACAGCAAGAGTAAACCATGAAATCGTTGCGATTTACACAGCTGAACAATCGTCCCAAGTAAAGGATGTTTCCTCTGAAAGGACTTTCAATCTGTAAAAAGGAAAACTGAGCACTTTGTAGGCGACAATATTTTGTAATAGTCATCAATCCAGCAGGCGAGCGTGAATATTCTGAATATATAAGACACACCTTATGGAACACCGAACTGCAGAGCTGCTCCAACCACAAGTTCCCCTAAATACGACAATTATTCTCCTTGTATATAATCGTCACTCAATCTCCATTAACTCCTTCTGAATTTTCAATGTATATGCTTTATATGACCAACTTATGCTAAGTAGTAAGTAAACAGTCTTGGTGTTGGCAGGACACAAAGCCATTTAGACATGTCCATCACCAACACTAGGACTTAAACAGGAATACTGATGAAGGCCAATTTTCCAATCAAAGGAACAAAAAGATCTAACATGTAATTCTGTGTATACAAGGAAACGTGCCATTCACATCCGACACATTCTGCACTGGCTTATTTTGAAAAATGCACACTCTGCAAATTCCCTGCAACTTTTCTATAGCTCCTTCATAAATATTTAATGATCAGGATCAAGCAACATTTACAAGGAAAGCTTTTGATAAATGATACCTCTACATCTCACAACGGGCCTTTTCATCTTTCAGTAATATCGCTAGGCTATGAATAGGCTTCAGTAACAGGATAAAAGCATGGGCTGGGATACTGTGTTAATCAACAAGGTTAATAAAGCTTATAGGGGCTTGTTAACAATCAGACTATTATTGTAGAATAGAAGCCGCATGGCCTGTGGGAGACACTCATGGTAGAGTCAGTTAATGAACATACTTTGGACATTACATGGGCAGATGATGTTTAAAACAACTTGTAAATAAGGGGGGGGGGGGGGCTGTGCTATTTGTGGCACATTATTTTTTATTTTTTTTTATTTGAATTATGAAACTTTTATACACATAGTATTTCTTCATCTTAGTCCCCCCAAATGGCAAAAATCTACATTAAGATTATACTATATGAATAGGAGCCATATGGTATTTACATTTGGAAAAAACAAACTCAAGAGTCCTGTTAACCTGAACCTTAGGGTTCCTGCCATGCATTGTGCTACTGCTGTGTGGCTTTTTAAACATTCCAGCTTCATTTCAAACTGCACAGTCCGTTACAAAACACTAACTTGTATGTTTCACTGCACACATGCATGTATGTATGTTTGATCTTCCTAGAAGAAGCTGGCTAGAAGCGGTCTTCGTAGTAAGGACTCGTCTGAATCGGAGCACATTTTAAAAAGCGCAGCACGCAACTCTGTAGCATCGCGACAATCTTTTCTTTTCGCTGAGCAGAAGGTGTGTCAATGTGTAGAGTAACTGCGACCCAGGTCAGATTTTATTCAGCATGTGTCAGTGGTCTGCTGGTGGTTAGAGAAACATGGAGCTTCACACGGTGACTCCATGGAACAGAAAAGGGCATTCAAGGAGAACACATAGCCTTACTGAAATAGAACGTCTTATCAGTCCAACATGAAGGCAATATCTTCAGCGAGCCATCAAACATAAACTGCAAATGACCCAGATGCTGAACAAAACTGAGTAGGTGTGGAACATTAGTTTGGGCTCTGCAGTTGACACACTTTGTTGTGCTTTGTTTCCAAATCCAAAACAATGGACATTTTACTGCACAACTGTAGCTGCAACGGCTTAACTGGACTCTATTGTGTCAGAGCTTGTTTATTTTTTTATTCAAAAGGTTATATAATCAAGATGGAATTACTTAAATATAAATGAAAAGGTCAAGTGCAAATCTTAATGATTTGCTGACACATGCCGCCAATCCTCCAGCACAGACCAACCAAACAATAAAAAATAAATAGAATGCAATCACACAATTCAAGCTAACTACAATATATTAATATAGATCTTCTGATGTCATACGCTCATTAAAACTGAAAAAACAAAAAAAAACAAAAAAAATTAAAATAAAAACAGAATTCAATCACTCAGTTAACTCAAGGTTCTCAGTTTCCCCTACCCTTGCCCTCCCCCACTGTCCCACTCCAATAACTGTTCATGCACCCAATATCAGTATGATAAGTCAATATATGAAAGAGAAACATTTATGGAAAATGCTGAGACTTGGAGTTCAATGTGTGGTGACCCATAGAGTAAAGAGGTGGGAAGAAAAAAAAAATAGCCAATTTGACAAGAAGTTGACATCATTTGCAGTCTGGGAGAAAAATGTATATTCCAAAGCCCTTAAAAGGTCTTGCTGATACATGAAACCTCCCAGTTTTTGAAATTTCTTTTCTTAACTTGCTAGACCTTAATTGAGCTCTGTGTCATTATCCAGGCTGTGACACATTCCTTAACAGCTTACCCCTGTCTCATTTCAACTGCCTTACAGGGATTGTATAAAAATAAACTCACACGATCCCCCAAGTTGAGAAACAAAAAGGGGTAAAATCAAATGCCTTCCCTCCCCACAGCAACACTAACGTCCACAAAGCCCCTACAGCTCTCTCCCAGACTCTCAAGCAACTGTGCACACACACTTTCATACAAACACACACACAGAAACACTCAGGTTCAGCCATCACTAGTGGAGAGAGAGGGAGATGCTAGTAAGGGAAGAGTCTGGACAGTGGCTGCGACCTCACCACCCCACCCCGCCCGTCTTAGACTACCATGAACAAATGAAGCCACGATATCAGGTGTTTCATCCAAGTCGCCATTGTTCAAATTCACAAAGTCAGAGACTTGTTTTTGCACTCAGTCCTCATAACTTCTGAATTTTCTCAGCCACCACGATGGGGTTCTCCTTGCGTATGCGGGCAGCAGCTGCACTCCGGTAATCATAGGGACAGTCGTGTTTGTCCGAGTAACGGTGAATGGCACAGAACAGGTTGCCGCAGCGACAGTCAAAACCTTCAGTACAGACAAGCAAACACGGTCAGTCAACATAACAGCTTTATTATAAACATCATTACACATTTAAAGAGTTTACACAACCATTCTTGCATAAAAGCATAAAATGCATTGATCTCTATGGGTTGACATGTTCATATCTGTTGCTCCTGCATATTCTAGGTATATTTGCTCTTTAAAATTTAAAATACTGTACAACAAAATGACGAGAAAGTTAAACAGGGCATAAATAAAGGTGTGCAACTCAGCCTGAAAAACACTAGGCCCCGAGGGCAGCATTTTCACATGTATTCTGAGGATTTTGATTAGGGTCAGGCCTAATATATAAATATTACTTTTCAACTTCAAATGGTGGCTGGAGCCTCCTTCGAGGAAAGTGTCCTTTGGCAAAAAGCTGCAGGACACTGTGAAATGCCTTGGACTGTGAAATGCATCGCTATCCTGCAGTATGTTGCTCTCTGTACCAAAGTGTTTGGTTGTAGAGGAAAAAACACATTACACAAACCATGGACTGGGAGTTGGGTTTTGGATGTGTGGGATACAGGTATTTTGTCTTAATGAGCATCCTAACTGGCAGTAGATGATAACTTCAAATGCCAAAATGTAGGAATATGCCAATTTAAAGAAGCCAGAATGGAAGTAATATATCTGTCTTTGTTTTGGAAAAATTCTGACAGCAGGTTTTTCGCCCCAGTGGCAACTGAAGGAGATGTTGAGGTATTTACATAAGTCCATGTGTGATGAGATAAAAGCCCTTTAGAGTCCATCTTAATATACCATGTGCGAGATGAAATTGAGACAGTGGTTATTTCAAAAACTCCCACTATTATACTGTTAAACTGTAAATAATTTCTATACAATTCTCATTCCTTGTGTTTGCAAATGGTGTCAGACATTAAATTTCAATAGAAATCAACAGGTGCTTTTGGTCAAAAAAACAAATAAATAAAAACATAGTTCACTCAAGGTTCTCAGTTTCCCCTACCCTATAGTCCCCCCTCCAATAATGGTTCATGCACCTTGTATCGCTATGATAAGGCAATTTATTAAAGAGAAACGTTTCCGGAAAATGCTGAGACTTGGTGTTCAACTGAGAACACCACAACTGAGATGTGAACAAATGTTTGACTAGAAAATAATGAGAGCCTCATAAGTGAATCAAAAGTGACACTTCTGATGAGCTGCATCAAAATCAGAAGTAAGTCTATATCAGTAGCCCAAGAACATAATCTCTTCCGAGATTCATGATATAACAAAAAAAGCACATTGTCTCGTAACAGTTATAAGGACTGTGTTCGCAAACTCTGTCCGCAAACTGTGTCATCTCCTTCGGTGACTGCTTCTTGACAATTTTGATTGTGTGATTCGAGATCTTAAAAAAGGGACTTCTGGCAGGGCTGTGATTTTAAAAATGGTCCACGTTGTGCTCTTGTGGCACAGATTGTGAATCACCCAACCAACATTTGGGCACTTTGCGCCATAAAACCAGTAGGACAAGGGTAATAAAGTGACATGGTATCAATGACATGCAAATGGTGCAATGAGTTTACCGAAAACTACACACTGCATGTGTGTTAAACTGTAAATCAAACCTCTGCCAGGTTGTGATTGTCAGGTAAGTGGAGAATCCCAGCAAGCACTTATAAACCCTTGAACCATGTTAGTAAGTTGGTAAGAAAAGCTCTCTACTCAGTACATGTGTGTGTGTGAAATTCTTCTCATCCTTACCAGTAAGGCCCACTTTCTTCCGGCAAGAAAAGCAGCGGTTCTTTTTCTTATTTTTGTCAGGAGTTTGGTCATTATCAGACAGAGCCTGTGCTGCCTCCCCCACTGGCTCTGATGAAAGAAAAACAAAAAACAAAACAACAAGCACAATGGTCACAAATCAATTTATCCATTGCTTGTTTAAATATATGCTTTGTTTACAACAATGACTGTGTTTAACAATAACAGGTAAAATACTAAAACTAACAATAACCCAAAGTTTAACATTCAAGAGATACACTATATTGCCAAAAGTTTTAGGACACCCCTCCAAATCTTTGATTTCTGGTGCTCGAATCACTTCCATGGCCACACCAGTGTATAAAATCAAGCACCTAGGCACGCAGACTGCTTCTACAAACATTTGTGAAAGAATAGGTCGTTCTCGGGAGCTCAGTGGTGCTGTGATAGGTTGCCACCTATGCAATAAGTCCATCTGTGAAATTTCCCCACTACTACATATTCCACGGTCAACTGTTAGTGGTATTATAACACAGAAGAAGTGATTGGGAACAACAGAAACTCAGCCACGAAGTGGTAGGCCACATAAAATCACAGTGCGGGGTCAGCGCATGCTGAGGCGCACAGTGCACAGATGTTGCCAACTTTCTGCAGAGTAAATAGCTACAGACCTCTAAACATCGTGTGGCCTTCAGATTAACTCAAGAACAGCACGTATAGAGCTTCATGGAATGGGTTTACATGGCCGAACAGCTGCATCCAAGCCTTACATCACCAAGTGCAATGCAGAGCGTTGGATGCAGTGGTGTAAAGCACGCCGCAGCTGACACTAGAGCAGTGGAGACGTGCTCTCTGGAGTGACAAATTACGCATCTCTATCTGGCTATCTGATGGACAAGTCTGGGTTTGGCGGTTGCCAGGAGAACGGCACTTGCCTGACTGCATTGGGCCAAGTGTAAAGTTTGGTGGAGGGGGGATTATGGTATGGGGTTGTTTTCAGGGGTTGGGCTTGGCCTCTTAGTTCCAGTGAAAGGAACTGTTAATGCTTCAGCATACCAAGACATTTTGGACAATTTCTTGCTCCCAACTTTGTGGAAACAGTTTGGGGATGACTCCTTCCTGTGCCAATATGACTGTACACCAGTGCACAGAGCAAAGTCCATAAAGACATGGATGAGCGAGATTGGTGACCCCACCCAAATTGAACACCTTTGGGATGAATTAGAGCAGAGACTGAGAGCCAGGCCTTCTCATCCAACTTCTGTGCCTGACCTCACAAATGCACTTCTAGAAGAATGGTCAAAAATTCCCACAAACACACTCCTACACCTTGTGGACAGCCTTGCCAGAGGATTTGAAGCTGTTATAGCTGCAAAGGGTGGACCAACTCCATATTAAACCCTACAGATTAAGAATGGGATGTCATTAACCTTCATGTGCATGTAGAGGCGGGTGTCCCAGAACCTTTAGCAATATAGTGTATCAAGTAACAAGGGTTACACTCATCAATGTAGTCATGAGGAAGTGTATGTTATGGCCATGAATCAGTCTGAAGAGAAATTATATAATCAAATATGAAAGAGATGGTATAAAACAGCTTAATATGTATTCTTTATCTCTTTTTCTCAGTCCACACTAAACCAGCGCCCTATTCAATCTCTCCCTGTTGACACATCAGGATAGTGGATTTGCTTATTAAGGGCCATCCCACTTAGTGTGATGTGGACAACAAAACCTTCAAAAAGCGCTTTTGCACTGGTGCCAAGTAGAAAACTCCTTTACCTCTAAACAGAAACACCGGTGCTGGAAAATGGATAACCATCACATCATTTTCAGTTTAAAAAACGTAACCACAATTTCCATACACCGTTATTTCATGGTGAGATTAGGTTACAGAATATGAAGGACAGATAAAGTAAACATACATATGGGGAAATGTCATCACAGAGTATATTGCTTTTGAGGGATGTTTATGGTGCAGGGTTTTGGGAATACTTTCTGTGGATAGTGGTAAGGGACAGATTTGGGAAAAGGACCACTGTTTCCTGTGATGTTTACCTGTGCTGTTGGAAGTACCCTCCTCCTCTCCCTCCTCAACCTCTGCTCGATCAGAGTCTACAGCTGCTGAATCCTGGGAGATGCTCATAGCTGTCATCTGTTGAGTTACTGGGCTGGGGGAGCTGGGACTGACATCACAACATCAAACAAAACCAAAATAATCTAATTTTATTCAAACATAATAATTCAAAATGTAATTACGATTAATGACGACTAATTGATTCTGTAGTAAATGTATGGCAGAGAGAGTGTATTAGGGATGTCCTGATCAAGATTTTTGCCCCCGATCAGAGTCATTTAATATTAGTTAGTATCTGCATAGACCGAGTCCTGATCCAATACTAGTCCTGATCAAAGCTCTTTTATCAGACTTTTTAAGAGCTTTTTAACACCACCTAGGATGAAATTTAATACCAACTTCACTGCCGTATAATGACAAATCTGTATGAATTTTAAGCCTGAGAAAATTATTTACAAAGTTACGTGAATTTAATAAAACATTTTATTATAATACATTAATATTTAACACACTATAGCTTTTTGGGGTGTGTTTGTACTTTGATATGAATCAAGGACGTCACTTTGTGTTGAAAAGTGGTGGGGACATAGGGGTTCAAATTAGTGGTGTGACGATACACAATTTACAATATTGGGCTCACGAGAACAAGACAAGATGATATTTTAACACTATTTGGATGAAATATTCAATGCTGAAATATATAAATGGTGGTCTGTGGGTCCCCTAGAAAATTTTGAGCACTAAACACTTTTTCTGCACCAATTTCTGGTAGAATTGTCTTTATTTATATAAAGTGATTCAGATGACAATTCAAACTAAAAAATTGTTTTTTTAGCTTAAACTTTTTTTGGACATTGCACATTTGTTTCTTCTATATTTAAATGGCATTGCATTTTTTCTTATTGTGCAAATAATCTTTCTCAAACTATTTTCTTTTTTTTAACATTTCTAGTTTGCAAGCCATTTTTCAGAACATATTTAACAAATGCTTCAAAGAAAGTGATGGAGACATGTCCCCAGTATCCCCAGCGTAAATTACACCTATGAAATGAATCCAATTTTTGTGCACTAAGAACTCTTAAGGGGTGAAATCAAAAATACAAAGAAATTGTGCCGAATGGCCTCAACCGCCACTTGTCCGTGTATCTGGCTTTCTGAATTTCAGACACTTTCCCATTCTCAGGTGACGAGCTAGCGTCAGCTTGTTAGTAGCACGTCAGAGACATTTTGTTTTCTTTCCTAACTGACTGATTCGCCCAGAGCTTGGATGCCAGAGCTCATGCAGTGCGAACACTCCACAGTCCAGAGTATAAAGCTAAACACTGACGTAAACAGTAACGTTACCTGTACTGCCATACAACATCAGAGTCACACCAAACGGCGTAAATTATAAAGTCACACACATAAAAAGTGTTTATTTATGACGTTATGGCATTTTTTAATCCTACGAAAGGACAAGAACAAATTTAAGACCATGGTAAATTTAATTTAATACTTTAGTAATGAAATTTAATACTTTTAAGGCCTTATTTTTGGAATATGAAATTTAAGACTTTAATACTTTTAGGACCCCGTGGGTACCCTGTTTTATTGACCGTGTAGCATCAACACATGCTACATTTCCCCAAACATTTCTGAAGCATCAGTAAGTGACGCCACCGCCACACATGGACACACGGTGACATCACCGATCCTTGGGCTGATGTCTGCGACTTTGCTGCAGTGGTTCTCTGCACCTCCATCACTGTCTGGTTTAGGGCTGGAACGATTTAACGATTAAATCGATAAAATCGATTAATAAAATGCTTCGACACAAATTCTTTGCATCGATGCTTCGTTTAATCCATGTAACTATACAGCACAGTGTTTCGCACGGACATTTATTACTGTCGCACATCGCACTTACACTGTGAACACGTCAGGATTATAATGTAGCCGTTTGCAAAGTGGAGGAAGAGAGAGAAAATGGCGAGGGACAAAGAAGAAAGTGTCCAAAGTATGTTATTATTTCATGCTAAAGAAAACAACAACTCTGTCTGTGTCACAGTCCATCCACCGCAAAACAAAACTTATGTCGCCTTGGCAACAGCACGACGGCAGTTGAACAAAAAGGTGTTCTGCCAGCGGCCCAAAGACAAGGTAACAGTAATAGCAACTTCAGCAATTAACTGAAATCTTGATTGATTGTTGAGTTGAAGGCTAGCCAAAGTAAGCCGGAGTCCTCAGCTGAAAATGTGAATAAGTGCGTTTGTTGTTCTCCTTTTTGGGCCGTGAGTTGTAACCTCACAGTCAGGAGTTAACTGCGTGTCGGGAGCTGCACCCTTTAATTCCCCTCCCTCTCTCTGTAGCTCAGACAATCCCTGCTACTTCTTAAACGACACATCGATGAATCGTTGAAATAATCTATTGAAGCTTTGAATACTAAAATCATCGTTAGCTGCTGCCCTAGTCTGGTTTGGATCGGCCACCAAAAAGGACAGGGACAGACTACAACGGACAGTCAGGACTGCAGAAAAAATCATCGGTGCCAACCTGCCCTCCATTCAGGACTTTTCAGACATTTCCAGAGTCAGGAAACGCGCAGGAAACATCACTGCAGATCCATCTCACCCCGGACACAACCTGTTCCAGCTCCTCCCCTCAATTCCAGTGTCAGGAACAATTCCTGTGCAATAACCCAGTAACTCTAGTATCTCTAATCAGCACCTGTTTACTGGTTTCCACTTATCTATTTATTCACCATTCTCTATTTCAGTGCTGTTCATACTATGTCATATTGTATATACTGTATACCAATACACCTACCTCAGGTCATAAGGTCATAGGTCTTATTTATTTTTTCCAGCATCCTTTGCACTA
>NC_060154.1:20571180-20698840 GCF_021292245.1 Micropterus dolomieu | reverse complement strand
GGAAACATCACTGCAGATCTATCTCACCCCGGACACAACCTGTTCCAGCTCCTCCCCTCTGGTAGGCGCTACAGAGCACTGTACGCCAGAACCAACAGACACAGAAGCAGTTTCTTCCCACAAGCCACTCCGATGAACCGCTGCTTTCTGACTCACAGTGTCAGGTACAATTCCTGTGCAATATTTATATATATTTATTCACCATTCTCTATTTCAGTGCTGTTCATACTATGTCATATTGTATATACTGTATACCAATACACCTACCTCAGGTCATAAGGTCATAGGTCTTATTTATTTTTTCCAGCATCCTTTGCACTATGTTCCATCGTACGGTGTACATGTGTACATGTATGTGTAGCTGTATATCATCAGCATGTACATAATGAGAATAATAGTTTAGTTTACTCTTGCATCCTTTGCACTCTGATCACTGCACTATTTGTCAATAAGTCTATATTGTTTTGTTCATAGTGTGTATGTTAGTGTTGTCTATACTGTAGTTTGTCTGATTTTATTTTATTATTATTTTATCATTGTGTTATGGTATTTTTGTACGAGTCAAATTCCTTGTATCTGTTCACATACCTTGCAATAAAGCGGATTCTGATTCTGATAAAGACACGCACGATTGAGTTTACTTTCTATTGTGATAGTTGTTGTCTGGCCACTTCTTCCTCTAGTGAGAAGGAAACTTTGATATGTAATGGCAGAAACTTGTTTCCGTGAGATGAGAGATTTCTCTCTCTCTCTCTCTGTCTCTCTCTGTCTCTCAGGCCTATTGCTATGAATGTTTAGGTTGCAATGTTGCCAGAGCACAAATTCATATTTAAATATAATAATAAACAATAAAAAATATAAATTACATTATAAAAACTAAAGAAAGCGGAATAAAAATAACAAAAACACAATATAGGCCTATGTTACATTGAAAATAAGTCTTGCTTTGACAAGCAGCAGAAATTTTCAAAGGAACAATTATTAAAATAGCAAACAATATTAACACATGAACCCTGGCACCTATTTCCAGGAAAAACACCTAAAATAACATATCCAAAATAAATCCATTGTACATTAACATATTTATTTTACCATTATTGACTACATGGAGATGAAATACAGAAAAAAAAGTGCTATTTTCATCCTCGCCTGGAAAAAAAGTTATATTTTAATGCAATAAACCATCAAAACCATCATAAAGTAGATTATAATTCACCTGAATATCTTCTAATACACCTGGAATACAACAGTAACTGTAAATGTAACAGTTATTACACAATCTTTGAAAAATATACCAGGTGAAGTTCCATGTTTTGGCCATATTTACTGTTTAAATGTTCACTTTTATTGGGAGTTTTCTTCTTTCTTTCTTTCTTTCTTTCTTCAAAACATTATTTCTCTCCATACAACCACGTTCCAAATAACATAAAGCTTCCAAAACACTGTAATATTGATAAAAACAGTCAATATTCCTGTGACCAAAAGCACTCCAATGCTTTACAGGCCACAGCTTGAGAACAGAACTTCCTACAGGGCTGCATCTTGATGAGACGAATCCAGACATATGCTGGATGTCTGTGTAGCTCCTACGGGTCGCCAGCAGAGGCCGATAAAGACCGCCTCCGCCCAAACAAAACTCTTCTTCTCTACTTCAATCTGATGAGCTGTTTGTTTACAACTAGCCAGGTTAGCTATTGATACGCCGGTTGATTTAAAAAAACGCATTGTGCGGTATTTACTCACACTAAACACTGTAGCAACACGTCCACAGCCAGCTGTTGGACAGCACTTTGTGTACGAACATTTATATGAGTTACAAGTACACAGAAGTGCTAATAAACAGCATAAACTACAGCTCTCACTAACTGTTGATACCACGACAGCCATCTTGGATCACGACGTCGGGGTAGTGAGGTTGTCCTGACTTTCCGAGTCGGAAATCCGACTTCAGGGGGCGTTCCAGTTGAAAGTTCCAACTAGGAACTCGGAAATTCCGACTTCCCATGTCAAATGGAACGCACCTTTAGAGCTAAGATGACCTCACCAAGATGGCGGCCCACCAGATGGTCTGTGTTGACACAAAGGGCCGCTGTTTTTGGACGGAAAACAGCTAGAACAGGGAAAATCGATTACACCCCCTGCATCGTTTGTTTCCAAGTGGTTAATGATAATAATGTGATAATTAAGTTACTTTATACAAACACCAATGGTTCTCAGTTTGTTGAGAATAAAATTTGTATCAAAAAAAGTATCGTTCAGGAAATGGTTTCGAAGTTGAGGTATCGTATCGATATCGAAAATCTATGAACGATACCCAGCCCTATATATAACCCAGCTCAGTTGCAACCACCTTGCGAAATGCTCGTTTTGCAGACATTGCAAGTGGCTGTTGGGACTGCTTTGGTTTTCCAATTTAAAATATTTCCACACTGCAGGCATTTTAGCCGAGTACTCCCACAAACTGTGCTCTCCGTTTACCACACTTGTGTGACAACTACTGTCAATCAAAGGATCGGACTCAAGTTTGTGCAAGCCAATACCAAATAAGTTTTAAAAAATGCCTTGGTCTGCCCTGATTCTTATCTTTCAGGTTGGATCGGGACATCCCTATTGTGTATTTTGTTAGATAGCAAGTTAGCCAACCTAGATGTTCTTGTTGCCATCCAGAATGACATACAAAGTATCTATGTGAAAACGGAGTAAACACAATCCAAACAATAAGAGTAAGTTTTTCCAACCACAAAAAGCCAGAAATAACACAAAAAGTTGATTCTTTTCTTGTTTTATTTGGCTGGATCGTTTTGTTTGGTGACTGACTACTAATTTCTTGGATATGTTTCAGCACACTCCCTGTGAGCCACTCTGTCAAATACCCTTGAGGATCTATCACAATCAACGTGACAAAACACAACCTACTACAGAAAACGGGACAGCAAACACATACAGTACACAGCACAATTAGCCATGATTACAACATGCAGACAGATCAGGAGCAAATCCCTTCTGATAACTCCACAATTTCATCACACTGGGAACAAATGACTGTTTGGACTTCTCTGCACATTCTGGGAAGAATTAACCCATAACTGGAACAACTTCTCTGAAAGCTGGGCTCATTATAATGTGTGTAATCTATGTTTTCCAGGAAATGTAGGCTTTGGTGTTATATTATACTACAGAACAACTGCTGCTCAAACATTAAATCATCCAGCCTTCTATCTGATTTTCTTTCTTTAAGATTTATCCTGGTCCACTTCCCCTTTTTGTTTGATGTCAAATGACAGTTACATCTATAAAAGAGTAAAACCCAGCAGAACCAGCACATATAACACAAAAATCTTTTTAACAATTAAAGCAGCCTCATAGAACTTCAAGACATTGTCATCTTTAAATACTTTTCTCACCCATCAAGTAATACATCATACAATTCAAAGAGAATTATTTATTGCCATGTCTAAAACAAACCATCCAAGAACCCTTACAAAATGCTTAATCACAAAAATGAAATAAGCCTGGAACAATTATTCAACATTATGCAGCAGTTTCAAGAACAAGCCCTCAAGCAAGCTTTTTAAACTACAGAATATTGCTCTTCAGCTCTTCTTTTTTTCATTGTCACCTCTAAACAAGAGAGCAATATGATAGTTAATTCTGCCTTTGTTAACCATTAGGAAAAAAGTGCCTGTACTTAAAGTGACATTTCCAAATTAAAATGCCTAAACATTTGTTGTGCATGTCCATTATCCCAAATGTTTCCAACATTATTCAAACCCAGAGCAATCTGTAATTTTATTTGAGTTGTGCTATAAAATACAGTACAGTATATAAAGTACCACAGTCAGTTATGACCTTGGGTTGTGCTTGGCTTGACAGTTTTCTAGTGTGCAAATATGCAAATATGTCCGTAACATGGGGTTGGAATTGTGTATACTGTAGCACACTGTTGAGTATGAACTCCTTAAAAATGGCTGAAAATGTTGTCCTGACTGGCAAATCACTCTTACCAGAAAACTCATCAGGTGAAGTTAAAAATGTTTGAGTGGCCAAAGGACAAAATCCCAGCAGGTATGTTGAATAGGAAGATGTATTTATACATATAATAGCTTACCATCTTTGATTTCTGCAGAGAATAGCTGTTGTGCTGGTATTTAATTCAAGGGACTAATGGGAGAACATTACGAGACAGCGTGCTGGGGCTAGTAATGAACTGATGTACTCATTATTTAGCCAATTAAACACTCTTTGGAGCAATTCATAGTTTTCAGTCACGTGAAATGCGTGGTGACCTGGAGGGCAAAACAACAGACTAATATAGCGGCTCACACCGCGACTCCCCCGTAGAGACGCCGCAAAAGCAGTTCAATTTTATTTGGATCACCTTTCAACTTAAGAAAAAGAAAGATATGAACCCAAACTGCAAAAAGTGTTGGGAATATCCAATACATATAACATTACAGCATCCGCTGCCGCATTTCTACCGTTAAAAACAGCCAGGTCCCTGCCGCCGCTTGACTGCGGTATGTTTACTTTTACCGTGTGGGGAATCCCTCACTTAACACAGCTGAGGCTTGTCTTCTCCTTGATTGGTGCATCCGAAAGCACAACAACCATCCAGCATCTCAAAGTAACAGTGTATCACTTGCTTCCCGGTTGGCAGGCAGCAGAAAATAACGTCTTTTTTGCCCTCCAAGGGAACGCTTTCCTTGGAATGTGACGTCACGTGAAAACTATGAATACAGGGTTGAGCGAATTCTGTCGGTCAACTTACCTGGTCGTTTGTTCCTCTGGTGGGGTTCCCGCCACCTCTGTACTGGGCTCTGAGGTTGTACTCTCCACAGTCACACCAGCTGACCCTGGTGATCCTGACGGTGACGTAGCAGCTGTGTGGGGACAGAATAGTCTGATAGCACGAACAACACAGAACCTGTTGTTTTGGCCCTGAACGTGTCTTATTATAAGCCATTCACTGCCTGTTTTTTTCTACCATGAGATGTGTTTTGAGTTAATGTGAAACAAATGGAGATGTCACTCTCTTGCTTTCTTATGCCACAGCGTAGGCAGCCACTGCTACCTATGCTCTCCAACCCCTTTTAGCAAATTCAAGTGTCCCGCATACCTGTACAGATTTTGAATGATCCCCTGTTCCAACTTCTTGTCTTTCCCCCCCAACAGACCCATATCCAGCATCCCTCTCTGCTTTTTATAGGTCACGTCTCTCCCATCTTCCTACCTTTCTCTCCCGGGGGGCTGGATCGCCCCCCTCCCTGTTGTCTCTGCAGGTGTTCCTTGTAGCAGACCGAGCACATGCCGTTGGTGCGGGGGTTACCATAGAAACCACATCCCATAGTGCAAAGCATTGGCACCTGCGTCTGATTGGTCTCCTGAGCCATGCTCTGACAGAGGGGGTAAGGGGGATGGGAGAGGATATTCCTGAAAATGGGGTTGTAGAAGTTAGTCAAAATGAATAGCAGTCCCTATATGCTTACATGGTTATTCATTTTTTAGCTAAAAGAGCTTGGAGACTGGCATTGGAGCATGAGAGTAGAGTTGAAGAAAATGTGAGTCACTTTGTGTTAGGGCTGCAACTAACGATTAGTTTCATTGTCAATTTTTTTCCTGATTAATCAATTCACTGTTTGGTCTATAAAATGACCTGACATATTGTGAAATATTCTCTGTTTCAATCCTTGGGTTACTCAGTCCCATTACATTAGTATTTAAGGACCACCTCAACACTACCAGCACTCATTATTACACTATTTATTCATTCCTGCTATTTATCATTACACTTCGGTAATACTGATAACTTTCCATACTCCTATTTATCACCTCACTACTGTTAATAACATTTAATACCGTTCTATACTGCTATTTATCATTACACTTCTGTTAATACTGTATAATACCGTACATATCCACATTTACAATTTATAATATACCTTTATTTTGACTTACCAACTTCTACTATTATTTCTATTAATTTTATGCCTTGTGCAAGCCAGTATCTGTAACAGAATTTTCCCTCTGGAATCAAAAAAAATATATTTCTGATTCTGAAATGTCAGAAACCTGAAAATGTAGATCAGCCCAAGATGGCCTCCACAAATGTCTTTTTTTGGGGGACCACAGCCCATAGACATTCAGTTTCTTTTCCCAGAAGAAACCAGAAATATTCACATTTTAGAAGCCGGATCAGAGAATTGTTTCCTCAATTACTCAAACCGATTATCAAAGTAGCTGGTGATTAGTTTATCGTAGTTGACAACTAATCGATTTATCGTTGCAGCTCTACTTGGTGAGTTAAAGGGTCATGGCCTACTAATTGTAGGTGTAATTGAAGGTTCATTCATACCTTCATCAACCAAAAATAAATCCAACACCACCAGCTCTGCCACTAAATCAGAACTGAACAGTGCCTTACACTTTACTGAGAATTTAGTCTAAATTATGTTGCTAAATGATGTTCTTTCTACAACATCAGGGCATTGATCCAGGTATTCAAAGTAGTAACATTAAGCTATGCAACTGTCACAAAAACTAGGTGGACAGCTGTGCCCGGGAATGAAAACAAAGGTACAAAAAACGAGAACAATTCAATAAAAGGCAAGTTTTGTCTGCGAAAGACAGTCTGCGAAAACATAAGCTAGCGCAGCTATTTTCTGCTTTCTTCCGCCGCACAGCAATATGTTTTGGCCAGGACAAAGTTAACAAAAAGGAACAAAAGCTAAAGACATGTCTTAACGAAACAGCCCTGAAAACTTAAAACGAAAACCTCAAATTAACCGGAGGATCAGGAAACGTTAACTCTACGTCGCTTACACTGTAGCTAAACAACTTACAGCTGACTGTCCCCAGTTTGAGTTCGTCCGCAGCAGAAAACAATTTGCGTCCTATGCTCGCCTCGCTCACAGCAAACACTAACATTAGCAAACAGCCTCACTGGACATTTTGTCTGACAATAGATACCAGTGCTTAAAGGACAAAACTCGCATAGTATAATTCCATTATGACGAAAACTAAGAAAATAAAGAAAGTATAGCGTCCTTAGCGACAAAACGTAAACAAATCCTGTGTTTTAAATCGAATAAACGCTACTGTTAGCAGGCTAACGTTAGCTGAGCTGCTAGCATGATCAGCCAGCCCGAAAGCAGTGCGCTCCCCGACAGAGCCCTAGCCGGTTTAAAACCGGTTACACACAGCCGGAGTCTTGTATAGCGGTCTAAGAAGAAGACAGTACCTGAAATACAAGGTACCGGGGGCTGCCGACGACCTTGGGCTTCAGATTTGTACAAGTTGTGTCCCCAGCAGAGCGCGCGGCCTCCTACCCAGCGCTACCTCCCGACATTCGAAACAACGACCATGACGTCATCCTCAGCATCGATCCAGCCTTCAGTCCGACGGCCCAACAAAGTCCACCCGCCCCCCCAAAAACTCACATAACAGCCTTCAGTCCGTCGGACCAGCATCGCCAAATCCACCACTCCCCAAAAAAAAAACCACTTCTTTTTTTTACGTTGTGTGTCAATATTTTATTGTCACATGTCAGCTCATTGACAGTTAATTAGCTGCTTCCATAAACCCATCAAGGTCCAGACACACAATACTGACATTAAAATTGCAAATCTAAAAACTAATGAATACACCATGAACTCCACGTCATTAAAGACGCACACAAGTCCCTCCACAAATCTGGAGCCCTAGAGTGGCCTTGGCAAGCACAACATACATTTAGTTTAGTTATGGGAATGCCTTAAGTTCCTTTTAGGCACAAACAAAAAGTCTTACAAACACCAGTATGGGCACACGCTGTGTATAGAGTAATCTTCAACAGATGTAAAAATAATTCTTTTCCCGGATAAATAATAAAGTGCACAAATGTGTGAATTCTCTTAAGGCCACAGATCAGAGCCTTCCATCTTAACTTCAACATCACAAATGTGGCGTTATCAGTTAATATGTACAAGTTTAGTGCATCATGAAGAAAACAAAACTAAATTTAAGGCCTCTTTCATTAAAGCAAGCAGATATGTTTTTTTAAAAAGGTCCATCTACAGTAAACACTAGTCTTGTCACTGCACTGACTCATTAACACACACGTCTTCAAGTTTAGTTGTGTGGTCCACTCTGCTCCATCGCCACATCTCCCTCGGACTTCTCAGTGGTCTGAGGGGCAAAAGGTCCCACCAGCCAATTCAGTGGTATGTTGTTAAGTAGATAATCCATGACACCATCCATAGACTGCTGAACCTGGGGAAAAGCGCGCGCACACACACACACACACACACACACCACATTAGAATCACTAAATCATAACCATTCCAAATAAATACTTTACCACACCCCCACCAACTAAGCTTAATGAACCTAGTTTCAAAAATGCATATGAATGAGCAGACATCCCCTGAGAATGCATGTTTAAGTATGAATGTTAAGTATGCAGGAGATCTCAATTTAATTCCTGTTCAATAAGAGTCTGCAGGTATAATTTAAGAACCAATAAAAAAGTAACGAAAGGACTAACTTCTACGTGATAGTATTGAAGCAGAAAATGAAACTTCAAGCACTGATGTAGCAAAACAGAACACTGCATAAAGACAACATGGTGCAATTAGTACTTGGGTCAGCTGGTGACGGCTCCGCTCCACAAGGAGGGGTGTGATGGTGCTGGTGTTCCCCAGAGAGGAGTGCAGTTCTTCAGCAGATCGCCTTGCACTGGTCAGCTGGTCCTGGACTGCACCTGGCAGACCCTGAGCACTTGACACCACATTGGCGCACGCTGACCTCAGCTGGTCACTAAGACCACGCACCATGGAAAGGACCCGCCATTCCAGCTGCTGTGAATACAAATTAAAGATAGATAACATTAGCATATTAAATGACAGTTAATATAGCTGTAACAAATTCCTCCAAACTCTCTTCCCTTATTTAGTCCTAGGTAGTGTCTCCATCCCAATCCCCCAATGACTATTTCTTAAAGAAGTTTAAGAAGGCCAAATTCCTGTGCCAAGTTCTTGTCAGCTTTTACAGTGGAGCAATAGAAAGCATCCTGACTGGAATCATCACAAACTGGATGTGCACAGCCCAGGCTGCAGCAGCTGCTCTGAGGCTCCTCCTATCTGGGTACTTGTGGTGCCCTGCAGCGGGTAAAACAGCTCAGAAGATCATTAATACCCATCTCCCGAGCAGTGAGGTGTCTACGCAGAGCCCAAAAGATACTAAAGGACAGTACCCACCCAGCCACAGACTGTTCACCCTGCTGCCTCCTGGGAAGAGATATAGAAGTTTCTGCGGCCACACCACACTGCCACACAGCCCCCCCCCCAGCTATCAGACTCTTAAACTCTAATTCATCTTCAGCACTGCTCCATTGATTATTTCTATTTACCATTTTTTATAGTTGATTCTGTATTAATGTATGCTATGCTTGTCTGCTATGTAGCAGAAGGGAGTTACAAAACTCAAAAAAAACACCATATAACTTGTTATATTGTAACAATAAACCTACCTACCAATCCTGATGACAATGTCATTTACAATACATCAGCCTATAAAATCCAGTGAAAATGAAAGTCCAGTTTATTGCTACATTTCCAGCTCGTTTGTTTTTATCCCTTTTGTGCTCTGAGATTTTTCACTTGTTCAATGCTGCATATGTACAGTACACAACAAATGCTGTTAAAAACCATTAAGTCAATTCCCAAATGCTTCAGTCCTGACCTCAGCCTCATCACTGGTCCCATCTGGTTCTGACTCCGTCTGTCCAGCTCCAGCCTGCTTCCACTCTGTCCAGCGCTGCAGCAGCTGCTCTGAGGCTCCTCCTATCTGGGTACTAGTGGTGCCCAGACTGGTGCGGGCACTCTCTAGCAGGTCCAGAGTACTGGTAATTTGAGTCACTGCAGTATAGGTGGCATCCCTGGCATGTCGAGCACGGACCAGGGACTGCTGTAGGGCTCGCTCCTGTACTTTGGCAGAGAGTTTCCCCAAGCGGACAAAGTAGCTGGGGCTGGCAGACAGGGTAGTCAACACACCGGTGGCAGGTTCAGCCATCTCAGCTAAGAAAGGATAATGTTAATCTCCTATTTTTTTTTTTAAACACACACACACACACACACACACACGATACTTGACTCTGACAGGGTTAAAACAGAAAGACAAAAAGACTCGAGAGCTACCCCACTCTCTTCAGTCATCAGTCTGTGGAAGCTAAGGAATATGCAGAGTAACACTATCTCCCTATGCCTCAGTTAACAGCCACTTTGGTGAGTCGGGTAGGCCTTTGCTGCAGTAACCACTGAACAAATCAAAAATCCCCCAGAGTAATGCCATTATAGGTACTTTGCTGCTGCCCCTGAATACAGTTGCATCTTTTTTATATCCATAATCAAGAGGATGGCCTCTTGGGTACTACTGCTATAATAGAGTATGGCAGGTTGTCATGATAACATGACATCACAGTAGCAGGTGTCAAAGCTGTGAGTGCTGGAAATTGTAGGTGTTTTATGGGCCAAGTTCACAGAAGGAAGTTCATTGGAATGTCCTGCCTCCCTCTCCATGAATAGCATCAACCATTCATGTGTTCAGATCTCGTCACTGTGGTAAAACTGGACACTTATCGTGACCAACCTCATCTTCCAACATCTCCCCGTCTTGCCTTTATAATGATAATTCATTTGGACAGTCTCATCGAATTTGCTGTTTGATCTATAGATCAGTGAAGCAAGCACACTGTGTCAGCTACGGACATAGTAAATGGCAAATAGTGCAACTGCAATCATTCACACATTAATTATGGAATAAATTAGGTTTCAGTAAATGGCAGTTATGCCAGCTACAGTTTATAATGATGAAATTAAGCTTAGAGTGATGTAAGGGATACAAGGCTAATCATTGTGCTTAAAATTTAAAATGTGTTCTTTAAAACAAAACTGTAGCATTATTAATGCTCAACTGAAGCTAGATGGGATACAACAATTTACTTTTTATGCCTTTGTGGAACTAAGCACCCCCCCCCCCCCCAATTTCTCTTTTCATTTCACTTGATAGTATCACAATGTAAAGTAAAGAGAACAAAAATTATGTTTTCTATTACAATGACAGAAACATGGAATGGTTACTTTTTTGCACTCCGTCATAAAACATAATATCTCAACCTTAAACGGTCAAAAACATTACTGACCAGGTTTTGAAGTCTAGATTTGGTGTTATCTTATCTTACTTATTTACAGGATAAGTGGGAGAAAAGCTGCTCTACTTATTTACATTCATCTGTGATAAAAACATGACAAGCTGGCTACCTGTCTATAATTAATTCCAAATGCAGCCTTGTTTCAGCCTCACATGATCCAACGATCAAAACCCACCTGCCTACACCTCAGCAGCCATGCGGGTTTATCACCTCCCAGGTTTTTTTTAATGGACTGATCATGCTTTCTTCATTTAGGATAGCTACTAACCCAGCTCTCTCTCAGTGAGGGGTAGGTTCTGGTCAACCCAGTCCTCGGATCGGCTCAGGGCCAGGCCCATCCCACTGCTGACCATCTGGCCCATTCTGGTGTTCATGGCGGTGATGATACCTCCGCTGACTGCTGCCCGGGTCAGCTCGACTCCGCCCATCACAGCCCCCATCACAGCATCTTTGGCCCCTGCCACCGACTGGTACACCATACCTACTGTGTCCGACACCACCTGAGGAAGAAAGAGCAGATTATGTGCCGTGATCGGAGTGTTGTGGTAGTGCCATTATGCATTTTCTACATAGCCCTTATCAACAGAGATATGACATTTAAGACAATGTGGCCTACAAGAAGAACTTATCAGGGTAATGCAGGTTGCATCAGTAATGTTTGTTTGTAGTCAGTTTAACCCATGGCTTGATTATTTTTACCGAGGGGTAACAGCAACTGTTCACATATGGTGAAGTATAAACGTTGTTGCTATGGTTACCTGGCATGTAATAAAACTTGGACTAATTTATAAAACTAGTTAATGACCAGAGCCATGTTTTATGTGTTCTGATACATGAATGTGATAAGTTATCACACATTTTATAACAAGGGCTGTTACTCTGTTGAAGACCTAGTACGAAAAAGGTTATAGGTAATAATGCTAAATGCCCAGGGAAGATGAAAAATCAAAAAGTAAAAAGAGGGTCTGAAATGCATTTTGCCTGCATTACAGCAGCATGGCTTTGTCTGACCTTATCTGCTGGTTGGTGAAGAATAGGCAGCTTCTCCTCCATCTTATTCAGCCCTTTCAAGGCATACTCATTTACTGTAGCAACTGAAACAAGTACACAACAGAAACTCACTAATTATTTAAGAGGAATAAGATTAAATGTCACTTCAGCTAACACCATCAATGGGAAGTAATACCAAATAACAAAAACAGCAATTTCCACATGCTTACAGTAAGAATCAAAAAGGTTTTAAAAATTACACGTCCAGTAAACGATCAGGAAATTCTGTTCTTAGAAAAAGAAACCTATTTTTATTGTCGTCGTATTCTGGCTCAGAAGTAAGTGGACGTGACGTCCGTTTCACACCTTTAATGTGCAACGAGCTTGCAATATTCTTTCATAGTACATTTCAATGTTGTACATTTGTGTGCTGCCATTGCACATATTACATCATATTTTGCACAGAGAGAAGAACTTACGTTGTGGTTCTATAATGTCTAAAAGAGGCTTGGACCCCGTGGAGGCAGCTGCGCCCAGGGTTCGGACCCCACTCTCTGCTGCATCCATCACTCCCTTCAGCAAGGGCACACTGTCTTTGGTGCTACTGTACGCGCTGGAAACCACCCCGCAAGCTGAACTGACCAAAGGTAAATTGCTCACCCGGGAAACAACATTCTAGGACAAAAAGACAAGAGAACAACACACAACCAACCATTATAGTCATCGAAAAGACAAACATTGTGATAAATATTATTTTGTCTGTAAGAAAAGCTCTTTAGTACAGAGTTGACGTATTCTGTCAGGAATAGTGATCGATTCGATAGTGGCTTATCAAAATGGGAAAATTCTAAGCGTCAAATGAGTTCACAGTACGCCTCTGTGTTGTAATAGGTGACGTGTCATTTTGGGTTACAGTGCTCCTCACCTGCTGGTCTCCATTTGATGGTTCTGCTGCTGCAGCTCCAGGCTCATTAGTCTTCCCGCTGTCTGCCATTGTGACTGCTGGATTCAATCTCTGACATGGATTATAGAGTGTCAGAAACAGAGTGTCACCTCACATTGCTTGGTATGCATGATGCCATACATCTTCCTCTGTGATGGCCTTTGTTTAAGTGGCTAATGTACTTCATCTTACAGAGAAGCATCTTATGAATTTAGAAATGGATTTGCAATCCTGTCAGTCGGTTTAAGAATACAGGCAGCAAGGCAACTCAACCATATTAAAATCATTTGTCAACACTATGATGCAATGAGGATGAAACTGCGCTTAAAAAAAAAAAAAAAAGAAATCTGTGCAGCCAGGCAAACAATTCATGTCTCTAGTCAATGTCAAAGTTGCAGGTTAAAAATTGGACAATAATGCATTTTGAAGTTAGGTTTTTTTTTTTTATTATTGTTAACTTGGCATTTTTAAAAGTTATATAGCATCCTGAAATAATAGTGTACAAAACATACTCTCTAAAAAGAGGGATTAATGAGGCCGATGTCTGGTAGATTGATGTATAGGATTAGCGTGTGAGACTTATACATTTAAACACATAATTTTCAAGTTTTAAAGTCAGTGTCAACATAATAGGAAGGTTAAGAAGATTTCCTAAGGTTTATTAACTGTTCAAGATGTCAGAAGTTTCCTACAAGAAAGTGAAACAAGCCCGGCCTTTGATTTAGATCAATACTTCAACTTCTGTATGTGTACAGCATACTGTAACAATACTGCTTGCTTCAAGGTGATGAGTGCCATAACATAAAAGGAATACACAGACATGATACATTATGAGAACGACCCAGCAGTCGGTTTCATTTGAAATTATAGATTAGAGTCAAGAGAAAAGTCATGAATAATGGTCAGAACTGTGGTCCAGCAGGGCACTAATGCTGGAGATTGATTGTTCACAAGCTCACATGAAGGCACACAGGCAAAATGGGCCTTGACATCATTTATATCAAGGGAAAATTCTTAACTGAAATATTGAGCAATACTGCACTTCCACTGATGTAAAATATTGCTGTAAATGAAAACTAGGCCAAAAGAATTACTCAAGTGAAATACTGCGTCAAGTGAAAACTACCCTATTGCATTAATACAATGAAGTACTGCCTTGGATAAAAACTAAATCTAATAAGTTAATGTGTCACAGAATTGGAGTGAAACCATAAGTAATTCAACAATTGTCCAATTATATATCCCATTTCTATTCTTCTTGAAGTAAGGCGGAGACATTACATGTCATTTTTCAAATCAGCATAGGTTCAACTGCGCAAAAGATGGGTGAGTGAATGTCTTCTAGGAGTGGGCGATTTATAAAATCCTCTATCAGTTATGCAAGACTGCAACTAACAATTAGTTTCATTATTGATTAATCTATTTTTTTAATAATAAATTTTTACCAAATGTAAACTATAAAATGTCATGAAATAGTGACAATTTGCCAATTCTTCAAATTGTTTGGTTAGTTCAACCATCCAAACCCGCCCCCCCAAAATATTTAATTTGCCATCAAAGTGGACCATCAAATATCCACGTCTGTTGAGATGACTTTGTGCTTTATCCTGTCTTATGTGACCGTAAACTGATAATCTTTGGGTTTTGGATTGTTAGACAAGACAAGCGACTTGAAGACATTACCTCAGGTTCTAAAAAAATATGGTGTTTTTTGTTACAGACCCAACGATTAATAAGGAAAATGCATAATGGGCAGATTTTCATTATCGATTCGATAATGAAAATAATCAAAAAAACACGACAAAACGAGATGGGAGTGAGGAAAGCCAAGTCGGCATGATAGCTGCCTGCAGCAAAGCATCTTTCCCTTTTCTTTCTGGTGCTCCCAACATGTGGACGGCATCAGTTTGTGTTCTACCAGAGTGGACTGTTAACAGGCATTTGCTATTCTTGAACTATGTATAGGGCAGACAAGTCAATAAAGGTCATGAAATCTGATCATACTGCTAGGGAAACACAGCAGTAGCATGAAGAGTGCAGCCGACCTGCTGTAATCTGTTGCCAACATGCAGTAAATGCTCAGGTAGATTAGGCTAGAGCTCCACCTGACAGGAGCACCTGCTGATAGAGAGACGAGCCTCAAAGTGTAGCAAACTACACTGAAGACAAGCGCTTCCAACGATGGATGACCTTTATGTAGAACTGAGTTTTATTCATTTCACACATTCTTTTAGATGTCAGGGTGAATAAAATACTATCTGAAACTCTGATGTTTTCATGACCTGTGGTGTTCCAGACAGTCTCTGAGATCTGTGTGATTGCAAATTGCATTTTGTTGCAACAGCTTGGTTGAGCAACATGTTTTTCTGAAAGGCAGTTGATGAGATCGTCACCGGCTTTATTACAAAGCAAAGTCTGACAATATACTCTCTGCTATCAAGTGTGAGATTAACCGGAGATAATTTTCAGAGATACACGGTACACATTATGACGAAGGCTGTTATGCAACACAAACTTTCAGAAATAATCATCTCACTGACAAGTGATCCCAGCAAAGTGCTCATAAAAAAGGCCATCTCGCCTCTTCCTATTGCATTATAAGGCTATTTGTTACAACTTCAGTGTTCATCATCCCCTCTTAGAGAAGGGAAAGCTACTACGCTCCCTTTGGAGCTGAAACACAATGTGACCTTTGATATTAATGGCCAAGCTGGTATATCTCCAGGAGGAAAAAAAAGAAGAAAAGTATTGAGACACTTGCCATAGGGGACAGAAGAGGGATCAGCTAGTCAGCGGGTTTAAGAGGCCTACAGCTGTGCTTGATCCAGGAGACTACAGTTGTCCCTGATCTCACAGACTGAGAAGAAAGAAAGACTTAGGTTCTTAAAAGTCATCGCCATATTTCAGCTTTATCTAAAGTAATGTAGACCCGGATCAGTGAGATTAATTTGCAGGGGCTGAAAAGCATTTAATCAGAGCCCAATATTGAGAACTTTGCAGAGTACCAACTTAAATGTGAGTGTCACAGGTGATTAAAAGGGGTAAGAAATAAAATCTGTAACACAAAATGTGCATTTTGTGAAATATGGGATAATCCCTCTGATTAAACAACTTGAGAGGGGAAATTAAAAAAATAAAAAAATAAATCAAGCATTGGTTGAAGTGCTCACAGTTCATGTCCACACACTGACAAATCCCAAGTGGATGTTGTGTCATTTTATGGGGTCATTTTCTTGGCATGTTACATTAAGAAAAGACACCATAAACGACAATGCACTGATTTGGCATTCATTGGAATTATGCCCAGTTTCGAACCGCGGTCTTCTTAAAAACGGTGTCAATCCAGTTGAGAGGATGATTTCCATCAGTGATCAGCGTACAGGAACACCTTTCAGCCGTTTTTCAAGCGCAACACGGTGTCGTCTTCACAGGGCATGCTGTATATTACGCAGCAGCTGTCATTTCTTCCAGTTAGTAGTTAATGAACTTCACCCCTGATATGGAGCTATGACTAATTCGCCATCTTACTTAAGCAAACAACAACCCTTTTTTGTTTTTTACAAGGTTTCTCACAACTAATCATAACGTCATAGCTCCTCGACTTTAACAAGCATGTTTCCTCAGCCCTCAAAAGGAAGTAATTAATTGACGCTAAACGCTGGGTTAGGTTAGCTCATTAACGTTAGCGAAGTTAGCTTAGCAACACGTCTTCTTTGAGAAGTTTGAGTACTGATTTAAAAAACAAAACAGAGCCACTGACCTCACTGGCAGCTGTTGTTCCTCTGTTCCGCTGTGACCCGCAGTGTAATGTTGGTCAATGAACCGGTCCAGCCCACAACAAGGCCGTTTTTCTACCCGACTGTTGAGCCACAACTCAGTTTGGGCGGAAAGGCAGCAGGCGGAGAGTGGGATTGTCTTATCAACTTTTAACCAATTAAATCAAAGCACGGAAGCGACAGGCAGGGGAGTCAGGAGCTGTCACACCTGCTACAAATAAATGTGAATAACTTCACATGAAAGTCGAAATTCATACATAGTTACCAACCTGGGCTATTTCATTTCATGTTTTTATTGCAGCACTCACTCAGCTGACGTTTGTATGAACGTGTCTTTCAGATTTGTCCTTATTTAACACGACATTCGACATTTTGTACTATCTGACAGCATTGTGTTCTCGACAGGAGTAGAAAATTGGTCAAGTAGCCGACTTTGTAGCCTGTACAATTTTAAAGCACTTTACTTGAGTGTGGCAATATCTATATCACTATATTTCAGAGGCAAATATTGTAGGCTACTTTTTATCCCATTGGGCCCATTTCTTTAGCAGCTTTAGATTTTAGACTTTTAAAAAAAACATTTTACATCCATACCTCAAACTATCCATCAGTAGCCTACATAAAGCTATTAAAAATTAGCTCCATCTCGAAGTTAAACACTGAAATGCTAACATGTGCTTACATGTTAATGCAGCAATTCTGCATAATGAATACTTTTACTTTTGAAGTTTTAAGTACACTTGCTGACAATAGCTGTTATTTCACTGTAAGTGGTATTGCTACTGTTACTGCTATATGATCACTAAATGATCTGAATACTTTATATCTCCCCAGCACTGATAACTGCTGCAAAAACAGTTAATATGTCTTCATGTTTTGTGTGACTAACAAACATGCAGTATTTCTTTAGTATATAAATGATATGCATGTATTGAGTTATAGTCATGTATTTCTTTTAGTAGTCAATTTTTTATTCATTCATAAATTATTATTCTTCCCTCTCCATGATAAAGTTCCTCCGCTGATGAAGGCCCCAAGATGC
Source organism: Micropterus dolomieu (assembly GCF_021292245.1). Classification (NCBI taxonomy): domain Eukaryota; kingdom Metazoa; phylum Chordata; class Actinopteri; order Centrarchiformes; family Centrarchidae; genus Micropterus; species Micropterus dolomieu. The sequence continues at coordinate 20,680,904 of NC_060154.1, read as the reverse complement.
AGCCAGATGCTACAAGAAAGCTCCAGAAGAAATCTAGTAAGTGGACCTTAAGTCAAGTTATCAAACTCTTACTCATTTGTAAATAGTTTTAAGCCCACCTGTGAATTATTCGTACATTAGGCTACATTAGATTAGCCTTTTTGGTCTTGGTCTTTCGAGAGAACACAGTTGATGCTGCAGCACACATGTCCAATCAAACTACCATTAACATGCACTTTCACACCAAAATGTTACACAGATGCTCTTCACCAAGAAAAGCTGTAACAACAATTAACTACTTATTTCTGGTGAATCACATGTGATGCTGAATGTCACTTTTCCCGACTCTTCACAGCCAGATGGCTGAGCTGTGCAAGTCAGGCAACCATGTTAAGTGCAATTGACGTAGTAAACCCTGAGAGGGCAGTCTTTACCCATTAAGTCAACGTAGCCTTTTTTCTGTAGCCTCACCCACACATCCTTAAGATCTTTGTGCTGCAGATGCACTAAAACTCCGGAGCAAGGAGTCAGTTTTTGGATTAAATATTAATTTAATTAATTATTAATAAAAATATTTAAAAATCTTCAGGAAAGATAAAGCATGGATGGTAAAGCAGAACAGACAGTAACAATAGTTGCATTCATTTAATGTACTTATTACAGAATCTGGGAATGTGATTTTCCCATAACCTTTTTCTTCATGTGGCATTCACATATCATACTGTGTACTCTATAACTGTAAAACCAGTACAGTGACTTCCCCTGTTGGATGGTGTGTATCATCACCACTAGAAGTCTATTAACTCTCCCATTTCATTCAGAGAGGATTTTCATTATTCAAACCATTACAGTTTTCATTATGTGTCTCTTTGTATTTTCCCAAACGCCTGCACCAGGCTCCAGAGAAAGGAAACAGATTACCTCTAATGTTGCCATCAGAAAGCCATTGAATAGGACCTGTTTTAGCTTTGTTTTGGCTAGATTTCAAATCCAGGCTGCACTGGTAACAGTTTATGTTCTAACACTAGACTGTGGTCATGAGAGTAAACGGCTCAGAGTGAGAGAAAATAGCATGAGGTGAGAAACAGGGGTATGTTGTCTTGACCACAGTTGTGTGGCTCGTTTCCCTCTTATTGTTTGATATGTTTTTGAATGACCAAACAATTCCAACCTCTGCATTTTGTACCTTTAATTAAAACACACACACACACACACACACACACAAATCCATGCACACCAGTGCCACCACACTGTCTTGCACAAGAGTTAGCAACATGTGCCCCGAAGGCTCTCATCTGTTCCTGCTTAACTCTTAACTCTGCTTCACTGGATCAGTTGATTGAGGCCAAAATTGTTCTGGATATTGAGTAATTGAAGATTAGTAGATAACAGGAAAATCATTCATCCCTCAGAGTAAAATGATCATACCACCCCCCCAATCATCCCTCTCTCTTTCTCTTTCTGTCTGTAGACATACCTTTCAAGATAAGAGCAATAAATTGGCAATTTGACCAAATTTTCATGGATGTGAGAGCAGAACCCACAAATTGTATTTATATAGCCTACAGTAGATTCATCTTTAAGATATTTATGCCATCTCCAGAGTAAATAGAAGTTCCTACTTTCAGATCATTTGGTCAGAATAGAAAAGAAATACGCAAACTGCCTTATGCAAAGCAGGAAATAGCACTAATAAATAATGGTAAAAGACTAAACGGAGTACCCTATATGTGAAACAACATGCAATGAAATGCAATGCAACGCAGTATAGAAGCACACAGATTTGCATACATTTAGTCCAGTTGCCACTAACATTGTTAACATCCCCAAATTAAAACAAACAGACCAATAAATAATCCAAAACAACAAATAATTGAGAAGAAAATGCTAAAGTGACCATAAAAAACTTAAAATGTTTAAATCCCAGGTGCGCTTTCAGTCTTTGAAGCGTGTTGTGGGGAAGATGAATTGTTTCAATAAAATATCCATCATCATCAAAGAGCAATTTTGCAAGCAACATGGTCTTTACTGCACAATGAAAAGAGCAGTACAATTACACCGTAATGAAACCCATTTGCTCTGTTTCATCTTTACTATTAAGCCACAAGTCTCAGGTGTACTGCGATCACATCACAAGCATTTCTTTGGCTCAGCATTTGTTTTCCCCTCCTGCTTCACCTTCTGCTCTTCATTGTCAGCAGCCTTGAAACTGTAGAAATTAGCCTCCACCCATTAATAGATGACCAGATCTGCTTGGTTTCGTCTGCGCCACACCATTGATGGGAATCTTATTTCCAACATCCTGCAACAAATTTCCGGAGGCTTGCAACATGAGGTATCAGTAACATACAACACAGCTACAAATCATCTGCAGGTTGAAACTTGATATGAACCTTTGCCTTTTCTATATAATGCTCAATAACATATTAATAAGGCATAACCAAGGCAAGGGTAATGCACCAGCTGTGTGAAAGAACTACTCCATCATGTTGAAATAATAAAGAGACAGGAGGTTGACCTTGAGTCATTCACATGCTGGTAAGCAAGGTATTCATTATTAACATTCTTTCTTTTAACATATATTGATGATTAAGAATATCATGATCTGAAACTGCACTGAGGCCAGTTTGAAGCAATAGTTTGGAATCTTGGAAACTATGCCTATTTTTCTTGCTGAAAGTTATATGGGAACATTAGTACCACTCTCATGCCTGTACAGTAAATATTTGGCTGTAGCCAACACCTTAACTTAGCTTAGCATAAAGACTTGAAACAGGGGAAACAGTAGCCTGGCTCTTTCAAATGGTAAAAAATTCCACCTACCAGCACCTCTAAAGCTCAGTAATTAGCATGTTACATCTTGTTTGTTTAACCCGGAAATGTAAAAATGATGCTTTGCAGTTTTAGGGGGGGGTTGTGTCCCAGACTGTTTCTTGGCCTGCTGCAGTTCCCATCCAGCCAGGAAGTTACTGATTCTGGCCAAGAAATAGCCTGAAAAATGGCACTTTGACGTTTTTACACCCTTTTGTACAGATTAAACAAACAAGGTATACCATGTTCATTAGTGAGCTTTAGAGGTCCTGGCATGTGGGGTTTATAACCTTTGGACAGAGCCAGGCTAGTTGTTTCCCATTGTTTGAAGTATTTATCCTATAAGCTAAGCTCAGCGCTTCTGACTCCAGCTACTTTACATGTACTGTATTGACATGATAGTGGTATCAATCATCTCGTCTAACTCTCGGCAAGAAAGTGATTTACTTTCAGACCAAAACTAACATGGAGGCATGTTATATGTAATTGTTTTCGAGTCAATGATTTGGGTGAAGGTCATGGTTTTTCCCAATCAATAAATATTTACTGATATTGGACACTACCTTGAATCTGTCCATACTCATAAAAAACAACAACAATCCAAAGCGTATGAGAAGTGAACATTGCAAGAAAGTAAATGGAAGCTCAAAGTGAAAGCTCATAAAAGTCATTAACTTTATGCATTAAACTTTTTAGGGAGAGTAACAGTCTTTAATCTTTCGAGTAAAATTGCCCTGCGAGGAAAACTTAACAGGCTACAGACGCTTTACGACTGTTGTGCCTTCAGCTTAAAGGATATTGGAAAAGTGATTTGTGGGGGAACCTCTAGCAAACCTTAAAAACACATAATCTAAAAGATTTGTAGCCACAGTCCGAGAACATGAGGAATGCCAGGTCACTGCATGCAACATACAAAATGAAAAGCAACAAATAACAGATCTTGGTCTTGCCATGGCCAACAAGTAGCCTCAACTTTGCTTCAAAAAGAGAATGCACAATTTCCTCATACTGTGTTTTATGACTTTTCCATCGCTTTTTGAATACCAGCGGCTGCACCTCTATATCTCAGGGTCTCTCCTGTTTATTTTGGAGTGCTTACTTCACCCCAGAGCCCCGATAACGGGTCAGCTGCCTCAGCAGAGGTTGAGAGGAAACATGGAAAGAGCTGACTGACCCTGAAATATTTATGGTTCTTTATAGTGTTGTGATTGTATGAGTTTTGACAGTGATCGCACATTACTGTGACCCTTCCTCAAACAAAAGGCCTGATGTGCTGTGACTTGGAGAGGTGAGACAAAGTGCACATTTTTTCACCATTCATCAATTCTCCAAGCTTTGCTTTTTCCATCTCTCCTCTCTGTGTATAAAATACATCTCAGTATGTTTTAGTATTGATCCCTATCCCTTTCAGTATGTTTTTTTCTTTGCTTCTTTTATCATTTCCCACTATTTTCTCCAATATTATCTTCTTCAAATCTCTTCACAGCAAAGTGTGCTGCCCTCTCTCATCTCTCTGCCTTCTCTTCCCACTCAATATCCCAACTCATTTCCTCTGCGTTGTCATCTCGGCACCACAGTCATAATGGCAGATTGATGGCTGCCCCAGCAGTACTTCACAGTGATAATAAAGTCACCCAGATTGGTCCTAACTAATTTACAGCAAGCTGATCAAGTCTCTTCACACACTGACTGTAAATTATTTCATATTCAGACTATGTAAATCTTATAAGTAATCACATCTTAAATGTACTTTTAGAGTATTAATTACAAAGTCATCTTTAGATTCCGAGCAGTGTTACAAACTAACCAAAAGCAAATAACAGGCCTTTGCACAAACAGTAAAGAACTCGATACGTTGCATAAACATGAGTAAATATAAAATTGAGTTAGCTTGTTTCACGTACAAGAGATGAACAACCATCCATCATTTATGAAAGCAGACTTGTTGTTGCCCTCATTCAAATCCAAACAAAGCCTTTTTATTCAGACCTTTTTGCTTTACTGTTTACATGTCACGCTGAGAAGAGAAGCGATTCAAAATTGAGCTCGCTGCCTTCATGTTTTGTATGAATACTGGAGCAGTCTCACACCAGGGGCTGTCAGTATAGGTCATTCTCTGGGTTTTCATTTGATCCAGATTCTCGCTGTAAATGCTGCACAAGGCAATGCGAGTGGTATTTCTTTAGTTTTTTGCTCACTTTATCACACACTGCTAATAGTTTGCAACTTTAACTATAATCAACATTTATTAAATTGAAGCTATAACATTGCGAGAAGAAAACACAGAGCGTCTGTCAAATAATTTGACTATTGTGATTTGTCTTCTCCACAGTACTAATAAACTGTATTTTTTTTCAATTTAGCATGAAACTGTGTCATATCAAACTTGCTTTTTAATGCCAGTCCTTGAGTTGATGGAGACCTATACAACAGACCAGAATGATATTGTTCTTAATTCAAAAGATAAAGCTCCATATTTTAAAATTATCAAATCGAGCTCAAGTTTGCAGCTTAAAGTTTTAGCATTTCAAGATGTTTTTTGTAAACAGTCATTTACAAATGATAGCGCTCAGCTGCCTTGCAAATGAACACCTTAAACTCAAACAAAAAGTATTAGTTAAATACGCCACTTGTATTAAAAGTCAGTTCAAATTGATATTTTTCATGCTTCAAATGTTTTATGGGTTTTGTGAACATTAATGAATTAGTCATAATCTTAAAGCTATGTGAACCCACTTATTAAATGACTGAGTTGTCAGAATGACTGCAACAGAACCCGTGAAGTTAATGTGTCTGATCACATGAACCCCACATGCAGTGTGTGCATCTTTGTTGAACCATGTGATTACTTGGTGGGATAGAAAAGGAGACTGAGGCATCTTTATTTTACATTCATATTTCTGCTAATCTTGGAAGTTAGCAGACAAAAGCTCTTGCTGTGAAGAGTTAATCTAACTTTGGCATCAGCATATCCCTTCTTAAAGCTACACCATTCTCCTCTGCTTTCTTACTGTACTTCAGGGGGAGGACAACTGGGCTGCTCTTCTCTATTTCCCTATGTTTAAAGATTAAAAAGTGCATTCTCCATCAAAGCTTGTAGTTTTCTACCTAAGCTTTCTTGCTCTCTCAAGGCAGCTCTTCTCCCTTTTTATCTGGCTCAGGTCTACTGACGGCCTTCTCTGACAGACCGAGTGGGATGAAAGGAAACAGATGAACAAAACACATATTTATTTATTTATTTATTTATTTATTGTCAGCACACAAACTTTGACAGGAGATGACATGGCATAAGTTATTTTGTTGAACGTAGCTCAAAGATTCTGTGTCCTGAATCATTTATATGCAAAGTAGCTGGAAACAGAATAAAGAAGCTAATCTGGGGATTCAAAAAAACAAACACTTGGAGAGCTATTTAATATCAAAGTACTGTAGCTACATTATGTACACTGACAGTTATTGTGGAAGTCCTCCCTCTCTTCCTGCATACATCCTGTGTTACCTACACAGAACTGGTTTTCCTGAATATCTCCTATTTTAAGCAATGGTTGGAAGACATATTCAAGAAAAGCAGCACTACAATATATAAAAATACTCCCTTACAAGAAAAGTCCTGCATTCATTCTTATTTGAGTAAAGGTACAAAAGTATCATCCCAATATGTACTGAAACCTGCAACAACTGATTTTTTGGCCACTTGGAGTCAGTATAAAAAACAAACTGTAAACACAACACTGACATATCATCACATTTTAAGTTGATATGACAAACTTGTTTCCAAACAGCTGCTAATTTACACATCAGACATAAACGGATCAAGTTAGCATTCATTTGGAATGATGGTTCTAGCTACCTGTCGAATGTAAGTCCAATATCAACTCTCCTTTTAACTCTAATCTGTTTAACCTGTTTTCGGTCTCCGCCAACTCCTGCTTCTGTAGCTGCTAAATGCTCCACAAATATATCTGCCGTTTGATGCTAGGAAGGTAAGTGTACAGTTTGGTTTTTAGAGCTTTTTTTGCTGCCTGCTGCAGCCAGCGCTTACAAAACAAAACCAAAACTGTAAAGTTTGGCAGTAAAACCAAAACAATAAGCTGAAAAGCTAAAAGACACTACAAAGCTGTGGAGAACTTCTGAGTCAAGTCATAGTTTTAAGTGGGTTCGTTGCCTTTCACAAGTAGTTATATGATTCATTGCTATACATTGATTACAGCCACCTATATTACTATGTCATAACCATTGAGATGGAGATTTATCTGCATAAGACCATTATATTTTATTAGTTAAGCATATGTTGTGTATCTATGAACTTGTAACTATACCTCTCAAACAAATGTAAATGTAAATAATTTTTTCATTCTTTAAATGTAGAAGAAAAACAGATACAAGTAAAAACCACGTGTCTAAAAATTATACTAAAACTATTTAGCCTAACTTTTTACAGAAGAAATAACACATTATTCCTCTTTATAAATGAAAAGTTTAATTCATAAGCAATAAAACACAGCCTTGCTCGATTCTGAACTTTGGATTTTGCTACTACAAACTTGGTATGACCAGTAGCTAATTGTGACTAATGTTAGATAACAATTACAATTTAGATAAATATTCCTGCATTAATTGACTTGATAACTGTTCTCTTCTTGTACTACTGTTCACTGAATTTGTCATTATTACATAACACTCACTTGTAGCCAAAGTGGCTGCTCTTCAGCAAAAGTTACATAGTGCCGCTTAAAGAAAAATGCTTGGTTAGTTTCCAACACTGATTCTGGGAGGAGTAAGAGTGTAGTGCAGCAGCTGGGGCAAAGCTATAAAAGGTGTCAGTTCTCACACACACTCACACACATGCAGACTCATAAGTTTACACACAGACAGGAAACTCCTCGTGATTTTTCAAGACAAAACACTATGGTCTCGATTCGTATAGACACACAGGTGTGATGGTTTGTATGTGAGAGCAATAGAGGGACAGAAATCAAGTGCGTAGGGACAACTCATCATTATTCCACTGTTGGTGAAATTAATTCTGCCTGAATAATGATATTGCTGTCAGAGCAGTTTCCTCTGTTGTAACCACAGTGGGCCTGTACAAAGACTTTTAGCATGCCTCCTCTGGACAAAGGAAACTTTCTTTTTAAGTTTTAATTGTGGAGGCTACAAAGTCACAGGCAGCGTGGGACGATAAGGTAAGCGGGATGAACAATGTTAATACGTATTACAGTGCTGGCGCAGGCACATTTTGGCTGTGTACAGGAAGATAAGACAAAAACAAAACAAAACAACAAGCAAACCGAAGCAATGTCCTACAATAATATCAATGTCACACAAAAGTAGGCTATATTATAAACTCCACAAAATGACAGTGGATTGAAAAAAAGAAACGTGTATAATAATAGCCATAATATGACAAGAGAAAGCCTTTTAGAGGCGTCTTTCAAAACAGCTTCCGCCACCCAGAATTGCTGCTGACATTCAAGAAAGCGATTATTTTAAGACATTTACTTATGTACATGAAGTAACAATATCTTATGCAAAAATATTTTTTGGTATTAAATCTCAAATGAGATAACCTTAGGCTAAATCATATTCAGTAATAACAGCTTTTAAAAAATTTCTCCCAAATCTGGAGTTGAGTCATCTGATTTTGCAGCACTGATTAGCAGATTGTATCAAATAGGCTGTCAAATTGCTGGGAGTAGATTTATTAAGATGGCAAAGAGAGTAACCTACACACATGAGCCTTCAAGCCTATAGGAATCAGTATTTCAGCAATGAATTATTCATGAATCAAAGCTTAAAAGTAACATTGGTTCAGTGCAATTTCATGCAGAGGTCCAGTAGGCTAGGTCTTTAAGACATATCAAACAGCACCAGCATTATCCATTGACACTGCTTATTTTGTTATTAGGTCCTCTACAGGTACAGGCCATATTAGATTCCTATTTGCGGTCAGTAAGAGGATGTGGAGTAGACTGATTTAACACTCATAAGTCAGTTTCCTCCATATCCTCAACCTCAAACCCAGAAGTGTAGATTAACAATTTGGCTGGAGGCTTATTGAGATTTAATTAGACAAAATTATCCCTTTGTTGTGTTAATTTAGGCCAAAGCAGAAAGACCTTAAACTCAGGGATGGAAACCATTTTCAAGTTACTGTATATGTAATTGCAGTGATTTGGACTTTCAAGAATTTGAGATTAAAACAAACTGTTCTGTGGGTCCTATAAAATATATCTTCTGAATCACATGATATCAAATAATGAACCTTTTTGCCTAAAACACATAAAGGGAATAAAATGTTTTGATGCTAATATCTTACATAAGACCGTCGCCAGTGTTTGATCAAAATGTATCATCACCTCAGCCACTATCTGACCTAGCACAGTGAGTCTCTTTCAGGTACTGACCACATCGCTCAACCACAAGATTATCCACAGTGCCTAGCAATAAATAGTCACTTTGAATCGGCCTTGTGATTTTATTTTAACGTCAGCACAGCAGGCTAAATGTAACCTTTCAGACCTTTTCTAAACCGTCTGTTCTTTGTCTTTTTAGTATAAAAGGTTACTTGGAATATAGTCTACCTAAGAACAGTGCTCTCTGTCTGATGTGCGCCCCCGGTGTAGTTGTCGTGTCTATAACAAGATGACTAATTTCGGTAGCCTAGTCGACACACAGCAAGCAAGTTTCTGCCGCAACTGGCTTGTCAGTGATATTGATGAGTGGGTTTTTTAAAAAAGGGATTTGGCGGCTCATAATTAAATCCAATTAGTCATCAATCAATTCCATTCCAGTCTCCGTATAATTCTGCTTCAGGATTTGGCACGAACAGGCTTTAGGAGTCTCCTGTGGATGACAGCGGGGAGCAGTGCCGGAGATGCTGTAGCTCACACAACCGCTAGAAGACAAACGCAGTGGTCCTCCCCGCCTCACCAAAGCTGCTGAGTGCAGCCCAAGAAACAGGAACTATTTTTAATAAACCTATGAATGGGACTTTGCCCCGCGCTGGATCCTGAGCCCCGCTTTGTGAGGAAGTGGGGCGCAAAGGCAGATAGAAGGACAGTCTTTTCTTTCAGTTAAACCCGAGGTGGGAAAAGACGCAGCAATGACAGAGCAGCAGTCGTACGCAGCGGCAAAATAGACCAACTATTGTGGGGACGGAAGATTGATAAAACAACTGGGCGAGCAGCGAGAGCGGCAGAATTTCCAAACGCTGCATCTGGTTTGGTGCCAGTGGTGTGCTGGATGGCTTATTATTGCGTTGTCCTTTTCCAGCGTTTGCAGATTACTTGGGGATCTCGGACGGCTGTTTGTGAGGGAGTATTGCTACATAGACCAACGGGGAATGCCATGTGTCGTTGCGCGACATAGAAGCTCTTTGTGGGCTGTTTTGCACCGGGGACAGGTGGTGCCGTGTCTCTGCGTGTGTGTGTGTGTGTGTGTGTGTGTGTGTGTGTGTGTGTTGAAACTAGCAGGGGTGCACGGACACACAACCCCTGAGACAGTTGTCTTAGGGATGTCAGGCCGGAGTACGGGATCAGTTTTTGCCAGAGACAGGTGCGACGGGGAGGAGTAGTTTACAAAGCCCTACACATGATCGGGTAAGGCACTAACGAGCCTCTGATCACTCTCGGATTTTTTGTATCCAGCGGGACTCACAACCGGCTCATACTGTCGTTTCTCCGGCACCTTTCCGCCGATAACCAGAGGTAAGTGACCCGAGCTGTCCGGAGTGGAGGTCTGTGGTGGGTGGTGGTGGTGCGCTCCAGGGGCACAGGCTCTATCGCGCCTTGATGCTTTGGATAAATTCTATTGCTTCTGATTTGACGAAGGAATTTAATTGTGGGAATTGGTTTAATGAACTAAATCAATAGCCTACATCATAGTTAATCTGTAATCTTTGCTTTTACAGTAGATTTCATTATGTAAGTCTTAATTTCATACTGCGTAGCTTGCAGCTACAAGCACAAAACAAGGAGCTTTCAGCTGGCACTTGCCCATCCACCTATTGATTGGATATTGACAGGCCTCGGATCGTGTGATTGAAAATGGCTGACAATTAGTTATTGACCAAGACCAATTGTTACTGTACAATCTGATAAAAGCTACTCTAATAATACCTCCGATGTCACTCACACACCATAATTAAACAGGTTTTCTTCGAGGAACTGTTTCATTGGAAAAGTCTGGTACTTTTCTCGCTGTGTCAAGATGAATTTTCCCCTTTTGACATTACAATTGATTTAGAGCACAACTAGAAAAGCTCATTTTCAAGCCAGTGAGTTGCAGAACTGTGGAAGCAGAGACTGCATGCGTTTTCACCGTGGGATTGGTCAAAATGTGCCCTTCTCTCTGTGTTTCTCACTGTGTGTGTGTGTGTGTGTGTGTTTGTTGTTTGTATGGCGTGTGTTTATCTGCTAGGGGCTGTGCATGTTCTACAGTCCTACCCGCTGGGCTCCTGGTGTCCACTATTCCCTCCTTCAGGCTCTGACATACCTCCCTCTCTCCCCCTGCAGTAGCAGTCTTTACAGTACACTGAGCTAGTTAGCTGGATAGTCAAAATCACATTTTTAGCTTTTTGTGCGAGGACTGCTAACTCTCAATAGCTGGCTCCAAGTCTCCTAACATTTCACCATTTGGGGGCTGCATGTTTTTGTTGTGGCCCCTGTTTCAAATTCAAATTGCCTTTCAACTGCCTTTTGTCCAACACCGAGGTTTGTGAACTGGAAAGAGACACAGAGAAGTAAGTGAAGTCCCGAAGGGTCAGAGCATTCTTATAATGAGCCCTAGTGTGTGTGAGAGGAGTAGGAGAAGCGAGGGAGGGAGAGAGAGATGGACACACATCTAAAGAAAGTGAGACAGTGCTCCTTGTCCAATGCAAGGGTAGACACAGCCAAGGGAATACCAGCACCTCCACTAACCTTTCCGTCACTCTGACTGTGTCAATCAGCCTTGGAGGACAAGAGCCTCTTTAATTCATCTTCCTCTGGGCTGCCACCCACTCTGACAGCCAGGGCCCAGGGGTGCTGCCGCAGGTTACACATATATCCTTCCTCCCTGCTGCTCAGATGCTACGTCAGGGGGTGGTGTACTGCACCAGACTCGGTTTCAGAGCCTTTTCTTTTACCTTAACAGCAGTGCAAACAAGGGAGACACAGTGGGTGGTGCAAGGGAAGAAGTTAAGATGAAACATGAAGGGAGAGATGATCATGAACTAGATATTGTCTAATCATCTGAGCGCTACAGCTTCTTTGGCTTGACAGAAGAAGAGTCGTGCCCTTTTCTCTCATGGGGTGACATCCTCTTGTAGGCCCGTCGCCCCACAAGTAATTACAAGAGAAGTGCTATCAGAAGGAATGAATTAATAGACAACAGAGGAAATACCTGTCTGAAACGATCTCTGATCTTCTTAATGTACCGGATCTAGTTTTCATTTGCTCAGAAGTCAAGGACAAAACACATTGTTAGAATTGAGAATAGAATCATCTGAAAATCTACCCAAAAATAAAACTAGTATTCCAGCGTTCGGCACAGGGTTGTGAAAAAGATCAGGGAACCAAAAAGATCAAGAGACAGACCTTGGAGCTGCTGCACTGACACATATTGTTCGTTTTACTGCAACCACTACAGAAATATTAGCCCTTCGTCAAGATTTAACCCAGTAATAGTGTCATAAAACTTACTTTTGTTTGATCATACTGAAGGATTTTATAATAAGCTTCCTCAAAAGAGTTTAATTTCTTTCTGCAGGCAGAGGAGAGGGGATTAATGTTTTCTCAGTCAGTATATAAATAACCAGGCTGTAGGAAGCCTTACTCCTGCCAAAAGAAATGACTCAGTAGGGGGCAAGATTGCACAGACATATAAGGCAAACATAAGGAAAGTAATCGAAGGAACAGTGTACCTGATGTTAGAGCTCATGTCCTGAACACTGGAAGTGATTAGCAGAGAAACCCCAACAGGAAGAAAAAGCAATAGTTCCAAGTAAATGCCTAATATAGGAGCAGGATTTTGTGTCAATGGGGAACTCCGATAACAAGGCTAAATGTGTGCCCAGGAAACCAGGCAGGGGGGTTGTACCGTCCCAAGGTCCCAGAGCTGATGTCACTATTTGGCGATGTCTTCACCGTCCCCAGTGCTTCTCCTCAAAGCTTAACAAACTGCTCACTGGAGCTTGGCTAATCCTTGGCTAGCAGTGCCCAGTGATTTATTATAAAGTTAGTTAATTTGGGGAGATCTGACCGTAAACACATGCCCTTGACAGATCTCCGCTGTCTTTACCAAGGCATCTGCATCGCCAATTAGTTTGAAGAACTGTTTGTTTGTGTGTGTGTTAGTATGTGTGTGTGGGTCATTAAGAAAAGAAAGAGAGAGTGAGTGAGAGTTTGCCTATGTTTATCAGCCAGAAACATAAGGGACATTGTACATCTCTTTGTGTCTGTTTGCCTTCCTGTTTTGCATGGACTGTGTGTGTGTGTGTGTGAGAATCAGTCTGTCTGTGCCCTATGTGAGTGTGATTCAGCACTGTCCAGCATTGGTTGAATGGGTGCCCTGTTTGCGCTTCGTTCTGACGCCAACAGCCGCTCTGCACCCCTTGCCTCGGAGCAAGTGTTGCACCCTATGCTAAAAAAACAGGTGCTTTTACACAGTGACTTAATCCCTCTTCACCGCCTCTTTGCTGCACCCTGCTGGGGTTACGTCACCTGTGGGCCTGGGGCAGCTCCGAGGTAGAAATAAAAATCCTAGATTATTTAGACAAAAGCTTCATTCGGCAGACAAGTTCAGGCCAAAGTAAAGATGCTTACTTTTACTAGGTCAAACTGTGGTCTTTTCTACAGTCACAGAATCTGATTGCAGAAAATGTGTAGAAACCTGTATTAAACATTAAAGCTAAAATGGAGTGGGTGTCACTGGATTTAGCAACTTGGATTCTCTCATCAGAAAAATCTTCTCTTATGATCTAAGTTAGGGCCTCTTCACTTTCCTGTGCCTACATTTAAAGGGACACTCCACTGGTTTAGCACATGAAAGTTATAGTCATAAGGAGCTCAGCCCGTGAAAACGGCAGTGTATAATGTCTACTGTAGCTCTGGAGGGAGCTGTCGAAATAGTTTGAAAGAAAGAAAGTTCAAAACAAAGGTTGTTTTACAAAGTGAAGGTATGTTATCTGAAATAAGTGGGCATTTAAGTTAAATTATGGGAAATGTGGGATCCAGTGTTTTTGGAGATTGGCCCATGGGGACTAAAAGTCAGGTTGTTTTTTTTTTACCTCTGCCGCTTCGATTTATTTTGATCACTCAATCCGTTTCTTTTGAGTCACCCAACTTTATGAATGTGCAATACTAAACAGCTGGAGTAGTCCTACTTTGCAGTAATTGTTTACTATGGACTGCTTTACATAAGACTTAAGTTAAAGACAAAACCACCCTTTTTCACTTACTGTATCTAGTGGTAAATATTCAGCCAGGCAGATCTCCTTCCACCCCAATACAATGAAATTTAATTGGCACTTTTTATGGCATTGAGATTTGCAGCATGTCTTTTGAGAAACAGTGAAACTATTACTCTAGATAATCAACACGCTCTCAACAGTTTTCATCAGGACAATTTTGTTGGTAGAAAGTATTTCCTATGAAAAGTGTGTATACCTCTGGAGGTAAGTGTAGTATGATTTCTTGCAATTTGCGTGTGCAGACCCTTTAATTTCCCCCTGGCTGAAGTTTCTTCCTAGCCAAAATAAGTCATAAGGTAAAACATTTGAGTCTAATTACATTTCAACATTGCACCAAATACACGTGCATGAACACCTGTGTTTCCTGCTATTTCTTCTGAGATTGTCCAGTCTGTCTTGTATTTCTCTGGGTTTAGGCCAAACTAAGGCAGATGTATTAGAGGTGTCCTCTGTGGGAGCAGAGCTGTCGCCATCTGCATCACTTGAGTCTGAGACTGACAGACTGGTAATAAATACTATTGAGCTGCAGAGTCTGGGGGCTTGTGTTAAACCTGGCACCTCTAGCCTCCTTTTCATTCTTTCTCCTCAGCATTCCCCACCTACTTGTTTTCCTTCGCACATTCTGCCGCCATACCGCTGCCCCCCTCATTACCTCGCTTCTCCTGTTACCCCCCTCCTTCCTGTCCTTTGCTTTCCTCTCCACTGCTTTATTCCCTCCTCCTCCTCTCCATCTCCCCTGGACCTTGATGTCAAGGCCTCTCAGGCAGTGTGGTCTCTGTCTGCAGCCTGTCAGGGCAGGGACACTGCCCACTGGGACCCTGAATGGGACAAATTGACCGTAACAATGTTCCCACTTAGCATGTGGAGCTGGGAGAAAGAGAAGGTGAAAAGGAGGGCCTGATGATTGAGGGGCAGGCCAGCCGCAGTGGGGGAGAGAGAGAGAGAGAGAGAGAGAGAGAGAGAGAGAGAGAGAGAGAGAGAGAGAGAGAGAGAGAGAGAGAGAGCAGGACAGCTCTTTGAAATGTATGAATCTAAGACTTATATTAAATCACACATCTCGCCTTTTTAAATCCTCTCTTCACATCATCTCTCTCTTGTTCACAGACACACACACTTACAGCTTTTCTTGATGTTATTTGCCCAAGGCTAGTTCTGGGGTTGCCATAGCAGCAGGATAAACACTTTTGCCTGTGACCCTGTGAGCCCTCACACACACACACACACACACGCGCACACACACACACACACACACACACACACACACACACACACACACACACACACACACACACACACACACACACCTCATTTTCAAGGCCCAGATGCCTTCCAGGGGGGTTCATCAAGCCTGGAAGTTTGATCTGCACTAAGGTGCTACCGCTGCCTCAAAGGGTCAAGGATCATCCAGCCCCCCATTAAAATTCAATAAGGGCTATAGCCCAATGGGAACACCTCCGCCATTTAATCACACACCGCTGCTCCCTCATCATCTGCTCTCTCCCTTTTATCTTTTAATCACTTGTTTTTCCAGTCCTGTCTTCCTTTCACTCATCTCTCTGTCTGCTCTATGGCTTTTATACATCCAGTGCAATGCCAAGGCAGCCAGAATAGATGAGAGAGTTCAAAGAAGGAAGCCCGATATAGTCAATACTAAGCGCTCTTTCATTTTTCTTAAAAAAAAAAAAAAAAATTCTCTCTTATGGTTTCTCTCATCGGCAGCCACGGGCTAGTCTCTCCCCGGAGTTTGTTAAGTCTATGATTTCAATATTTTTTGTCTATGCCCTTTAACTGTGACAGAATGTCTTGGAGAAGTTGGAGCGATTTCATGTTGTATAAGCCTGAGGTGGCGCAGTATGACAGGAACAAAGAATGCAGCTGCTATCACCAAAGGCCAAGTGGCTGTTGAATAAAGATGCTTCCCGTTGGTAAAACTGGCATTCCATGTAGGCTTATTGTACCTCCACAGGGGGAGTGTGTTCTTGCGTGTGTGTCTTTCCTATATCTGAATAAGGTAGACGCATTGGATTCTTCCATTCTCTGCAGTGGTGAAAAAGAGACATTTCCATGAGTATAAACTCAATCCTGCTGGCAGTGGACCAAGAGTGATACTGTGGGGGACAGGATGAAAAGACAGGCAGACATGACTGAGACGGACACCAACTTTTACTTCCTGGACACAAATAACCAGTATGTGAGCTGAATGTTTTTCATGGCCTGTTTGCTTGTCATTAAGCTGCTGCTTCCCCCCACTCACACACACACACACACACACACACACACACACACACACACACACACACACACACACACACACACACACACACACACACACCCACACACACACTTCTTCTTCTCCCTGTCCATCGCCCTCTTATGAAGTCTCGGTGTCAGCAGAGCCCCAGTTTGTTAACAAGAGAAGAGACTAATGAGGGGCAGGAAGGGAGAGGACAGGCCAGTCCCATGTACCACCCGGAATACATGAATGCACTCTGTCACACTGAGGCACACACTTGCATATTCTCAGACACACACGCACACACACACACATACACACTCACAGCTAAGTAACAAGCCACCACAAGCCCAAAGCCTGGAGCAGCATATTCAGCGCCAGCAGCCATACTGCAATTATATTATTTTTCTTCTCTGACGTGATATAAATAGCAACACTTATTTCCATTAAAGCATTCACATACGCACTTTGTACACCTCCTCGGTTTTATTTCCCATGCCAGGTTGCTATGATCACTAAGCAGATAACTAATAAGGCACAGTTTAACTATGGTATGGTGGGAGACATAGCAGAGAGGATGCTGGTCACACACATCCTGAATCATTTCCCGCATCAACACAGCGTGAATCTGAAGAAACTATGCCCTGTGGGGCAGACTGGTATTATCCTACTGCTGTTTTATAGCTGATTCATTTCTTAGGGGAACTTCCAGCCCACATGGCTCTATCCTGTAGTTTTATGGTCGCGGAGAAGCTGCAAAAATAAAATGAGAATGTTGCCGTTACTGCTGTTGATGGATTTGTTTATTACTGTGGCTGCAGCCTCAGCTATTGTTGCAGCTTGTCTCATTGGCGCTCTGGTTTTAGGTTTGTGACTGTACTCTTTAAAAAAAAAAAATCTAAATGTCTGCTCATTTTGCTGCCAAGCTACCACTTGTTTTGTGCTTTGAGGTAATTAACAGCTTAACGCATTCAGTGACCTGGGGGAGCCAGTCATGCTGAAAAAAGAAAAAGAAAGCTCTGGCTTGCTGGCAGTGGGCGCAGGGCAGTTGGCGAAGTGGAGGGACAGAGCAGAGACTGTGACCTGCTGTCTCCCTTCATCCGATGGTGAGTAGAAGTGGCATGTTAACGGGTGAAGCTGAACTGTAAGGGTAATGGGGAAAAGTAGAGAGGCACAGAGCAGAAAGAAAGCGAGAGTGGAAAATGGTGGAAGAGTCTTGAGAGGATGCTTGTTCTGCCTCTGTTGCTGTTGGAAAGTGGAAGGAAAGTGGGTCCTTGAACGTACTTGCCTAAATTAACGGCTCAGAAGCACCAATTAATGTACAGCCTCGCTGTGGTTCTCTGCTCTGCTGAATCAAAGGGGTCTTGCTGTGCAGTACGTCTGCTCATCTCGTAAGCATGCAGTCACATTCACACTCATGCTCCCACCACACACACAGAGGGGATTTTAGCCAAGAAACTGGAGCCAATGAATGAGAGATGATATGAAAGTGTCACATGGAGCTACAAGCTGAATGTCAAGGTTAAAGAAAAGAATGGAGATTTGAGCTTTGTTAATAAGTGGCAAAGGGATGAAGGGAAGGTGAAGTCCGATGTACTTATGATGGGATAAGATGAAATAAGGAGTGGAGAAGGAGGAGGCGGAGGACAAAGTGTGCCCTTCGAGGGTGGGAATCACAAAATCAGACCCAGGACCCATCTGGAGGCAACAGGTCTGGTGACAGCAGGCGGGTTCCTGATCCAAGTATCCCAGCCGTGGGTGACAGCCAAGGTCTCCCCGTGTCCAAGACCCCTGGAGAATCAGCCAGTCCACCAGCAATCTGTCCCCTGATACTAACCACTTCAATATGACAGAGAGGCATGTTTGTTATGATGGGTTATGGATTGTAATTGTTCAAATTGAGAGTGGATGGTTGATTACATGGTATTAGCGCTGCTGTCAGAGATGAGTGGATTGTGTGTGGATGGTAGATGGTCTGTATACTGAGGAGTTACGTGGAAATGATAGAAAGGATTTAAGCTTCTTCACAGCAAATCTGTTAATGCAGTACATTATGTCCCGATCTGAATTCATTAACATTAATTTCACTTGATACAAGGAGTGGTAACAATGGCAGCCACAAACCAATATGCCACAAAAGTAAAAATAATTGATAACCTACACACATAACCACTACTTCTAAAGCCCATGTTACAATAGAGCTGTTGATTGGCAAGTCCTCTGTGCCGGATTTTCTGTGGTTGCTGTGCATTCAGAGTACCATAGCTAGCGTGCTCGCAGTAGCTAGTGGGTCATTCGTATTTGCATGTAAATTTTTTTCACCCCTTGGCTTGACTGGTGGGGCAATCAGAATGGCTCTCTCTCTCTCTGCATCACTAAGAGGGAGGCTGCAATGACTGACATTCAGAGCTCAGGCCAGGCTTCACCCTTTGCTTTCATTCGCTTGTCCGCTCACATGTTCGTTTCTGTGGGAAGGAGAAGGAACAAGACAGGAAAGGGTGTTGTGCGTTGTGTGTTGATGTGGTATTTAGTTAGTAGTTTCTTTGGTGTATGTGCACAGTCCCTTTCTTAGCAGCTTGATTTGCTCTAAACATGAGAATTAGACCATGTCATCCCACATCCTCCTACCTCATCATCCGGCCCTGGAGCCTCAGCTCGGCCACCTCCATCATCCCATGGCGCCACTGAGATGGACACTTGCAAAGCTTTTCTTGCGTGGACCGGCATGACACACACATACACAGGCACACACACACACACACACACACCACCCACATGGCGATGATGGATACATGTGCAAGCGCATATCTGCACGAGGGAGGAGTGTTTGTGCTTGACTCATGTAGCACATCCCAGGGTTTGGCAGTCTGTCCGTCATGTCTCGGGATCTGTCATCAAATGAAACGTGCTCCTTTAGGTCTCCGAGCTTGAATAGCTTGGTTTCTCTGGTTGCTGAGTGAGGCAGGCAGCAGGGACCATGGGGAACAAGGAAACTCAGGAGGGAACAAGCGTTTGAGTAAATCAGTTCAGCGAGGGCATGGGCGAATTAGTGAGTGAGTGAATGAGGATATATGAAGATATTCACATCCCCTACTGTTGGAATGTATATTTATGCCATGAATATGTCCATTTAAGAGGCATTATTTCAAACATGTCTGTTAAAGAAACCACAATGATCCTCTGTTGAACAATTCTGCTCCATTTGTTGTCCACATTCACTGTTCTCTTCCCAACACCGATGTAGGCGCATCATGTGTCTTCGTCTGAGAATGTGAGTGTTTCTCTGCCAATGTGGGAAGTTATGTGTATATATACAGTCTAAATAAACACAAAACTATTTTAAAAAGTTTCCCTTGTCCAGTTTATGCTGGTGTATGTTTGATGTGACAACACTTCAAACATTTCTCTAATCCTCCTCCTTGACATTTGAGCTCTCAGTTGTTTTATCCCAAATTAAAAGGATGATACTGTATGGCTTGTCTGCTGCACGGTAAACGGAAACATTGCTTTGTTGCTATTATTCTTTGCTGTATTTGTGTATTGGCTGCTCTTCTAAATATAGTATGAGGAGCTGTGGCACCTTATGGACTTAAAATGTATGCGTATTGGCCTTTTAATCATCAAGTGTTGGTTCTAGTTTGTTTACGTCTGGGCTCACAGCGTATTGATTTTGACAGTAACCTTTCTCTCAGCGATGCAACTCGTGTGACAACTGCTCTTTTTGACCCTGTCCTTACCTGGCGACATCATCACTGTGCTGCCTCGACATCTTGTTGTGCGCATCAACATGCGGCTCACTTGTTACCTGCTGTGGCTGCTCTCACCTTTTCAACAATTATGCTCTTGGTTCTTATAAATAGCCCTGCTTGTTCTGTCTGTTTCATTTCAAAACCAGCCGCGCTCTCCCCTGGCTCTCTGCAGCAGCAGCAGCACAGGGAAACTCGATCCCAGAGTCTAAACTGAAGTAATAAACAAGACAGAAAATGCCTGAGAGCCAGCTCTTGCAGGCCTGAGATATGTCATGTACCATGAAACATTAAGGGTGTTGTGAAAAGAGAAAAGCATTGACTTGAGTTTTTCCACTTGCATGCATGTTGGAGAAGAATAGCAATAAAAGCCATGTTGTTGCTGGAACAGCAAGTAAACAGAGGCCTTGGCCAAAATAACCCAAATCATCATAGAAACATGAAGCCAATGAATAAGCTTTCCGATCTGCCTCCTGCTTTCCCAGCATGCTTCTAACTCGCATTGGAGCGTTTTTTTTCCTCCTCAGTTTTTACGTTATTGATGACTCTCAGTGAGCGCGTTTTTAATTGTATTGCCCTGAGGGGGTGAGCTGAGTGCTTCGTTAGAAGAAACACTGGTGAGCACTGTTCCTGCCAAATGTTAAAGATGGCAGTTATTCTTTAGTGAGGTTTTTAGTTGTTATCGCTTGCCTGCCGGACAGCATTGCTCCTCTCCGGTGAACAGTCTTTATTAATTCTAATAAAACCTTTTTTCTCTGTCTTTTGGCTCGGGCTGCTTCACCTGGCATAGAGATCCTCTCTGCTGTCATCAGCACCATTAATGGCCACAACAAAGTAGCTTTGAAGCTCGGCAGGGCTAAGGCTGTAATAGGGGGACAGCTCCAGGCTCACTCTATAATGGAGGGAATGCTCAGGGGCTCCTTAGTTCAGATTTCTGTCCCCTTTCATAAGATACGGCCCTAAAAACTACAAACCAATTAGGTAGGTACATTTATTGTCACAATACATAATGTGACATTACAGGGAAGTCAACAAATGCAGCAACATGGATCATAGCTGTACAGGATAAACAATGCAGAAGTGGTGAGTGTCGCTACTTGGATCTATTTTGAAGATAGCGATAGCATCTGCTGGGAGCTCCGTATTTATTGCTGTCTCTTCTGTTAATTGGATGCATTATGTTCATTTCCTTAACCGCTTTTCAAATCTTAATCAGATGGTTATTTACTGTCTTGCAGGCTTTAACCAGCTGGCTCCAAACATCTTCAGCTCCATGTCGTCGTCTTCTGTGCTTGTGTCTCCATGGTTTCCTCGGCTTGTTTAGTAGTCAAGCAGGCAGGGTTCTGTGTGTCAAAGTGTGTGTATGTGTGTGCCCGTGCTTGTATGTGAGGGGGTAGGTTAATATAATAGTGTCTCCTGCCTGGTCTGGCATAAATACAGCGAGGCCAGTGAAAATGTGATGGGGATTATTTATCTGGCAGGTCTGAGTCAGTCCACAGAAGGAAAGACCACGCCACTGCGAGGAGCCCTCATTAATATAATAACACTCCTCGGTTACAGCTAGCATGCTTCACGCTCTTTATGCAGAAACAAATAGACACCTAATGGCTGCTTTGCCAGACCCTCCGTGGCCACATCACTTCTCATTTTTTATATATATATTTTTATATTTGTGACTAGTCTTTCACAAAATTCACAAAAAGAGAAAAGGGGAAGCTGATTATGCTCTCCACAGTCACATCTCCTTGTGTTTTACGGGCCATCAGCTCAGCATTTCCCTGCCATTGTCAACTTGGTTCCCCGGTGCTGATAAGAAGTAATTGCAAGTGTGGCAGTTGACTTGCTTCTTCCTTGAGAGTTGCCATCCAGGCTGAAGCAGGCTTTTAGACTCTTTTTGTTCCCCTGAAAAGTCTACATCAATATCTTTGTCTGGAAGGTGGGGAGATTTCGTTTGCATCTGATAATCCCTTTTCACTCCTGAAATTAGTTTCTCTCTCTTGAGGCTAACACGCAGAAGCAAAATTACAAATGAGTGAGGATTACAAATGTAAAAGTGTGAAACAGAACAGATAGGAAAAATGTGTGTGTGTGTGTGTGTGTGTGTGTGTGCGTATGTGTGTGTGTGTGTGTGTGTGTGTGGAGGAGGCCTCTCTGCCAGCAATCAAGGACTCTTGCTGGGATACTCACCTGATTGAAATGAATAGATTCCTGGATAGTGGATACAGGAGGAGGGGAGTGTGGAGTGGTAGCCGGAGGACTCGTCTTTCATCACACACGAAACACACACACACACACACACACGCTCAGTGGCTCATTAATGCACCTTAGCACCAACGGCTACACCAGGCAGCGAGCCAACTCAAAAACAGAGGCTAAGAGGTGATGCTCACCACGGGCCACCCTGGGCTGGGTAGAGGGGTAAAGCTGAGCCTCTGGCAAGTTTTAGGTATCACTCATTAGTATCCATACACAAACTAATGAAGAGCCTGGAGAGAGAGAGAGAGAGAAAGAGAGAGAGAGACCAATCAAAAGTAAAGAAACCGAAACACACAAACATGCACACAAGCTACAGCACAAGCACGTGCAAAGACACAGCCGGCCGTGAAAGCAGCTCAGCTAAACAACCGTTTTCACTGAGGACTTGATATTTAGTTAGACTTACGGCTTAGGTGTGTCTGTGTAAGTGGATGTAGTGATAAATCTTAAAGCAGAACACTCTCCCCGAGCAGTCGCTGTATTTTGTTGAACTAGTTCTCCTTCATATAAATGCCAGGGGACGCAGACACACATGGGAGACTAGTTACAGAAATAGCCTGGGTTTTTGTTCATAAACACAACTCTTGCCTCATGGAAACATAGTAATCTATGTATGCGTGTGTGTTCGTATGTATTTGTGCACCAGAGTTGTTTTTCAACCCCCACCCCCCAACAGCTTGCATCAGCATGATTAACAGGAAAGCAATATTGATTTTGTCAAAGTGGTTTCAGAGGCAAAATATTATTATTTAGTCTGTGTATACGTCAGGACATTTTGTTATTGTTGTCAGGCGTCTCAGTAGCCTTGCTCAGGAACGCTCTGAGAGGGGCTGCTTATTTTCAAGGCTCAGCGAGTCCACGGCCAAGGCAGCTAGTTTCTCTTCCAAGGCCTCCCGAGACTCAACCCTGAGGACCTGGACTAATTCTTCTGCATCACATTACCATTCTCATTAATGTGACTGATTATACGCTTGGAAAGAGTGGGCCATAGTCGTGAGCCAATCGGCCAAAGTGTTTACTGGCACACAAGTGTGAAAAATCAGAATGCCCACTCGTGTTGAGTCATTTGTGTCTTAGATCATTCTGACAGCGGCGCACAGACCTTTGACATCTTATTCTGTCAGAAATGAATTTTTTAACTTATTTAGATGGTGATTTAGGATATGAGGCTGTGTTTGTGCTTGCACTTGCAGGTTTGTTTTGTCAGGACATATCTGCACTTTGTAGTGTAGTTTCTATGTTTTTGGAAGAGAGATTTTGCCGAAGTGAGAATTTAATTCACGTTGCTGTTGGTTTTCACCCACTTAATTAACCTTTCTTGATGTAGTGAAAAAGGAAAACAAGTGGATGGAGTCCATTCAAAAGTACCTTACTCAAATGTTTCAAAAAGGTTTTCATTTCAGGAAATCAAATTTTCTGTAACAGGTTTAGCAGTAGTGTTCCTTTGGCTTTTAAAGGATATAACGTTGTTTAACTTGTAAATAGGTGTCAACTAGAAAATGGCTGTCTTGGTCTTCTCAGTTTCAAGTGGAGTCCCAGAATGGGTGAAAAAAGTAACAACACTTAACGTGTAAGCCATTTTTGTGATAATTAGATGTTGTGCAGAGACTGTTTAAAATGTAGACAGACTTCAAAACAAAGGAAAACATAAACCCCCAGAGCCATTACACTTTCCCGGCTACCACCATTATTTGTTTCATTACAAGTGGAACGCAACATAAATAGCATGTTGTTTCAGACTAGTGTGCTTTCGTTAGCTCCGCTCAGAATAGCAAAATGGAAATTGTTCTGGGTCTGTCTGTTGCTGTGTTTTGGTGTATTTTTAATTTGTATGCTCCTTAATATAGACCGCAGCAATCTCCCACTATTAGATGTGTACTGTACTCTTTATATAGACCCGAGATTCCATCTGCTTTATTTAGTGCACGGACACATTTAGGAGCAAGAGTCAAGTTTACAATTTAAAAACAAAGAGACCCTCCAGGCCCAACAATAAAGAAAAAGCAAAGGAATTGGCCGAGTACATTAAGACATTAGTTATAATAGTAGCAATAGTTTAATCATGGCCCTAAATGAGTTATCTCAAAAATCTGTTATTCCTTGAGAATAGAGCAAATGACCCAGGATCCCCCTCTGATGTAATGGTGTGTGTCAGCATGTGAAATGCAGAACGGCGCCTTAACTGGGCAATAATAAAGTCTCTGCTTTGGGGGGCTAATGCCTTTTTTGAGAGAGATACAATCAGATCAGGCGTGACCACCATGGGCTGCGCCCCCTATACTATCTGTACCTTCTGTACATATCAAAAACTCCACCTAACCACCACCAACAGCATACATTTGAAAAAGCAAAAGCAAAACAAATTTTGGGGTGAGTGAATGAGTTATGTTTGGTAGTAAGCTGTTTCATGTTTAGTTAATGCTCAGCAGGACATTCAACTCATCCTTTAACTCACAATATGTCACAAAAACAAATAATTATGAGGTCGGAAATGGGTCTGAAAATGGTAACCAGAAATTGACTTGAATTGAAAATGAAATATTTATCTGTTAATATCACTTTGATAAAAAAAATCACAATGGTAATCTCTAACAAGGCAACCCCACACTCTCTTTTATTTGCCATGCATGGTATTTTCTGACCAAGTCCCAGTATGATCAGAGAGTCAAGTTATATACAGCAAAAGAGAGATAATTTACATCTTTACTGCAACCAAATTAGTATTGTTTTTTCACCTTGTGTCAATGCTGCACGATGGCCAGAGTCCTATTACTGCCCTCTGTCTTCCCACCATTGACCTGACTGATGCCCCTGGCTATCAGAAACAATTACCTAGATTGTGTCAATAATAATTGCTAAGTGGAGCAAGTGAAGGCATCAGCGTCCCAGTGCAAGTCTCAGGTCAGGACAGTGAATGAGGGGTAATGGCCGTCACTTACTACATTGTGTGAGTTCAACTGGAAGAATACCAGCTCAGCCAGAGAAGCTGTGTGCCTCTCCACAGGGACCTTTGTACCAAGCCGAGCAGAGTGGTGCTTTCAGTAGAAACAAAGCTCAGTGTTTGTCTGTGTCTGTGTGTGTATGAGTTTGTGTTTTTGGAGGGTTTTCTGCGCGACTGTCCAGCTGACCTGGTGTTTGTCCAAAGGCCATACTACCACAAGTTTCTCCGCTCCTCTCCTCTCCGCTCCTCTCCTCTCCTTTCCTCTCTTCTCCTCTCCTCTCGACGTCAGCTGGGGCACAAAAAGGAGAAGAGCCTGGGTCACTTCCAAAATTATTTCCATTGCCGCATAAGTGCCTTTGGAAGAATGCAACTTGGTACAAGCCAGGAAAGGAAAGAAATAAAGCACCCTTGATTTTGAGCTTGAAGTGGGCCAATCGAAGTATGGTTGGAGGAAGACTGCGGTTGCCTCTTGCCAAGGCCCAGCAGGGCAAATTGAAGAATTTGGAGCAGCGGAGAGAACAGCATGAGGTGGAGAAGGAGAATAAGCTAGAATAAATGAGAGAGATTGCTGGAGTTTGGAGGAAGGTTGTTGCTTCACTTCCTGGCTTTGCCAGGGATATAGTGGAGCTTCTGAGCCACACGATTACAGCAGAAGAAAGGAGAAAGAAGATGAAGGCAGACAAGGAGAAAAGCTTGAAAACCTCCATTAAATTAGAATAAATCACTGAACAACACAGCTAAATAAGTGGGCATGAGGATGGAGAGAAAACAAGAGTTAAGGGGAAAAAATGTCCCCCCTTTGCATGTTTGTAATTGTTTCGGCATGTGCATCTTCTCTCCCCCCTGTTGCTTTTGCAATTATCATCTTGAGACCAGGGGCGGTCTCCGTGAAGTTACAGTGCTTGAGACACTTGGGTGGCTTGATGGAGTTTGGCACCTAGCGGCGCATAGACAGGGCCTAGAGATACCACTTACTTAATTAACCAAAAAGACTAAAGCTGCTTCTCCAGGCTGATAAACAGGAACGAGGTGAACGTCTTCTCTCCCCCTTCCCTCATGAGAGAGACTCCAGAGAGAAAAATCTTCCAGGTAGTTTCAGGCTGTTTGCTTTTCTCATGGCAACAAAGGCTGGGAATCTTATCGGCCACGGGAGGAGGGAGGAGAGGTACCAATTTCAGTATCATTTTAAGTTTTTCTTTGTTTATGGAAGGATGAGTAATCTGCCTAATCATAACTTTATGTGCCATCAGCATATATTCTGTCATTTATGGGAATTTTTCTCCATGCTGCATTTATAAGAGACTCTTGCAGCCCTGGTCTGTTGTATTTCCACCTGCAGAATGTAATTCCACTGAAAAATGAAAAACTGTGTGTTTGTGTGTGCACATGTTTCTTTCCACAGTATGTGTGTGTGTGTGTGTTTGTGTGCAGAAGGAGAATGTTTATGTGTACGGGTAAATAAACGGTGTGGGAGCGTTGGCAGACAAAGCATGCTGGGTTCTTGTAAACCACTGGTGGAAATGATTAACATCCGCACCGTCCCCAAACGAACCCCGACCGCTTCCCCACCGCCTCATTTGTTCTCACTGTCAGTCTGGGGGCCTCATTTTACTCGGAAAGGAAGGCGGTGTATAATTGTTTTAAAGGAAACACTTTGTCTCAATCTTTTTAACATTTTTTTTTAATCTTAATTGCAATCTTCATTTTTTATAGCAATTTCCTTAAATTCATGTCCTCCTCTCCCTCGTGCCGGAGTTCCGGAAAATTAGGAGTTTGACACGCCAATAGATGTCTACCTGCTGTGATTTATCTGTCTCACTGTCTGTCTGTCTCTTGCCCCTTTTCCCAGCAGTATTTTGCTGAGTATTTCCTAAACAGCGTCCTGTGGTTTTGGGGAGACAGATTATACACTCGCTACTGTGTCTGTGTGTGTGTGTGTGTGTGTCGGGGGGGGTGACTGCTCTGTCACTGCTGACTCTAGCACACAACCTGCAGAGTGTGCAGACATTCTATGACCTCCCATCCCTTCACTGCTGTACATGATTTACCATCCCGGCCCTGCATATCGCCTGCACCTTGTGCCCTGACATTTTAGCTTTGCCCTCCTATTTGCCCTGTCCCTTCTCATTATGAAACAGCATCCATTGCTGTCACAATGGCTCTTTCAGATGGTCTAGCTTGTGTCCTTACTGGCGCTCTCCAGCTTTCTCCTGTTTCTAATCACTGCCTGTACACTTTACATTGTTCTCCCCCTTTTTCTCCCCATCCTGCACATTCATGCATCTTTGCCACGTTGACCAACAATGCTCCTCTGTTCTAAAATCCGCCCTCACATTGCTCTCACTTCACGCTGAGATGTTCAGCCCCTGCCTGCGTGACTGTGGTCTGTGTCTGTCGATCTAAACATTTCCCTTCATTAGACCAGGTCTTGTTGCGGCTTCTCTGCAAATTGGCCTTACAGAAAAGTGGGCTTTGTTGTTCATTGAGCTGCCTTGTCAGTAATAGCCGCTTGGCACCAGCTTTAGTTCCCCTCAGAGGTAATTGCTACAGAGGGGATTAAGTAATGATATGACAAGGGTGAGGGCATGGGCGTGCCATCAGTCATCCATCTCGGAGTGTATCAGCGAATCTCCTCTGAAGTGTCATTCTCTTCGCATATCTTAAGTTAAGAAAGCAGGTTCTTTGCTGTTAATCACCTCTAGAATGAGACTGTGAACAAAAATTCTAATCAGATCAGGTACAGTCGAACTCTGCTTTAGTTTTGATGATTTTGACTGTTGCAGGTGTGACTGTCGCTCCTTTCCATCTTTTCTTTTCCTTGCATCTTACATCTGCATCTTTCTTTTTGTCACATCTCTCTGATTCTAAATGTCAGCAATGCAGTTTGACAGTGAAGCTGTTTATCCTGGGCTGCAGCCTGCTTGAAAAAAAAAAAACCTTATTCTTGCTTTCACAGCGATGATGACATAGAAATGGAGATTACATCGAATGCAAATACAAATGTGCACAAAAACACAGCCACCACCTCCCACAGACAACTAGACTCGACTTTCTTCTCTCACAAAGTTTTCTTCTTCTCCGTCCTCTGCTTTTGTCTCTTTCAGCTGTAGATGAAAGCAACATCAAATAGAGGACAAAGCGGGTCCTCAGTGTTTCTGCACTTGAATGCCTTGATTTCCATTCTGGTAGAGATGTAGTGTCTTGGCCTGCCAAGTTGTGTGTAGACAGATCACACCCTGGCCCCATGTCTATAAAGAAATCCACTGTACACTGGGTCGACTGATAATGAGATATACTCGACATCCAACAGATCAGAGTCTTTTCACTTCTCCTCTGTCACCGTGGGCTGACTCACTTTAGAGACCAGCTCTAAAAAAACACATTTAAAAGGTGCCATGTCTCTCCCTCTCACACACACACACATCCAAAAGCCATATATCTTCTTACTGCAGCGACCCCTCGGTGAATTATTGCCACACAGTGAGGCGAAAAAGAACGAGACAAATCAAGAAAGACTGTTTGACTCTCATTTAACTCCATGTTCCCTTACAAACACATCGGTGCATCTGCTGATGGCATCTTGCCCTCTCAGTGGGACATGAGAGAGGCTGGTAGAGGGTGCTTCACTATAGGGCTCATTTCTACTCACCAGGCACGTATCACATACACACATACACACTCCCCGCCACTTAAGTCCCAGTGCAATTTACAGCGGAAATAAAAACACTCCAATGGCAGAGAGTTTGACAGAGTGTGAGTGCTTTTAAATATGGCCCCTTTTCTTTAATAAACACTACTCAGGTGAGATGAAGACATAAACACCCTTTCATAGCGTGGAGATAAGTTGAGTTTAGGGTGCTAATATTATTAGAATTTTCTCTTCTATTTCAGCTTATTCATGGCTCAACAACTCATGCTTATATGTGCCTCGGTTCCATTAGCCACCCAGCTAGTTACTGAAAGCATACCATTAAGGAAACACTGCTAAAAATAGATAATCTGTTGCCTGCCTGTTTGTAGTTCAACCCAGAATTTTAATTGATTTTTATGTTTGCAGTTATGTAGACTCTTCCTGATTGAGTTATAGTAATTTGATTAGAGGTAACATCAGGCATTTACAGCACGTCTAACAGACAATTAGACAGTCTCGACTAAGAAAACATCACGTCTTTGAATTAAATGACGCATCCCGCCTCCTGATATGATGCTAAACGTGAGCCTTTCCTACAAGCCTGGCCATTATTATCGACCTATCGAGCGGCACCTTGGATTCAAATCTGCTGATTTAACTCGGTTACTGTTTTCTGCCTGCCAGTAGTCCATTGCATTTATGCCACTCTTTATGTTGAACTGATCTGCATGCATATGAGCTGTTTTGATGCTGGGAGGTAAGCCAGTTTTTTTTTTTTTGCTTTGAAGCTTCTAGCTGCTTAAATGTTAAATGTTACTCTATATCTGAGACTTGATGCTACAGATAAACTTGTTTTTTGTGGAGACGTGTATGCTTCTTGGAAATAGAAACAACAATAAAGCTAGTCGAGTTGCCTCACCACATACCACTGCTGTCACTATTTGTACAATGAGTGCTTGTGGTAATGCCGCCAATATAATAAAGTGATCAACTCGAGTCAGATTCTGCTATGTAGATTTTAGGATGGGGATTGTGTCGTTTGGCCAGCGTACAAGGATCAGAGGCGTGGGGATTGATGCCAAAGAAATACCAGTGAACCTTTTAGAGAACTGCCAAAGGACAGGGAATGGTTGTTTAACAAAGTTCCCGAACACGTGTTTTGTTTGGCCACATAGCCCAGCAATACATATGACTCCCATTTGTCCTGTTAACTTAATCTCCCTCCTTCTCTTCCCTTCCTTCCATTTCTCTCCTTCTCTCTTAGACACAGTATCACACCCTAAGGGCAGAGTAGTTTCTGATTAAGGAAACTGAATCAACCTCAAACTGCCAGGGGTACAATAGGGAGCAGACGATATTACCAGGCTACAGGATGGCCCACCTTTTCCCGGCCTTCCTCTGCAGCGCTAGGTTTTTTTGTGTAAGGTCGTGACTGAAATTTTAGGACTAAGGCAAAGCTTTTTCACTTTCTCTACCCTCCAAAAACAAAAAACAAAACCCAAAACCCTTGAATGAACATTTGCAAGCGCGTGAGCAGCCAGTTGTCTCTGAGGAGCTGGCCCCAGCAGATGGCTCTTCGTCTCACAGCCGTCAGGAACATTTTATTTAGCTGTTTGTCACGCTGTAAGACTTGGGAGACCTCAATCTCGCCCCTCTCAATCTACAGTGACCCGCCACGGCTCCAGCCTGAGAAGCCCTAATGGAAACTCCCCTGTTAGTGCTACAGGTTGGGGGGGAGGGGCGGCCTGACTGTCATTCTGATGGAATATTGGATAAACAGGGGTCAAAGGTCATGTTTACGCAGCGAATTCTCCATTTCCTTCATGTCACGTCAAACAGGAGATATATGGCAGCCAGGGAGGGAAAAGGGGGAATCTTGACTTGATGCGGCATCACATCGACTTTCACTCTTTTTCAGTTGCTGTCACTCAGCACCCCTCTCCCTCCCTCGCTCTCTCTGTCTGCGTTTCACTTACACTTCACAAACATGCAGAGACAGGTTGAGCTTGCAGTGTGACATTGGCCCAATTTGTCACCTGCTAACTACTTGGTCTGTCATAAAATCTCACATACACCGAAGCTAAACTTACGATTAGCATTTATATTGAGTAAAACATGGGTGGGGGGTACTCATCACACACTTTTTCATTTTGGCTTCTCAAATGCTTCTCTTGGTTATGGGAGAAGTACAATAACCAATAATGTAATTCCCCTGATATGATTAAGACCTATCATGATTGATTTCTATGCTGCCACGACTTTGTTCCCCAAATTAATTTGGATCTGTCTTCATTCTCCAGTTCTGTCACTCCTTCACATCTCTTTTTTTCCGGCTTTTCCTTCCCACTTTGGCTCTGCACTGCTCCCAAAACCTCATTTAGAATACCTTAATGCTGTTGGCCATCATCTGTGGTCTACTGGTGGTGCTTTGGCATGAGCAGATGTTTGGATTCCAACTGCCTCTGAGATGAATGCTAAAAATGTGCAGGCGGTTTCAGGCCAGAGGTTTTGAAGAGTCAAAGTCAAGAGGGGAAACTTTTTGCAGAGAAGTTTCAGCAAAGTACTTTTTGACGCTGCAATCCTCAACTCGACTGAGCTCAGCACTGAAGATTACGGAGAATATCTATGAATTTTTTCCTACCCTTTAATCCCTCTTTTGGGTTAAGAAGGGGAAGCTCTTTATCTTCGTGTGTGTGTGTGTGTGTGAGTAAGTGCAAGAGAACGAGACTAAAGTAAAGAGAATAGTGGAGGTGATGGCAGAGATGATTGGCCAAAGTGCTCTGTGTGAGTTGTACAGATCAAGGTCACATCACTGATTCCCCCCCGGCTGTTAGGGTGAGAGCGGGTGACCTCCGCTTCATTAACTCTGTAATTCGCTTGTAGCCCTCCCTCTGTGTGTGTGAGCATGTGCAAAGAGTGTCTGCTTGTGCCTTGTTTGCGTGCATGTCTAGAGGCTGATGGAAGGTTGTTGTTAATAAGGGAGGCAGCATCAGGACAGATAAGCAAAGTGAGCAAGAAAAAGTAGAAGTTTCTCCAGTCAGCTTCTTGATGCAGACCCCCTCCTCCCTCCTCCCTCCCACTATCCTATTCCCTTCTTCCAAACTGAAGAGGAGGGCTGCAGGCAGAACAAGCAGACAGGTCTTTGATCTCCAAGATGATGGTTACCAAGCCCTCTCTTCCCCTCTCCCTCTCTCCCTCCCTCTCTCTTTTACAACCATACCACGTCCTTCACAGATATGGGCCTAATCACAGTCTAGCCAAGCAATGATGCACCCAGCACCCATCTTTCCTTTCTTTCCGTCTGTCTGCCTGTCTTTCCTGTCTTTCCTGTCAGCATTTATGCTACCCCTGCTCCGTCTCCTCACGTCACCTCCTCCCGCCGTCTCCTTCATGCAGTGATTGTGAGTGGAGTAAACACGAGTTGTCACACGCTTCATACCCGACTCGTCTCGGTGCAGCCGAAGAAATGATGCATCCCGTCGACAATCTCAGAAGCAAGCGTTTGGGTGCGAGGGACGTCTGGCAGGCAGGAGGAATCTTGGGTAATAAACAAAGAGGATTTGGTGTCTTCTCTGAAAACAAACTCCGTAACCTGCCTGGACTCAAATCTTTTTATTCCATAAATTGCAGTGTAGTATCCCTTTAATTTGTTCAGTCGCTCTGCATGTGAGATTTTCCCCCAATGCGTGGCGTCGTTTTTTTGTTTTCTAATTCGGAAAAATCACCCCGGACTTAGTTTTTTTACTTTTTACTTTGTTTAATTGGCCTGTATTAGACAGGATTTGAGCCAAATAATCACATTAAAGAGTGAGACATTGCTAACTGGCACTGAGTTACATGCTTTAATCACCAATCTCTTGGCAATTTAAAAGGCAGTAGCATTATTTAGTGAACTCCTAATTTGCCTATTGATTTGAATTTAATTTATCTATCCCCAAATTCAGCCAGCCGCAGGAGGCCTGTTTGTAGATAATATATTTACTGTAGTAATGAACCATTAGTAAGCAAGGATGGCTCCGCTCCCAATGAGCTCCATTGTGTGTCTGTGACAGAGAGAAAGCTGTAAACAACTGAGCAGAAAATGTCACTTGTCAAGATTACAGCGGGTTGGAGGCTATTCTGAAAATAATGACTCCATAATTGTAAAAGGTCGCATGTTGACAAACCTATTACAAAGACTCTTTCCCTATTGTCACTGTTGTGCTGGAACTTTATGTTTTGCCATTTGCTGCTGTGATATTGTGCTCAGCTTGACAAAAAAGTTGTGTCGGAAAACTAGATAATAACATTGCATTGACAAAGAAAATGAATTATTGATTCTGAGACATTTATTCGGAGATTACCAGGCAGAATAATTGAATGATATCAGTACAACCAAAAGGGAGGGCAGCCACCCAGAGCACACTGCCAGCAGTTAAGTGCTCTACATATAGGTGCATTTTCATTGGTATTCTTCCCATTCAACGCAATAAAAACAGGTTAGCGCTGTCAGGATTCAAGTGGGATTGCAGGGGATTATAGGGTAGGATCGTGTGTTTTCCTCCTTGCTCTCTCTCTCTGTCTGTGTACCTCTCTCTACCTCTTCTTCTCTCTGACCTCTCTTCCCTCTGTTCTTCTGTATGCTGTGGCGGTGTTATTAAGACCTTGCAAAGCCCCTGATTAAGGGACTCTACTGTGGAACAGCAGATAGCTGTGTTTTCCTTATATCTCTCTGGATTGAGGCGGACAGACAGACAGATGGATGAACAGACAGGTAGAAACACTGAAGGAAAGATTAAAAAACAAGGTATTGGAGATGACACAAGCAGCAGGAAAAGTTACTGGATTAAGTGTGCAGAGGAGCTTGAGATCTTTGGACTATACCTGCCAGGACAACACATTCTCACTCTCCACTCGTCACAGATGGCTGCTTATTGAAGACCCCTCGGTGTCGCTTGTTAATGCCTTTGGTACCCCTTTTGTGTTGTTTTTGGACGTGTAGGGCTTCGCGGTTAGCAACAATAAATATGCAACGTCTGGTAAGACTTTCGAAATAAAACTAGTGTTTAACATTGTGAAACGCAACGTGGTTAAAGTTGTGAAACGTCGCAGTTTGGTTAGGTTTAGGAAAACTTCATGGTTTGGGTTAAAAATACTCAAGTGACTTAACTTATGTAACTTAAGTAAGGCTACTTATGTAACATACGTAACAAAAAACAATCACTGATGACTTTTTGTTTCACACAGCAAACGAACACCGGTCTTCTGGGTGAAAATCTGGTTTGTGGCCCACCCCCAACACCTCCAACATCTCCTTACTCGGTTTTTTCTGTTATTTACTATACGCCTGTTTTTAGCGTTCATAAATGACGCCAAGGGGTCTTGCCTGAAAAAATACTGTAGTAGACCAAACGATCCATTAATTCATCCATTTTCTATACCTGCTTATCCTGCTCAAAGGAGGATCTCAAAGCCTACACATACACCCAAACACTGTTAAAGGTTTCATTTTTTAATTTTAATTTCCAGCTTGCTGTGGGCTAGTTAAAAAGGCATTTAACAACATCTGACTGTTATCAATTAACCTTTTACTTTGCAGAAAGAGGAGGAAAAGTTCACTGAGGTTTAGAATGTAGAGCCTCTTTAATATGGACGCATTGATTTTCTGAAATTGAATTTACTCACAGTCAGTGGGGAGTGCACAGCAGTCAGCAGGGATAAAGTTTGACAACAGGAAAAGACCAGCACATTTAAATGTTATTGTCTCAATCAGAGCCTTATTGATTAACTGCATCAGCCAAAGAGTGAGTTTACTTGAACTTTGGCACTTGGTGGGTGAGAATTTGTGAGTCTGGCTACACGGGGGCCAAAGAGATGCAGAAAAAGTAGCTGTAGTTAGAGGAGGTGGCCTGGTTAAGGGATTAGAGACAGGCTGCGGCAGGTGACGTGACAGGTTGGTTAGTTAATATGAGTTCCTGTCTGTGCCAGTTAGGGTTTGGTTTCGGGGAGGGGTAGGTTGAGCTGCTTGTCGAGTGAGGGGTAGTTATGTGGAGCACAGACTAGCTACTAGAGAAGGAAGTTATGTATCAGACAAAGTGACATGTAGATCGGGAACTAAGAAACATGTAGGTGTTCATTAGTGAGCGCACACAGCGGTGTAAAATTTTACCTCAAACTTTCTCTGTACCCGCACACACAGCTCACACACAAAATCCTCAATTTAAAGTTAAAGTAACAGAAAGAGGACAGAGAATAAATTCTCCATGGAGGAGGCTTTGAGGTGGAAGGTGCTGATATACCACAATGTAGTTTCACCTTCCTACAGATTAAGCCTATTCCGCCTCCTCTCTCTCTGTCTTTGTTCATCTCCCCCCCTTTGCAACCTTTTCAAATCGACTCCCTCCTTCATTTCTCTCTCTGTCTGCTTCATCATTCAGTCAAACTACTTTTGTTTTTTTTTGCTCTTTCTCTGAAATTTCCATACTCTGTCAAACTTTGGCATAGGATTTTTCCATTCTGTCCCAAACAGAAGATCAGGCCTTGTCCTCAGTCCAGTTAACTGTCAGCACATAAGCAAAGCATTGTACAAACAGCTGCTATTGTATTTGAGAGAAGGGTATTGTTATGGAGTACTTATAACTGCATTAAAGTGTTCCTTTTCTTACAATAATATTTTGTGATTACTGATAGATGACAGATGAAATAGAGGATTACTCCTAAAGAGGAATGCTTTTAAAGCAAACCGTAACATCTGTACAGAGCCGGCAGGTACCTTTCTTTAAAGAAAATAATTCCTATACTCATTGTGAGCCACTATAGTGAACTCATAGAACAACAACAGACAACACTGTTGTAAAATATCTAAGATATATTAATTTGAATCTATATTAAGTGAAATAATGGACCTATTCTTTGTCGAATCAGCTAAAGAGGTTATCAAAAAAAATAAGGCACCACATAGGCCCACTAATGAAATCACAAGTCCATAAGTTACGGTAGTGTTCTCAGTGAAAATATATATCTATTTTTATGCATGGACAGGAATTTTAGTGTTTCATGAACTGTAAATTCAATGCAAAAATAACATGAATAAATCAGTGGATTGGGGTATAGACCTATATATTTGGGCTGTTGTATCGTTTTTCACAAATTCAATGAAGCTGAATGGAATTTAGTTTATGGTACAGCATTAAAAAAAAATGACTAGCAATATCTTTTTCCGGAAACAGTTCCATTGTTACTGTGAATAATCCACGTTGAATCTGCTTTCTAATGAAGAAATAGTCCCCATTAAACTGTCGACAGTGTGTTCTGTGGAAACCACCACACCCATACCCAACACCCTGACCTCATTGGAGGCCCCCTCCTCACAAATCCCAATTTAACCCTCACTACTGCCCAATACCCACAATGTACCACAGTAATCTGAAAGTATTTCAAACGCGTGCTCTTCCTAATGCTTATACTAATTCCTTTGGTAACATTTCTGAGTAGGACTTTGATGCTGTTAAGTTTGACAGTCATTTCTTCAGTAACCTAAACAGCGCTGTTTGTAATCTGGCAGACAAAAGACAAGTCTGAATCAAATTTCTGTGAAAACTATCTTTAAACAACCACATTTCTTAGCAGGTTTTAAGATCCAGACAGGTGGGTGTGTTTAAAGCCTTAGGACTGACTCACTTGTATTTCCATTGTGCAACTTGCAGTTGATCACACAAAAGCACTGAAATGGATTTGGAAGAGTAATTTGACCCTTGTCAGATAGTGTAGCCCTGGGCTGCGGGGCTTTACTAGCTAGTGTAGTTTACCTTAGAACAAAGTAAGCCGGGTCTAAGCCAGCTGGCAACATGATCCGCCCTGCAATGATTCCCAGGCATCTGGGGGTCACACACACGAACAAGTCTCTCAAAGGCGATTTCACATTGGAGAGGACCATTCCCTCAACATTGGCTAAAGAAGAGAAACCTTATACACACACACATGCACACCAACACACTCTCGCACCCGATCTGACGGGCACGAGAGTGTGAAAGGGACATGGCTGAGTTAAGCTTATGGCCCCTGTGAGAGAGAGTGTGTTTTCAGTATCGATTAGTATTTGATCCCTGCCAGTCGCTCCTCTCCTGTGTCTCCCCACAGGCTCCACGCTGACCTTCTCTGACTGTCTGTCTCCACACGCACGCACAACACACACACTAAGCACGAGCATTGCCTCTTGCCACGAGCGGGATAACTTACCCTTGATGGAGATGGTGTGAGATGGTGTGTGGGGGCGTCAGGGGCATAAAAAAAAAACAAAGGGAAAGAATAAAGAAAAAGGAATTGGCTTTGGGCATGTGATGGAAGACAAATGGAGTGACTCAATAGGTCCATTATGAGTAGGGGAGAGGTAGTGGTTGAGTGATGGATGAAGACGAGGCTTTGGGAGGATGTGAATAGATGTAGGGAAGCATAGTTAGATCAGGCAATGTGCTTAAGCAGCTTACTGTTTCTGGCCCTGTTCCCCGCTCTCCATCCTCTCACACTTTCTGTGTGTAATCAGACGTACTTTGATAGCCATTATTATCATAACTGTGCCAAGTTTGCATTAGCAGTCTCCTCTAGTATTGTGATTAAGTAAATTCTTCAGTCGTTTTACATTTCTATGTACCTCTATCTGTGACTCGGGGTCAGAGGACTGGATGTAATCTGCAATATTTTCAGCTAGTCTCCATATTTCTGCATGTACCACTCCGCACTGAACTTCCTTTTATCTCCGCCAACCCCGCTGAGCCCTTCTCCTTTTAATCTATGTTCATCTCTTGCTCTTGATTCCCCCTGTGTTCCCCTTTCCTCTTCTACTCTCCTATGCATTTTCTTAGCCCTTTTCATCTTTACTTCCTGTCTCGGTTTCTATAACTGTTAAGTCATGTTTTATAGTTCTATTTGCTGTCTGGCCCAACTGCTGTAATAGAATCGCTCCTTCCTACATGGACAACAGTTTCCAGGGTAACAGCGACAGGGGAGAGAAGGCCACGGAGTGCACTGTGGTGCACTCAATTTTATCACCAGAATGTTTTGGCCCATTTCCGATACACACTGCATGTCTTGCTGGCAACCAGAGGTTTGGGGATAGAGATGTAGGACAGCGGTGTTTCTATCAGCCAAAACATTATTGTAGTTTTCAATTTATGGGATTGCATTTTCCTGAATGGGATAAGTGTTTGTGCTAGCTGCTGTGGCTTGTTGTGGAGGTTGAACAGGTGATGCTTTATCCATTGTCAGAAGTAACCCTGACTGGCATTTGTAAGGAGAAGGAGTGTGCTGGAGTGCCTCGTAGCCATTCACTGGCATTTCCCTAATCACTCCATCTCATCTTTTATTACCTCGGAAAGTCTTTCTCCTCTTGGGTGCTGGCGCTGCAGATGTTTCTACTGTCTGCAGTATTGGACATTTTGTCAGCGACAGAATAGAGGGGAATTAATATTTGCACATAGAATTGCAACAAACTCTCACAGGTATGCAAAATTACATTAAGAAAATATTCCATTGTCAAACCTTTATGTGACATTTAGGACTGAGGATAGACTCACAGGGCAAAGATGGTCTATTTTCCTGTAAACCACATTATTAGAGTTCTCTGAACAACCTGACAGATAATCTTTCAACAAACATCAATCAAAGCAGCAAACCATGAAATCCTATGCTTTTCGCTGACTTAAAAATACCTAAAGAGTAACCACAATAATATATTGTTGACTGGGTTAAGAAAAAAGGCATGTATTAGTAAGTAAGTATGTATTTTATTTTCACCGCTGAAGACCAGAATTATCTGTGTATTTATCTTTGTCTCTATGTCCCTTGCTTTAAATAAGTCAGATCTGAAGTTTAAAGGAACATATCTCTTTAAACTGAAAGTTCAAAGAAGCAACAGTTCACCGCAATTTACAGTAAACAAGGTCTTCTTGTGGGGAGCAATGTTTGGAATATACTTACATGTAATAGAAAGTTAAAGTGAAAATGGAAAACTCAGATAGGCTGTTGATTGTTCAAAGTCATGGAAAAAAACTCAACTAATATATAGTGACTGTACAAAACATTGTCTTTTATAAAATAACTTTCACTCAGATTCTTGTATGATTGAGTTTTTAATTTAACTTTCACCCATTTAAAAAAACAGATGAATTTCCAGATAAAACCCCCCATAAATAATTAGCCTATGCTTAACATCATTCACTAAAAATTGTCAGCTTTGCATTCGCACTCAGCTCTTGGAAGAATTTTCTAGCTTTCCAAAGATAGACTCATACAAAAAGACATCTGCACTATAACCAGAGTGGATAATGTTGGATGGCCTGTTCTCTGGTGCCAATAAATCCCCGTTTGTTATTCCTGCCCACTGTAATGTCATCATGCTTCTATAAAAGGGGATGAGATAAGAGAGGGATAGTGTAACTCTTTAGGCAGGCCTTTCCACAGTACCTAGTTTGCTCCAAATGAGAGGTTGAAAAGAGGGGTGTGGGTGAGTGGGTGTGGGTGAGTAGGGATGTGTGGGGTGGGAATGGGGTTGTGCAGAGTGGTGCAGCATGAGGCAACAGAGAGAGAGACAAAGAGGGAGCACGGCTATATTTAGTCTGACCTGAGTGCCCGTGTGTAGAGGAGGCCGGGCAGAGAGACAGGTGCAGCGGCTGGTCATTATGGAAGAACACAAGAGCCTCACAGTAAGAGGCTGATAACGGGGCTTCATCTGACAACTACCTATAGCCCTACCTCACTGCCTAATTTTAGCTCCGATCTGAGACCAGTGGTTGGGGCTTAGCGCTGTACACGTCTTTGTGGGAGTGCAAGTGTGTGTGTGTCTTTGAAAGTGCAAATGTGTGCTGGGACTCCCAAGAAAAACACTGGGTGTGAAGGTGGGGATTGGACACTGGTTGTGCTGTCTCTAGGGAGACTGGCATCTGCTAGAAGACGACATACTGTGTTAGCAATGTTTGTTCAGGCGACCCAGCCAATCACAGAAGTGATTCTGACCTGCAGGGTAATGCGTCTCAGAATTACACAAACATGAGCTGCCTTGCAGTTTGTCATATCTCTGTATCATCATCTGCTGGTCTGTGCAAGTATGAATTACATGTGTCTTCTTTGTACTCACAGCACACCCCTAACTCGCTACTGATGTCGCGCTTCAGTGGCACTGCTTTACAGTCGGACAAATATCTGAAAGCTGACATGGCTGACATCAAAACAATTTAGCAGAAGTGTCTCAGTTTGGTTTACTCAGAATAAAAAAAACCCACTTTAGATAGAATTCCGCTTGCATCTGGAGATTGTAGAGGACTCTGTAAGCATGTGTATTTCTTTCCTGTCTCCTCCTGTATTTTCTGACCCACTCAGCTTGTCTCTAAACACAAAACAAATATTGGCTGCCATGTATCGAGTGAAGTCCATCATATCTCTCTACCCTCTGCCTGTCTGTCTGAGAAGACCCAATACCCAGAGGGAGAGACTGAAAAAAGAGGAACTAGTCAGAGTTTCAGAACTGTTCAACCTTGGACTGCTCTCTGGTACAAAAATGCTGTGTCACCATACTGAACCTAAAAAAATGACATTGCTTTACCTTTCTAAAGTTAAAGTAGTGCATCGACAAACTGGGTCTTTACCTAAGGTGGATTTTGTAAAGGAATAGTTCAGGAATATTTTGGGAGAAGATTGATACCACTCACATGTCTGTACGGTTTATTTAAAGCTATTCCGCCAGCCTGTAGCTTAGCTTACACAGACTGTGAAACAAGGGGAAACGTTTACCCTGGCTTTTTGGTTTTACAGGCGGTTAATGAGTCAGACCATTTTTTGGCTTGGCGCAGTGACTACCTGTAGCCTTGTAGTGACCCTGAGGATGCCAGGCAACTCCAGGAAGTCATTGCACCAGTCAAGAAATACTGTAGTCCCCATGACACCAAGGACATGTTTTTTTTACTCTTCGGTTTTTGTTACCCCTGCTTCCACTTTTTATGTTAAGCTAAGCTAACCTGATGCTGGCGGTAGCTTAATTTTTTCCATACTGAAACAGACAGTCAATTTCAAACTGAAATGAACTGGCCGGTTATTTGCATTTTACTGTTCTTAATTTGTAATGAATGGTACAGTAAATCAAGCTGAATGGTACACTGACTGTTCATTTAAGAGCCACTACTTCAGTTGTTCCATTAAGCCCAACATGAAAGGGAGTCAGTCAGGTTACAGGTTGGCATCAGAGTGTGAAAACAGAACGAGAGCCCAGCTCACTATCCTAATCCAAGCAGGGAGAGCAGATAGCTCCTGATAATTATAGAATATTGGCTCTGTCATAATGAAATAATACCACCTGCTCCAATTGCAAACACTCCATGGAGCAGAAGGAGAGGGTAAACTCAAACTTTGGCTCTTTCGATTTCACAGAGAAAGAGCAGTGTTTTTTACAGCAGAATTTAGAAAATGAGTTTGCACTCGCTGTGTTGATTTGTGCATTTTTATGTTTCTATTTTGTTGCCAAACAGCGAATGAGTCAGTTGGGAATGCAGCATGTCATAGGAGATACCATTTTATCTGGCCCTGCCTGTTGGCATAAGATTGCAACAGACGAATAATTTTCCCTGTTTGATGTATATGGCAGTGCGCCGAAAACTTGTCTTCATGGTTGTGACAGAGGAATTTGGGGGAGTAGATTTGATTAAACTGCTGCGCAAGTTGTGCTGTGTTTTCTGTTGCTAAGTGAAACTTCATAATTGAGGCAAGGGGTTTACAGATGACCTTTACTTGAGTCATAAATCGTCAGCTGGACCCCAGCCCCAGTGGGAATGCACCATTTAAATCATTAGAGTGTAATTTGAGAGGAATGGGCAGGCTGTATGGGTGGGTGTTGGGGTTGAGAGGCGGTCAGTGATTTTTTATCTGTCTTCAATTTCAGTTCAGAAAGCCAAGGTCACCGCCACTTGAGGGGTCTGAGTGAAAATGCTTTGCATTCTGGGTAAAGAGAGGCCATGACGGGGACAGTGATGGGGTGGGAGTGGGCATAAATAGAGAGAGGTAGGAGGTTGTGGTGGAGGAGTTTGGGGATATGAAGGCTAGTAGTCTATCCTGCCCGAAGCAAAGAAAGAGATGGAACAGGGCCAAGATGATAGAGGGAAGAAGATGTGTGTCTGTAAGGGTTTGTAATTTAATCTCTGGCCACTGAGTTGAAAATTGGAGTGCTTGGAAACCAGGCCTGAGTGAGCAAAAAGGAAAAAAAATAAATTCATTAAGTCAATTAAAATTGCTGTTATAAATGTAAAAAAAAAAGTGCATTCACATTTGTGCTTCTTTCCAACACTTTTTTTGTCTTTAGTAACATCATATGTGGGTGATTTGAGCGGAGAATGTATGAATATGTATGAGTTGCCTCCCAACACATTAGCTTCCTCTCCTAACACAAGTTTTTATTATTTCTTTAAAGAAAGGGAGTGAGGAGCTAAAAGAAGAGATGGAGTAAAGGCTGCAGGCAAGAGCGAGTATGAATTGGGGAGAATATGACAAAAGGCTGGCGTGAATAGTAAAAGGAGTATGAGTTGGCGCTGAGAGCTGTGTGCAAATTCTGGAAACATCTCGCAATCTAATTTAATAACAATGTATTTTAGCTTGTTAAAATAATCCTGAAGTTGCACTGTGCATTATAAGAATTTTATAGGCAGGAGGAAAACAAGTAAATCCTATAATTTGTTTGTGGGCAACCAAAGTACACTATTAGAATTACCTTAAATTAGATAAATAGATACATCTGTTGGTTTACAGACATAAGAGACCAATTAATAGAATGGAGCTCTGGAGTTAATTCAGTCTGTATGTGCATGTACTTGTTTCTGTTTACTTTATTGATTTAAAGGCCCTAAAGTAGGCAATCAAGATTTTAAACTTGCTATAGACTTCTTTATGTAAATCTTTCCACACACACAAGCCAAACTCCCTCCTCCCCTCAAAACTCTTTACCGATGCCTCCCCAGCAGCGGTGCGCAGCAGTGACTCAGGTTCTGTATCAGAACATGATATGTCGTCCCAGTTTCCTTGCCTGCAGCCTCTTCTCAGCCACAGCCAGCACACCTCACCACCCATTTATCAATCGGCATTAGGCTGTGGTAGGTAGGCCGACAGGTCAATCCACCTCCAGATGGGCCCATATTAGAGACAGCCGCTCCATCCATCTGAGCCCAAACTATCCACCCTCTGTCAGGAGTTCACTCGCTCGACTTAAAGAACTCTCCACGGGGTCTGAAACACTTTCCGAACATTTCAGAAGTTACTTGTGAAGGGAAGAAATTTGGCGTAGATATACATGTGAGGATAAATAAATATATAAGCCTCTGATGCATTATTCCATCTTAAATCAATCACATTTTCTCTCACTATCACCAGCCTGTCTTTGTAGCCACCTCCCCTCTCTCTCTCCCCCTCTCTGTTTTCCCTGAGCCCATAAAAGTTGGGAGCTCTTTAATAAGAAGATGAAAAACGGGAGAGGAAGTGTGTGATGTGATGGAGATGAGAGAGATGATGAAATGGAGATAGACTGGATGTAGATGGGAGCCACAGGTGACAGGTCTCATCCTCTTCTCCCTATCGCCCAAAATCTTTCTTTTTTTCTATCCTCTTTGGCAAATCCCACATCTCCACTCTGCCTCTCATTCCAGCCATTTTTCCTCCTCACTGTGTCTTTTTTCTCTTTCTCCCCTGCCTGCTTCTGTCTCTTTCTCCCCTCTTCTCCTCCCTTCATATATAGGATGTGCATGGTGTTGAGCAGCGCTTGGATAATTAGCAGTAGTTTATTAATTATGAATGAGAGCGGGTTCTGTGGGAGCCAGTGAGTGGGCCTCTCGCAGAGGCTCATCAATTAAACAACAGAGTTTCCCAGCCTTTTGATTAAAGATAAAGAGGAAATAGAATGATCAATAGAGACCTGTTAAAGACTGGCAGAACAGATGAACAAAATGCAAGGAAGGAAAGACTGAAAAAGATAGAAAAACAGATGAGGGCAGGAAGCAACCCACCGACGCACAACAACTCCCCTGCTTTGAGGTTCATGTGACAGCCTTGACTGGATGGGTCAAAAATGTGGGATGTGTGTGCATGCTGGTGCATGCGTCAGCGTGTGAACATTTCACGTGACATCGGTAGCACGGTGGGAAAGCCTCGCGATCTGTCTGCATCAATCGTTACTCTGCCCACACAGACCAATGCTTGGATCGGCGCCAGCGCGCCGGAGTGCCAAACTCTGCTGTCTGTTCTTGTCCTCCTTTTTTCTCTGCCTCCCTTTTTCCTCTCCGCCCTCGCCTGACTCTCCTCTGCCTTTTCTCTTTTGTTCTGTCTCCTCTCCCCCCCACGCTTTTCTCCTCTTTCCCGTCTGTTAGTCCTCATCTTTTCTCACCTCCTGCCTCCCACCCCTCTGCCCCGCTTCTCGCTGCGGTCAGCTGTTCAACACGTCTCCCCCATCAGCAGGGTCTGGTGTCTCTTTTTTTTCCCTTGAAGAGATTTA
Organism: Micropterus dolomieu; assembly: GCF_021292245.1. Lineage (NCBI taxonomy): Eukaryota > Metazoa > Chordata > Actinopteri > Centrarchiformes > Centrarchidae > Micropterus > Micropterus dolomieu. The sequence continues at coordinate 20,636,359 of NC_060154.1, read as the reverse complement.
GATGTCTAACCCTCTTTCAAGTATTTTTTATTAATTTATAAAAGTGAAGTTGGTAAGGGAAAAGGAATCACTTTTCCCGTTGTTACGGATGATGTTGCACATTCACTAGGACACCCCCACACAACCAAAAGATTACACACACACCTACTGTGTTTCTGCACATATGGGCTTCTCACATGGCCTCCCACAAGTTCCCTCTCTGAACAGCGTCGATGTTCAGGCCAAGCGTGCGGTGAAAGGCCTTCTGATGGACTGCCTGTGCTGGTACTGTTAATTGACGCCATGTCTGATTACACTTTTACACCATGCACAGGAGGCTGCCAGGCTCCTGTCTAATAAGTGGCTATAAAAGTGGGTGGATGGACTGTCATGCTCATCACAAACACACACACACACACACACACACACACACACACACACACACTCTCTCTCTCGTGTCCACATTAAAAACTCACAGCCCATCTATCCATCCAGGTGAAGCATGAAAGGAAATTAGCTTTCGCCCAGTTAAATTACTTTTACTTGCTTTTGAAATTGACTTACAAGCGCACATCAACTGTGGCTGGTTGTGAAGATGTCTTGGACTAATATATTGTGTGAGGCCAGTCGCTTTGCTCTTAGACTAGTGTAAGGTTAAAATAAAGATTTAGAAATCATTGTCAGCCTAAAAGGTTTTCCACTCCATACCCCTGGGCTATCTCAAATCTAAAAGCTGCATTCTGTAATAACAATCAATGACACCTGCTGACAACAGACAAAAATTGTTGTGAAGTAAGCTGTGAGAATGAAAAGAATGCCTTATACTCTTGAAATATTTCTAAAAATATTTTCTACAATTGCTGCACTCATCACTATGTCCTCTCTAAAGTGTCCTTGTAACTGTGATAAGATGTCTGCTGGAACAAAGCACCTGAAGTTGTTCTTTGTAGCATTTGAATCTGGCTTTGGTTTGCTATATTCTTGCAGGTGTTTTCCAATTTCTGTTTAGGCAGAGAAGATGCCGTCAACACTATCAAGTGTATGCTCAAACAATAAATTTCACATGTCTTGATCTACTCATCAGTGTAATTTGCTTCTGTTTTGTGCCATTGATATGGATCACATCAAAAAGAGTTCAAACTGGAAAAGAAGATCTGAGCTTCCCTATATGCCCAACCTGTCTCTTCACCATGTTTCTTTTTTTGCCATCTTTGATCACTTTAAACGGCATCTGGTGCTTTTTGGCTAACTCGATCCCCTCCCACTTACAGGAAGACCAGCTAATAGAAAATGCATCCCAACATCTGGCCATCTCTACACTTCCAGCAGCAACTACATATTAAGACCACTGGAAGATAAAACATATTTTGGTATCACTCAAACACATGTTTTGTGCATTTTGAGGTTCCAAGTGCATCCTCTGCCCTCCCTGTCTTCCCCCCAAGGCAGCAGCTCCGTTCTCCTGGCATCCTCTTGTGTAGCAACTTGCCAGGTTACATGGCATTACCCTCATTACTCAAACCTCCTTCAAAGCTGTTCACTCATCATGGCTTGAGGATAAATGAGGCAGCCTCCCTGGCCTAGCTCAGCTCAATGAGTAAACCAGCCCCCCGAAGCAAAGAGCCACTTCAGTCAGGGCCTAACTTCCTGGTTTACTTCTGATTGGTTATGGATTTTTGCTCTTAGTGTTTTGCTTTCTTCACAGGTTTACTAAAAATCAAAATCAAAGTCCTCTGACTTTTGGCTTTTTTGTGCCTTAAGAAAAAGTCTGTGTTTAGTTTCACATCCTCTCAGATACAATTTGATGTATAATGAGAGCTCTCAACTTTTGTGTGGGAAGTTTGCTATCATTAGCAGCTACGATATTTTATGAGTAGATGCATTCACATGGAAACATGGCCTGAGGCTGATATTGGCACTGACCAGACGTTGGTTTGTAACAACAAAAAAAATCTGATAAGAACTGAATATACAAGGGTTGAAATTATTCTGTTTTGACTTTGTGCTTCTTTTCACTATTTCATAGAATATGAAGCGATATTTAAATCAGCCTTTGTACTAAATAGCTGACTAAATAGAAGATGCAAAATGTTTTTCCATACCTCTAACTTGACACATCTGATGTAGCAGAAAATATAAAGGTTGAAAATCTTCTTCTCCAAATTGGGGCCGTGTGCTTGCCGCTATTTACTGTCCTATTGAAAATTACCTCATACAACCCCATTTCAAATGATCCAAACTAACCATTTAAGTTATTTAAACTGCTCTATAAAAGAGCTTAGTTTTTGGAATCACTGGTACTAATGCATATTTTGAATAAACTCTGTAAAGTTATTTTCCTGTTAGCAACAAAGCTAACACGCTTGCTAACCATATCAGCTGTGTTGCACCATCCAAATTTATTTAACCTCCTCTGTCAGGGTAAACTGCTCCACAGAAGAGGAATGGAATTTATGGTACAAATATGTGTTTTGCAATTAGTGCAAAAGTTTTGTCCCTTCAGGGACCAAGCTAACACATTTGCCAGCTAGCAAGCTTGCTAACATTCAATACCCCTCAAGAACTCTTTTTAAAAAAAAAAAAAAAAGAATCAAATGATCAAGAACAATCCCAAGAACAAAATGCCAGGGGGAATAACCACCAGAGGACAGAGAAAAAAGAAAGAATCTTGTGCTATTACCAATGCTGATTGCTAGTGAGTGATTAGCTTGCCACTTACAGCAGTTCACAAAGTAGGCTAACCCTGCGTGTAGTTACTACATAAAGAAGCTTATAGCATATTTTGCAAAGACGAGCAGATTAATTTCACTGTTCTACTTTCTGGTGTGACTTGTTCTTTATCACTGAATCTAAGGTGGCAAATATGCATGAATATATTCAAAGCAAGACACACGTGTTGATTCCCATATTCACTGAAACTCTGCTGGAGTCACTGTCTTGTTGCCATAGCGCCTGTTGACATTGAAGGATGCAGCAAGGCCTGACTGTAGAAGGAAGCAGAGCGAGAGCAAAACATAAGGAGGAAATGCACAGAAAAGAAATGAGTGAAAAACCAGCGAACAACCAAATAGTTGAATGTTTGGTTATTCAAACCTCTGTTACTGATTCCTTCATCCCTTTGTCCCTCCCTGCCTTGACTCTTTGTATCTCTCTGACAGATTTCCCATAGCATGAGTCATTCTGATTAGCACTGGGCAGCCATTTCAAGCTCTCAGAGGCTTTTGACATATAGCCTAAAACAGATTCCTCTTTCCTCTCCTCTGTGGTCAGAAGTGTGCAATGTAAGTGGAGTCAACCTGAGACAAGAGAGAGAAGTGAAGCAGCCATTACAGCCTCAGACTCATAATGCCAGCGGTCTAATTCAGGAGCACACAAATTGATGAACTGTGTCTGTCCTTTTGTAACGGTCTTTAAATTCCATTTAATGCCACTGTAACGGCTGATCATTTGTGCCTCTGTGTTTGTGTCTCTGTGTGATTTTAAACAGTAGCAGCTGCTGATAAAGGATGTGGGGAAAAAAGAGTTTTGGGAGTGTTATTCAGCCACCACTCAGGATGACAAAAAATGGAGGCTCAGGTTGTGATGGCTGTCCTTATCTTGTCATGAGCCAAACTGTTTCAGAGAGAGAGCACGGTATTGCCACACTGCTGGTGAGGCTGGCTTTCCACTATCTTTCCATTTGTCTCCAGCCGTTCCAATTCAACACTCTATTTTCGTTTTTATCTTCCGTGTCATCTCGCTCTGACTCTAAAATTCATTTATGCCCTCCTTCTCTTACTTACTCAGAACTTACCTCTCTTGCTCCTCTCGGTCTTTGTTTTCTTTCTTCTTTTTACTTTTTCTCACCATACTTGCCTCTTGATAGACATCATTTCTCTCTTTCTTTTTTTCTTTCAAGAAGGGTTTCCAGCATTGACAGCTGTCCTTCAGCTGTGTGTGGTGTTTCCACGGCCATGTTGGCTGTAGATGGAGAATGTTTGGCAAAGTAGGACTTGAATTCTGTGTAAACAGAGCTTCTGTATGTCTCCATCACAGCTTCATCAGTACTCATTATAGTGCACATTTGGTAGCTGGGAATCCTGGCGTGATATCACTGCATTGTTTAAAATTATTTGGTATCAAACATTCAAAGGATAATTCCAGTTTAATTCAACAAATTGTTACCTAACTCTCAGTTTTGACCATAAATTCTGTAGTTTATGATTATATCTTACTCAAGATCATTTCTGAAATTTCTGAACATGGTGACACAGCTGAATTGTCTGATAGGAAAATGGCAAAAAAGTTGTAACGAATTAGAACTAACACGTAGCCTTAATTAACTAAGATTAACACAACCAACTTAGGCTACATCTACATTACTACCTTTTTGATTAATAATAGATTTTTAACGAAAACAATCTCTATCTACACCAGTGTTTTAGCTGCGTATCAAAATTGATCTCCGTCTATATGAAAATTACTAAAAAAGCACATCTGGTGTCTGTTCACATACACTGGGCATGCGCTTGCTGGTGTAAACAGGAAGCAGATTGTCTCCTCCGCAGTTGCAGAAGAAAGAAAAAGAAAGAAAAAAGAAGGCTACTACTACAGACGAAAAACCACACTAGAGATTTTTTTGCCTTGACCGACAACGAGGTGGAACTGTTACTGAAGCAGCAGAAATAGACTGGGAGTCGTTGTGCACAGTAACTTACAAGTGTATAAGTGTTATTTGCAGAGTACAAAATATTTTAATAAAAGTACCAAAATTAAAACACTGTCAGTAGATTTGTGCTTTTGCTTTGCATGACCCAATCAGGAAGCCATATGTGAGTGTCTGCGTCATCGTTTTTAAAATCCTCCGTTTTTGCCTGCCCACACTAAAACGCTACCCCGGAGTTTGAAAATGGGGTTGGCAGCTTTTTCAAACTTCTCCATTTTAGGTCTTTGGATTCGCTGTTTTAGTCTAGATGTGAGGTGCAAAATATAGCAAAAGGTCTGTATTTAAAAACTAAAATGTAACAGTTATGATGTAGCCTTAGCCTAAACTTGAACTACGCTTGTAGTTATTCTCTTCATTCGTCTGCTGCTGCTTTACTTGGGTAACGTTAATGTAAGGCAATTGCATTTTACTGCACAAAATAAGCAAATTGCCTCAGCCTTACCCATTGTTTCCCCATCTATGGCTTCAAATACAAAAAAATGGACAGCCTGAGAAGGAACTCAAGATAAAAATTATGCAAGTTTTAAAAACTTTTAGCCAAACTAAAGTTGACGGTTAAATAATGACCACTCGTTACTCAGTTGAACATAATTCTTGATATGTGTCTGTATTTGGAATGCATAGTGAATATTGCCTTGTTTGTGTAAGAAATGCAATTTGCACTTCATATGAAAACAAGAAGTTATATTCAGACATGTTTTTTAATTTGAAAGGGGAGTCCAATCCACAGTTCCAGAGGCAAGGTAGGTCTTAATCAAACTGTTATGCCAGAAATGAATAACAACCGTCTTCATGCTCTGAGGCTAGACTTCTTTGTTGATAGGAAAACCAAGCCTGACATTGCCAATGGAGTATTGAATAGTGCTGTTTCTCACATGGTCACAAAGAACAGGGAGAATGGAAGAGAGAGAGAGAGAGAGAGAGAGAGAGAGAGAGAGAGAGACAGAAGGGGAGCTGGGCCCAACATAGTGGCCTCAGGGCATCTGTGCAGCAATGAAACCCCAGAGATATGTCAATAAACAGGCAGGTTGTTGTTGCAGGATCAATCCAGGCCTGGAGCATTGCTTCACTTCTAATTGCCATGTGAACTGACAGTACATCACATGCCCTCTATGTTCATGTGTGCCAAAATCTTTATGGTACTTCTCACAGTTTTACCAGTGTTCTGGTGTACAGGACATTATCTTTTTTAGTTTTGGGCAGTGTTTGAAATTGCATGAGGAATCATTAGGAACCACATACTAGAGCACTACTGTGCTTTTTTTATGAGCCTTCACTTGGAAAAATCCATCATAACTGAACAGCTGCAACTTTGTACTTGGCGTTTTTGGTGGTTTTCTTTTCGTATTGTCACAGGTACACGGTGTGGCAGAACATCAAGATTAGCAGCAGAGTGTAATATCTCACAACAGTTTAACAGCATATAAATTGTCAAACAACAAAAACATAAATGTTAAATGTCACCATATGGAGCTCCTAGCGCATGTTCAGGCAAATATGTGCAGCGCAGATCAGCTGATCATCGGCTGCTTCTACCTGTTGTTAACTGACCAGCTGAAAATGAACCCAGCTAATTTGTGGATTATGTGTTACCATTATCGCTTATGTCTATTATATAGCCGACATTTGCACCATCATAGAGTGTGTTGTCTTGTGTGCAGCCAACACTGAACAACAATGGGATGCCTTGGCTTCATTCACTCAGTTCCCACGGGGTGATTTTGTTTTTGCCCAGTATGAGATGGCTCTCTGAGTGGGCAGGCAAGCTGCCTGAATGTACCCATTGAAAACCAAATTCAACTATATTTTTTCCTCAATAATAAACAATGACAAGACTGTTTCTAGCTGAATTTGTGTCAATCACAATCAAACAGCAATGACTTGAGTTTTTATACCAGTCCAACATGCAGACAGACATTGTGAAAAGAGGCAGTGATACCACTTTCACCGCTGACAAGAGCAATAAAGAAGTACAGCCCAGGGTCATGTTTTCTAGGGGTTTGTTACTGTACTTTTCGGTGTGTCCACCTACACATACTGAATGCATCATATTTACATTGTCTCGGGGCTGTTCAGAGTCTTCCTGGAAAGCGTAAGAAACTTGAGCAGAAGTAGACCAAGCTGGTTTAGGGAAAATGGGTGTATGCAAATTGCTTCATCACAAAACAGCTCCTGGAACTTACTGAACATCACAGATTGAGGATATAAAACTCTGTAAGAGTATCCAAAGGAAGGAATTTTCCTTTCATGCTAAATTGGACAACAATTCCCGAAGGCATTCCCCTCTTATCTTTTTGGGGTAAGCTTAAACTCCGGAGTATTTGTTAGGATATTCCAGCAGGATGAGAGAGTTGGAGGAAACATTCTTGTGAAACCAAGCCGGGCTTTTTTCCTCTGAGCCTTGTTGTTTGTCCTCTTCTCAGTGTTTTTAAATGGCAGCCTCTGTCAACAGTCGCAGCAGGGGGTTAGTCTCCTGTCTGTTTTGGCTCTGCGGCGTTAGACGCTCTTGCTCAAAAGCTCAGAGAAAGACCAATCAATGAACGAGCCCCTTACCCTGTTATTCAGAGAACAAAATAATGTCTGTAGCTACCAATCTGCTGGAGTGGAAGGAGCACAAAGAATCTGTGTACCAGTTCTTTAATGGGGAGATGTGAGAGAGAGCTGATGGAGCTGTGTGTTGGATTCTTGTTTTTGTTATGTGGGATTTAAAAGGCCCAGATGAGCTGCTTCATTCCTCTCCACTGATTTCATGACGGGTAACAGAGAGACAACAGCTCCGCCTTACAGCCTTTTAACTTCACATATCTATAAGCATGTTTTATACTCCGGGCCATCACAATCAATACTACAAATGTCCTGCATGCCTTACCTAAGCTGCCTTTTTTTTCATGTTAGTTCTGTGTCATATAAGTGAGCACTCACCAACATATTGCTCTACGGTCGTTGTTTCTTCATCTTTTGTTTTATTTAATTAGCTTGACAACCAGTGCAGGGTCCATTGACTTCTAAGGGAAATGGCTTTTATTGATTTGATCCGCTCCATGAGGTGCCAGGTACTAAATGACATTGTTGAACATCCCTGCGATTGCAGGCCTGGCGAGGAGGCTGGAGCATGAGCCAGATTTATGCAAATAGGAATAGATGTTATTGGGTGAAAACCCCACTGAGGTCTTTCTGAAGTGTGTCATATGAATGCATTTATCTTTAAGTGCAACAAAATGGATGAAGAGGCAGAGCCTGAGAGCTTTGTGGGGTAAAAGAAAGAAAAGAAGCTGTTAACCATAACACATCTTCTTTGACCGTCTGCCTGGGTAATTCAGGTCAAGGAAGCAACATCTCTTTTAATTTGTGTCTAAGTCTTGCACCATTGTTTAATAAAGCTGAAAGGCCTCTATTGTGCTTGCGCTCTACTCATGTGGAGCTATTGAATGGGCACGCTCTTCTCTCTAAATTGACTGCCCTTACCACACGTCTTCATGTTCTCCTTCTCTTCTAATTTCCCTTTTTGTGCCCCCTCTTCGCCCTACTCCCTTGTCACCATTGTTATCGCTGTCTGCACTGAAATGACCACCCCCCTTCACTCCCCCACCTCATGACTTATACCTGAGTACTTTGGTAGAAATCTCCTTAGGAAACGCCCCTGTAAACACATAACTGCTATATCTCTCGCCACACAATTCACTCTCCTCTTCCCATCCTCCCTTCCTCTTTCTCTCTGCTCTTCAGCTTTCAAAGCTTGTTTTATTTATTTATTTTTTTACTTGTCCTGTGAAATTCATCCAGCATCCCACAGCCACCCACCCCGATCCAGTCACCATAACCAAATCCACTTTAACACAGGCACAAACAGATCCCAAAGCCTCGTAGCGGAGGGCTGGCAGAGGAGGGAAGGGTGACAGGAGGAGAGGAAAGAAGAGGGCAATGAAATGTTAGGCTGGTGGGTAAAAGTGCGAGATCTTCTTCTAAATAAACCATCCAGTCTTTAGTGTCTTAAATCCCATCAGTCTAGCCTTGGGGGGTGCATTAAATGTAGGAACAAAAAGAAAGACATGATTTGCTGTGATGGGATGAGGAGGAGAGGAATGTGAGATAAATGCAATGAGGTAGAGGTGGAGAAAGTGGGGCTTGACAAGAGCGAAGACAGATTGCAGAGAAAAGATGCAGATAGAAGCAGAGAGATGGAGACACAAGGAGTGAGAGCAAGAAAGATAGAGACATATATGGCTGAGCTGGCAGCCTCCTTTGCTGATTAACATGCCTCTCAGACACAGTGAGAGGGATCAAACTTGCACACAGCCAGGCCTGGGAGTTATGCCTGCAATGCAATGATAGTGTGTATATATATTTGTGTGTATGTGTTTATTTCTGTTTGTTTGTTTTGAGTTTGGATCTACTGCTCGGCACACATGCAGGCATGTGTCGTTGTTCGCAGCTGCCTTGTGTGCAAAGTTGTCAACTGGAGATGTCTGTTGATTGACAGCTCAGTGTGAGGGGTGTTTGTGTGTGTGTGTGTGTGTGTCTCTATGCCACAAGAGATGTGACATTCAAAGCAACAGGGACAGATAAAGCAGAAAAGGGAACCCATAACTGTAGTGTGTGAACTCATATTGAAATTGATACAGGTGGAATTTATCTGACTAAATTGGATGAGCAGGTGGCTGATTTGTGGTGAGAGGAGATAGGGTGAAAAGGGGAAAGAAGGGTAGAGAGATGCATGTGTGAGCCCAGGATGCTGATAATATACGTTTGAGTTTGAGAATGTATGCGCATCTACAGCCTTGGTGCATGTGTACGTGAGCGTCAGTGTGAAATTAAAAACTTGGGACTTGCAGGTACACTTTTCTATCCTTACCACTGCCAGCCCTGCTCTGTCGGACTTCCACTTGGGAGAAGATACTGAGCCTCCCGGTCTCTGTCGGGAAAGAGAAAATTGCTTTTAGATACTGTTTATGATGGGGGCGTTCACAGTGTAGCACTTGACAAGATGATTTTCCTGTGAAATTTGCCATTATAAATAAAAGGGAGGGACGTATTTATGAATGGTATAGCTTGTGGGTTATATAGTGATTCTGCATGGTGAGTTATTTCACCATCAACTTTGTAGTGAATGTCAATCTTGGTAGCAGAAACCAAGCAATGCCTTCATTTGGCAGAGTTTCATCCACTGTGAAGAAAGGGAAGATAGAGGAAAAGGAGGTAAACACCATTAGCATGCAGAGATGCTGTTGTGAAGCTGAAAATGTATACAGACCTCCGTGTTCCTTCCACCTCTCTGTCCATTCTCCTGACGGCTCTTTTCTGATCTTTATCACTTAATGTCAGCTGCCCTTTTTTTTAAGCATTATATCATCCAGAAGTATTGTACAATCTGAACTTGCACATTCTTTGTTGAACTACTTTGTGTTGTGTTTAAGAGACCAGGTCACTTTTTTAGGCCAATCATTATTCCTCATGCCAATGGCAGAAGTGCAACATTCCTGCTAACGCTGAAATTCCAAGGACTAGTTCAACATCTTGGGAAAGACGCTGTCTTCCTGAGAATTAAATTCTGTTCCTGTCATATCAGAAACAGCATCAAATATAAAAACTAACAAATGTACAGGTTATGTCTTGGGTTAACTGGCAGACTATTTCATGGCTGGGCAAAGTGCTCTGCTGGGTGCCTGGAGTCACGGTGACAACAAGAATCCTGGTTGTGATCATTGACGCATTATTACATTACTGGGAAAACACAGTGATGTAATAATGCTTTAATAACCAAGCAGGTTGAAGCATCATTAGATCACTATTTTTCCCCATTAGGGATCATTATTTTCATAAAATAGGGGGGAAACTAGACTGCAGTTGAACCATTTATTGTTGTTATTTACTCAGCAAGAATGACTTAGATTAGATCAGATTTAACCTTATTGTCATTAGTAGTATGGGTACGGAGCTAATGAAATGCAGATAGCATCTAGGTGTTTTAGACACAGATACTGTAGGTGCAGTTATGCTATATATTACAATATGTACAGTGGAATTACAATATACAAATACTATACAGTATATGTCAATATATTAAAACATATAGTGTAGAAGTGGACAGAGTTAGAGAAAGTAGAGTGCAAATGTAAGGTTGAAGTATGAACAGCATGTATGCATTTGGTAGGGTGCAGAGTATTATAACACATACAAAGTTGGTTATATACAAAGTTGTATATACAGTAATATTATTAAGCAGTGTGGGTGTTAAGTCCGTGCAAAAATATGAATAGTGCAAATAACATGTACATGAAAGTACTGTGAGGAGTGCAGAGGTGCTATTAGATTGAAGGTTTGCAGTTCAGCAGGGTCACAGCCTCATGGAAGAAAATCTTTTTGAGCCTGCTGGTGCACATAGGCTTCTATAATGCCTGCTGGATAGGAGGAGGGTGAAAAGTCCCTGGTTAGGGTGGGAGGCATCCTTGATGATGTTTTTTGTCCTGCCCAGGCTGCGCTTGTGATGTTCCTGATGGTGGGTAACTGGTTGCAGGTGATCTGTGGGGAAGTTTTCACTGGACTGCTTTACGGTTTGATGCAGAGCAGTTGCCATACCACACTGAGATGCAGTTTGTGGGAATGCTCTTAACAGTACAGGAGTAGAAGTCCACCAGGATCCTGGGACACAGGTGAGCTTTCTCAAGGCTCCGTAGGAAGTAAAGGCCCTTTTGACTAGGATGGAGGGACCAGGGACCTGGTTTAGGGGCCAGGTGAGATCACCAGAGATGTTGATTCCAAGGAAATTGAAGCTTGACATACAGTCCACTACAGCTCTGCTGATGTGGATGGACCTGAACTCCATGATGTTCTCCTTGGTCTTCTGGGTGTTCAGCTTCAGGTCGGCACAGCACACGGCCAGGCAGTTGAAAGGATAGTGCAAAACAATGTTGGAGAACCAGTGGCTAATGTCCAAAAGTGAATGTTTGCTGTAAGTGAAGCAGGAAATAACCAGATAAATTCCCGCTATTTGGTGAGACGCTGAGCCTCACAATGCACTTGCGCCGCCACCTTAGTCGGTCATTTGCCATTCCCACCTGTTTTTTTTCAATATCTTCTATTACCAGAAACATACATCAAACTGTAGGTAGTTGTACTATTGTGCAGAAATAAGCAGTACAGTCTGCAGAATCTATTTTCGTTATTCAGTACCATCCACTTTCCCCCAAATGCTCTATTTTTGCCCCCGACCTGACCTCTTACCCTGCCTAATGGTTACTTGTTGCCATTACAATAAATCCACCCTCCTCCTGATCTGCAAGCAAAAAGGGCAAACAGTCTCTGGATGGGAACATATTGCCCTATTGAGTTACTCCTGAGTATTTATGCATAATAATACATGTCCTTGGGGGAATTTTAGCCGAATAATCACATCAAGAAGGATTCTGTCATGCTACAGAACCTTTTATTGCCATTAGCAAGGTTTCTGTATTATTTATAACCGTGCTGGAGATTATCGCCCTGTGTGTTTTCCTTTACTGGCTTTATGGAGCCTCCAGCCAGTGATGGATGGAGTTGCTTTTAGCCTCCTGTCAGTCTCAGAGTGTGTTTTCTTTTCATTTCTAGAGCAGTGTAGCCAGGTTCCTCCTACTTAGATGGGTTGAGTTTGATTTATGGCCTTGGCCCATGATCCCTGCCCTGCTAATGATGGTTGTAAACTGGTGGGAAGCCAAAGGTCAGGCCTATCTCCACTGTTGTGATGTTTCTCCTTGTCTGGTGAAGCATGTTGAAGCTTTAAAAGATGAGAGAAGCAAGGAGAAGTATCATAGAGGGTAGGAAAATAAAAGATATGCGCGGCACGGAGAATAAAAGATTTATGTGCTCTTTCTTGGAGAATCTTTCTCCTGAAAAACAGACCTATAATTAACCTGCAGACTCATGCAGACGTTGTCAGACGGTGCTGCAAAATCTTTGTTCTACTCCTTCTAGATAGCGACTCCTCTCTCTACTGGTGTCTTAGCAGCTGTAATTTTGAGGACTGTGAAGGTTAATGACAGTGACACAACTCCAGGGAGAGCTCCCATAATACTCAAAGATATCCATTCATCAACAATAAGCTATTACAGCATTACGTTACTGCTCTGTCATACAGTGCTCTTTAGTTGGGCTACTTTATGCCCATTAATAGGAGCATATCCACTGCAGAGAAAAAGAGTCAAAGATTATCTTATTCCCGCACCAACCTTTAAATCCCCTGAAATTATATATCCATTAGACACATGGTGCTGTGTAAAAAAGATACTGTGCTAACCGATGTAACTGGCATCACTGTCATGTAGCAGAAACAGAAGACATGTTCTCATGGTCTGATTCTGATAAAAGAGTGTTATAGAAATGTTTTGTCCTATCGCACATGCTGTACATATTTCCCACTGCATAAATCCATGGTGTTTCTCAGCGCATGGGAAAATCAGTGTACTGTGTGCAAAGGTCACTCTTCATTTTTCATTTACTCTGCACTCCCCCTCTTTTTTCTCTCTTGACCTTTTCTCCCCCACTCTCTCTTTAAATATGTGTGATGTTATTGAGGCTCCAGGATTTCATGGTGATGCAAATATCTAGTAAACAGACCCCGGGTCACTCAAGTCCCAAGCAAAGGGAAGAAATCATGTGTGCATCTCTCTCTAGTGGAGGGAATTCCTACGTAGTTTTTACATTAGGCCTGAGAGCGATACAGTAGAAGGGGAAGACTATGGTTTGGCTTAAGTGAAGGCACAATGCCCAGAGCATATGTGTGTGTTAAAAGGTTTGTTGTGTATGCATGTGTGTGTAGAGTATATAGTGCATCTGCTTATGTATATGTGCATCTATGTCAAGGAGTCATTCTTATAAAACATTTTACTGTTGGGGGGATACAATGCACAAACAAACAACACGAACAATCTGATGCAGTTTAAAACACAAACACAACAAAACTAATCTAATGCACAGGGACAACAAATATTTTCAATCTGTTTTTTTACATCGCTAATGTTGTAATGCAATCAAGTATCCCATCTGCCAAGACAATGAAAACCAAAACCTGCTTTGTCAACTTTTCATTTCACCCTAGGAACAACCAGAGGGTCTGTGCCAGATGACAAGGGAGGTTTGATAGGTGTGCACATATGGACTAAATAGGTCAAAGAGGTACACACCGTGAAGCAAGGCCATGTAGGGCTTTATAGACAAGAAGTAAAATGTTGTTATCACCTCTAAAACTAACTGCCAGCCAAGTGACAGGTGTGATGTGATGTGATCAGCGACCCTGGCTGCGGCATTTTGAATAAACTGTAGTCAGCCCACAGTCTTTCTTGGTAGACCAGTGGGGAAGGTTTTTTTTTTTAAAAGAACAACCAACCAGCCCAACATCCCTAAAAATGTTGTCCATGTTGGACAATTCCAGACATCAAGATTTAGGTCCAATACAAATATTCAGTGCCAACACAGGAAGTAGCTCACAGTTTTTTTTTTAGCAAATAAAGTGCAAGCTATGTGTTTGCGTTTTGCCACAGAGGCAATAAAAGAGTACTCCAATTTAGCATTGCAGTCCTATAACATTGACAGACTCACGATGGACAGTTTTGAAAAACAAAAACGACTCACATCTATACAGCAGGACCAGAGAGATGGTTTATTTTTATTTCCACATTCTTCTTCCTTGTCGTACTATGTCACTGGACCACCTACAGTCTCAGTTTCAGAGATTCGGGTGTGTTATGTTAGTAGCTGTCTTGAGCCGCTAGCCTCAAGCAGAGATGAGGAGCAGACTACAGAGGTCTGTTAAGCTTACTTCTTTCAACTCCACACCCCCAGAATATTTTAATTTTCAAACTTGAGGCCACAAATGGTTTTACACAACTTTTTTCACATGTGCAGTTGAGTTCCCCTTTAAGACATTTTTACAGTAACCATGGGTTTTCGTTAACCATAACCAAGTATTTTACTTGCCTAATCATAACCATACTACTTAATTTGCCATAACCATGACCTTTCCCTAAACATAATTGCAAATGTTGAAGAAAGAGAGATTTTTAAACATTTCCATTGTAATAATAATAATAATAATAATAATAAGAAGTATAGAAGAAGAAGAAGAACAACAACAACAACAACAACAATAACAACAACTCTGGGTTTTGCTGAGTTGCTCAATATTAACATTCTTATCTAGTGATAGGGTTGAACCAATACAAAACCAGCCCATTGACATTTTCCTGCATCTCTTGAGAAGCCTTTTACTCTACATATATTCTTAAAAATAAAAACACCCAGATTTATGACCTCTGTGGTACTGTACTTCAGGGAGAAAGAGGCTAATGAGAACACATTTCCTGCCACAGAGGCTTAGGACCAATAACAAGAATTTTGTTTTGTCTTTGTTGGGTTACAGGACATTGTGGGACATCCAGTTCTTTAACTGAGTCTTTAATGCGTTCAGCCAGTGACTTAAGAGGGTTTAGGTCACATTTGGGACAAGGATGGTACTGTATAACAGTGTGTCATCAGCATTATTATGGTAACGCTCCTTGTGTTTTCAATTTATGTGATCTAGAGACAACATGTACAGGCTGAAGAGCAATGGTCCAAGTACTGACCCCTGAGGGACGACCATTTTTGCTACAAATGAAAAGATACAGAAAAATATCTTCCCTTTAGATCACCAGACAAGTACAGAGCCAGGAGGTCCTTCCCACTAGTCCACTCTTGGCTCAGTACGGAGATAAATCTGGCATTGCAAGTGTACTATTGGCTCTATGCTCTTCCTCTCTTCTGTTTCTTTGTCTTTCTGTCGCTCTTATTCCAGACATTCTTTGGCTTAACTCTCTTTATATCCGGTGTGACTCCCCCTCTGTTTGAATGCCTCGCTTGTCTCTCTTTCACCTCTGTTTCTCTTCATCACTCCCTGTAGTGCATTATTTTTGTCATTTTCTTTGTCCTGCCTTGTCCTCTCCTCACCCTCAAACCTCCTTTTTTATAGCTGCTGTGTTCATTTTCCTCTTTGCCTCAAATCCTCCATATGTCTTATTCCCTTTCCTCCTCACATCCCTGCCATGCACAGCATCTTATGTTATTGCTGATTGAAGGAGATCCAAGCAGCATCAGGCTATCACCTGTCATTGATTCTACACGCTCCATAAAGCAGTCTCTCCTCTCTCGCTAATATGACAATTAGTCCAGTCCCTGGGAAATCTGGGAGGTGTCTTTAAGTCCACATAAAGAAAATGGAACAATCATAAAATCCTCCACAGCTTACTTAATATACTTTCTCATGTACCAGCTCAGTCTCATGTACCCAACTCTGAAGGTCATCTCGGTGATGCAGAACAATAAAAGCAGAGCAAAGTGCAGCTCACCCTTGTGCCTTGCGGCAAAGTACATTAATTCCTCTTTAAAAAGTTATTAAGTGTTTTAAGACTCAAGCTCAATGTCTTTTGGTAGTTTGAGTGTGTCTCCCTTACAATAACAAAGGTTATTAGAGCTTGAAACCCTTCAGGTTGTTGTTGGCTCCCCTCCAGTAATATCTCTTTTTTACAGAGCGTTATTAGAATTGCATTGAATCAAGATGATCTTCTACTGCTACTGTAGAGTGTATAGCTGTCATACAAGGACAAACAATGTGTTTGAGAATTTTTCAGAGATTTCTTTCAGAATGTCTCTGAATAAATCTTTGTGTAACAATTATCAATCACAGAAAACCATGACAACAACTTACTTCAACATTTAAACATTTATTAATTGATTAAATTGGCCACTTGTCTTACAATCCATTGTTAAAATAAAAATGATGATTACTGCAGCTTTAATATGTGCAATAACCAAAAATAATAATCGTTTTTAATATACATAAAAATATAATTTGCATTGTAAAATGACGATAAAAGGATTTGAGTAGAAATAGACCATGTTTGATTTCATTCTTCCAGTGTGCAGGCTTTTTGAAGCTGGGCAACCAGTGTGAAAAGGGATTATAACAGACTATTGCTTGACTACTGTGTTCTACCAGCACTGATATCTTTGTATAATTCTCAACTGCCACTCTGTTAAATATTTTAATCATAAATACAGTGTCCCCATTAATGCTGCTCCATTTCATTACCATTTTCCCTATATCTAGGACACGCATAATCTTGGTTTTCTTTCAACCGTCCAATTTTTAGTGCAAGTACCTCACAGCTGCAAAATGAAAACACATTGAGAGCGTACACATCAACAAGACTGGAGCTAAGGGAGAGCAAGAGAGAGAGAGAAACCAAGACGTAATGAGACGGTGAAGGGGAAAAGGTAGAGTGAAAAGAGGAGAAAGCTAGAGCCATGGCAACCGTAATAAAAGACAAAAGCATATCAGAGCATATTAGCGCCTTCATTTGATGATGAGGTGTTCTATTTGCATGCAAAGTATCCAAACCCCTGCAGCAGAGGGTCACTATCTCTGCATAACCGCTATCCCGTTCCACATTGCAGGCATTCCTCACATCTCTTCTTCACCATCAAACCCGCTCCTCTTCTCGTTTAAAGCCTCTGTTCTTTAGTCTGACTTGACTCTGTTTCAGAACAGTATCAGTCTTTATTAGGGCTTTACTAAAGACAATAGACACCATTGATTGGCTGGTGATTTGTTATCTAAGTTATCTGAGTTGGCCACAGTGGAAATCATTCTGAGGTGGCGTTGATGGGGTCCAAGGAGACATAGCACCCTCCACACCCAACTCCCCCTGCCTTTTCAGCAGCTAAATGATCTCTTAATTACTTTGTTTAGGAAATTACCTGCCTAAACACCCATAATCAAATTGATCTGGGGCTGTGGAAACGGACAAATTAACAAGTCTGTTTAAATCCCGTTGAAGCGAACATGGTGTTGTGTTCAAGAGTCCCGTTTTATACTAAACAAAAGCTAGTTGGAGTGGATGCGGTATTAGAGCTCAGATAAGAGTTTAACTTGACCTTGTATTGTTTACATTTTTCCTCCACTGTTGTCACTTGCCATCTGTATTAATTTGGCACCCAAATAAGACTGTTGTGGGTGGAGCCTGAAATCAAGCTTAATCCCTGAATATGTTTGTGACAACACTGGAAACAATAGTCCCCACGGTGAAAGAATTGACACAATACACAATACAAATACTGACAGTGTAGTTTTTAATGTTTCTCAAATCCATGGAGCCCACACATGTGCCACCTTCAATATAACATCAGTGACATCTGCTGCCATTTCAATTTTGAACACAGAGTGCTTCAGCGCCCTGGGGTTGAATATTTTGGATTAGTGTCTCTCCTCCAAATGGCAAAATGTATATGTGTCTAGCAGCATGCCTCGTTCGATGATAATGGCATACTACTGTACAGCTTGTGCCACGCAGCGAGGCTTCTGAATGGACTCGGCTGCAGCCATTTGTCATAATTACAGAGATGCTTTGGCTCTGTACCATTTGCGCACACACAACACACACACTTGCTTTTATACTCGTGTATCTACTTATTCTGCTGTCCCATGAAATTGTATAGCCAAGGGTGTCTAATTATACTAATCGAATACGTACCGCCTGACATTTATTCATACATTATTAATAGCAGAAACAATAGAATCTCTGATTGGATGTACTGACTTCCTGACTTCTCATATTCTCTCTCTCTCTCTTTATTGCTTAATGTTTCTCACTTATCTCTCACTCCATCGCTCTCTCTACCCCATGACCTCCTTTCTTCTCTTGGTGACTCTTTGCCATTCACCTCCTGTAATTTTGCTTGTGGGTGTTGAGTAATTAGCATGCCTCCCACTTTTATTCTGATGTCAGAGCAGGGAATTTGAGAAATGCCCAATAAAGATTATGTGTCCTGATAAGGTTATGTCTGGGACTCCATTAAAGAGATGGGCTGCACAATGGCTGTTTGTATCCTTCGAGCGAGAGAGTGAGTGAATGAGAGAGAGAGAGAGAGAGCGAGAGCGAGACACAGAGAGAGAGAGAGAGAGAGAGAGAGAGAGAGAGAGAGAAAGTGTAAATGCCTGAAAGAGGGAAACTGTTTTCATATTACTACACAGAGCACAGTATGCCAGCATTCTCTATTGCTGCATATCATTCTTTTCTTATTAATTTTAAATGTTATAATAATTATCATAAACCTATTCATTATTTAACTTAATTACCACATTTTACTGTGTTACTTGTGAATTTACACTATGTGGCCAGAGGTATGTTGAATCCCCTTTAAACATATTTTTGGTTATTCTTTTTGGTCTCGAGCTGTTTGTCAAGGCTCTTATGTCCAGTTCCAAGGGAAATCTTAAAGTGAGACAATATAACACATTTTATTCTAATGAAATGAACTCACCCTTGCACAATTCAGTACACTTCAGACTTTTGACTTAACAGCCTCGCTTGGTCATTTATGACAGAGACATTTTATAGAGGAGACAAGCCACTTAATCACATCCTCAATATAACTCTATGGGGCAAGCCCTTAACGGCAAAGATGGCGGTTATCCCGCCCCTACCGCTAGAAAGCCAATCATCTGCTTTTAACAGCCAAAGCGGGAATCATATTTCAGCCAATCATATGGTTCCACTGACGTAAGGGTCTGTTTTACTGCGGCAATGCATGCGTGGTAGTAGTGATACATGCGTAGTTTTTCAGCAATTTTTATTAGATTTTAGTGCTGATGTCCCGGTGACCAGTAAAAGTGCAGTTCTGGCTCTCTCCCCATTCATTCAGATGCTTGTGTCCAAGGTGGCAGGACTTGCCTATAAGGACTTTGTTTATGATCAGTAGCTTATGGTGGCTTAGCAAAGTTTAGGTAGATATTTGTGTTTAACTAGCATTACAATCAATTCCCTGACTGACTTTACGTGTGCTACTTTTATACTAGCCTATGTTTAACATTCATAATTCTCCTGGCTGCCGTGGCTGCTTTTCTGCCAAAGTTACATAATTAAGTATAGTATTCACCAATATTTTACACAGCAGTGTGCATCCAACATTGGGGCTGTGCACAAAGCAAGGCCAATAAAGAAATGGCATACTGAGTCTGTCATTGGAGAACTTTACTGGCCTGCACAGAGCCCAGACCTCAACCTCCTCCAACACCTTTGGTATGAACTGCAGCACCTAGTGCCCAAAACTCAATTGTACTCTTGTGGCTGAAACAAAGAACCAGTTTCCAAAATCTTGTGGAAAGCCTCCTCAGAAAAGTGGAGGCTGTTACAGCAGCATACTAATGTCCGCTTGTTATTGCAGTCATTTTTGTTTATTACAAATGCTTTTGATTTCATCGTAATTCATGTTTTACACTTACAAAACGCAACAAAATGTCATCTTTGCCTGTAGAGCTCTCAAACCCTTAATGCAGCTCAGCTGACTTGAACTGAACTGAAGAAGTCATGATGAGAGACAAAGACTAACACAGAAAGGAGGGGTGCATAGTGGATACGTGCAAGGTTTTGCATTGTTTTACACATTGTGCATCTGTAACCACAGTAAAATGCTAAGGACTTTTGCATAAAGAAATCCAACCATGACTATTCAAATTTGAGATGTTGCAATTGTGCATGAAATGTTTTGTGTTTGCGGCAGTGTTGATGGAAGACCTCTTCATTCGATTTTCAAAACAATTTACTTTATGTGACATTCAGCATTAAGGTGACAACAACATGAAAGCTGAGCCATAATAAATTACAGTTTGTTTGGAAAGTCTTTTGGAAAACACAATTCCATGCCATGCCAAAATTGATAGATGATTACAGATGAGTCAGAGCTCAAGATAATAGCAACTTGAACAAAAGCGCCTGTTGAATTCCACCACACACATGCTGCAGGAGCCA
Organism: Micropterus dolomieu; assembly: GCF_021292245.1. Classification (NCBI taxonomy): domain Eukaryota; kingdom Metazoa; phylum Chordata; class Actinopteri; order Centrarchiformes; family Centrarchidae; genus Micropterus; species Micropterus dolomieu. The sequence continues at coordinate 20,615,860 of NC_060154.1, read as the reverse complement.
AATTGCAGGAACAGCACGCAGAGGTAGGGGCCAGCAAGACATGCCATCCGAGGTTTGTGGCTAAAGTCAATAGCATTTCTGAGAGCTTTTCTCCTGCTTGATGCATTTTATAGATGGATTGCATTCTGTAACTAAATTTGGGTATCATTTGTATTTCCACATGAATCACATCCGAGACCTGCATGTGCCTCTTTACCGCTCGATGAAAAATACAGACAGTATAACTTTGCCACCAGAGAGATGATTTGCGTCGCTGGCAAGCATTTAATTTAACTAAACCACCACTTCTCTCCCTCTCTCAGTCTCTTTAATATCCTGGATAATGCTTGATGTCTGGAGCGTTATTGAGCCTTTCATTGACTCTGCTTATACAGATTTTCCATTCATCTATAGGCCATATATTGCCCACTGTCTTGCCCAGTATTTCGTCCCTTCTCATCTTTCTGTGTCTTAGGCGGTGTGGTGTTTGGTGTGGTCATGTTGTACCACAGTGATTTGGCTGCATTCAGAGGTGACTGGACACTTCTACCTCAGTGGATGACTTAATCCTTCACTCTGGGAAGCTATTTATCTCCACTCACATCAGGGCAAAGAGATAGGGATGCTGTGGGAATACAAAGATAGAGCTCCACTCAAAGAAACCATCCAGACAGTTTGTTAGTTAGTTAGTCAGTGATTGAGTGAGTGAATATTTCTCTGTCCGTGTATGTTTATGCGTGTCTCAATCCTCTACTCACTCCCTTTTCTCCTTTTTCGTCTTTTTTTATTTATTTCACAGACTCCGCCGTTGTGTTACTATGGCGACAGTGGCCCCTCCCTCCTTCTTCCTGCTGTGTTGGCTGCTCCGAACGGCCAGCTCGGCGTTCCCAGAGGAACCGGGGCCCCTCAACTTCATCCCCACTGAAGGTATTGACCTCCTGACTTTCTCGCCCTCTAACCACCTACTACCCTACGTGCCTCTCTCCCAGGTCGTGATGTGTGAGGTGTGGTGTCACGCCCTAACAGGCAGTGTGTTGAATTAACAGGGAGGGCATGGAGGAGGCTTGGTGTGGGTGGTCGCGGTCAGAAATGCTCTCACACGAAGGGTGTTGATTGGTGTCCAGGTCAGGAGGTGTGGGGTCGCACTCAGGAATGAGACCAGAGTGAAGGACAGAGCTCTTGCATTCATGACTTTCACACACACACACACACACACACACACACACAGGCACGCAGACCCTCAAGAGCTCCTTACTCACTCAGACTTTGAGTCTCCACATCAGCTTGGCAGTGTCTAGCTCAGACCAGAACTTGATTGATTGCAGTTCAATAATATTGATTGATGGTTTCCCAGCTGAGTCCGGACCCTTCTCGACTTATCATTACCAAACAGTACCTCTCTAAACAGTGTAGTGTGGTTGTCAGGCTACTGGAAGCTACAGGAGTGACTGTATTAGACACAGCAGACAGGGTTTACAGCAGGTATACGTTATGGTAGATGCAGAGTTTCATCTGGATGGTCAGGCAAGACAAACAGAGGGAGTTGTGAAATCGGACACAGAGAAAAGAAAGGTGGAGAACAAGGAGCATGAATAGAAGAATGAATCACAGTGGATCCATCATAGATTCTATAGAAAGAAATTACAGGACAGAAATAAAGTAAAAGCAGCTAAAACAGAGACGAATAAGAAGAAAACAATGACTATAGACTACAGACTATAGAATGGGATATAAAGAATTTATGATAGAGCAGATAGACGGTGAAAGCACATCAGATGAAAATGCTCTCTCATTCACCTCAGTCAAGGTCAAAGACAGATAGTCATACTGGTTTTACACAGTAATCCATCTGAATTATATGTAGCTGTTATTTCTGCTTCTGTCCTCACTTTACTTTTGTTCTCTGTGTCTTTGCACATCTGTGGGAAAACATGATAAAAACATGTTGAAAATACTCCAACACTTTTATCTTTGGTTTCCCTCCCTAAAGGTTTTCCCTTCCACAATGTACAGAATCCCTCGTTCTCTGAAAGACTTTGAACATTTTGTTCAACCTTTTTGATGTCCCTGTTCCCTTTTTGAATTATCTGAATCACTTGACAGAACATGTATTGCCAAACTTCTCAACAAAAAGCAGCATGTAAATCAAACAGAAACTCTCAAATATAACAGTGACATATGAATTAAAGTTCAGACGTCTTTCATTTCCAGAAGATTTTTTGTTTCCTGTATCTCTGTTTGTGCTCTGCTCCATGTCTTTGTATGCTTAATGTAGCAGAGACATGCTACTGTTTCAAATGTTTCAAATGCAGGAGTCAAACTTCTGCTCCACATCAGCTTGAATACCTGTTACTACTGCTGAACTGTCAGACAAACTAACATAAAAACACTTTTATGTTGACTGCTTTTGCCAAAGACGGATGTCAGTTTGGGATCAGGCTTTGTGTGTTTTTGTCTCTCGTTCTCTGACAGTGGTGAGAAGACATCCAGTGTTTCTGGGCCGACCCCACCGAACTTGGCTGAGGCAAGAGCCTCTACACATCCAGAGGATCCTCCAAGTCAATCGGACGCTCTACATTGGAGCCAGGTAGAACACGCATCAGCACACACACACACACACACACACACACACACACACACACACACACTAATTAACTTTAGTATTAAGCAGTTAATATATGGCTTCATCTGCAGTAAGCATACGCTTTAAGAAATCTGTGATATGTCTTCCACCACACACACATACAAGTACAAATAAAGCAGAGCCATTTTAAGCTTTAATATCAGTTGGAGTGTCTGTTATGACTACATTTGTTGCCAAGCAACATTAGCCTTTTTCATTGGACATTATTTTAGGAGTTACAGTGTCTGAGCCTCAAACCTAAGTGTAGTAAGAAAACATATCATCAGTATTGCTATATAGAATTGCAGTAGGACTAAATGAAGATGTAACTTTGGTCAGTGTTTAAGCATGATAACTGTAGACATATTAATATGCCAATATTAGCATTCAGCTCAAATAATAATAATAAAAGAGGAGCTGCACTGCTGGGGCACCTGAGTATCCCATGAATCTATGTTCAGTTTATAATGCAAAAACAAGGCTCTGTGTAAAGTGTTTTTTTATTTTTTGGCAGCAGCAAACTCACACAAACAATCTTGACTTCTTCTGTTCTCAGGTTTTAGCACATTTGTTTACATTTGTCTTCTCATGTATCCCTGGTCAAATCAGAAAGTGGCACAGCAAGGCTCATCCACGTATCCATGAAAGTGCTGTTGCTAGCTTGTTTAAGTAGTGACTACTCAGGCTAGTTGAGCTGCTGGCAAGCTAAGAGCACACATGCTACCCAGTCTAATGAATATGCTATCTCTAGTCAGTCACAATAGTTCTCCAAACAAGCTAGCCAGCTAGCTAACTGTCAGCTAGTTAATGTTCACACTGTTTATTCAAGACATGTAGGCTATTTGTACCGTCAAGAGTGGAAGTATATTAAAACTGGATGGTGCAACACTAAGCTACAATAGCTTCCTCTGTTTTGGACTCTCCTCTCGTGTCCCATCGAGTGGATTTACTTTGCCCCTGTGAGCTAATCCACTGACAGGCAATTTTTATTGAAATGTATAGATTTCTCTGCAAAATTTGCTGCATTTAAAGGCTGACATTTGTCCCGGAAAAGGTTTCTAGTGTGTTCTCCATCCTACGATGGTTCCCATATGTCTCCTAGTCTGTTGAATGTGCTGATCACAGACAAACAGTAGCCCTGGTGGTCAGGAGAGCCAAACAAGGACAGCCTGCTCAGCTGCACCAGGTTTACACTGTAAAGCTACATCTGCTGCTCCCTAGAGCCATTCAGGAGCCGAGCTGAAACAGACTGAGCTAACAAAAAACATATACCTCAAGATTTACTGCCCATGTTGTCAAAAAATAATTTAGCTTGAAAGAAGCTAAAAAAAATGAGACACAGTCAGTTTCCACATATGGCCCTGGTTATTTTCTGTAGTGGCAGTCTGGAAGTAGACTGAAGTGGTTTCCTATAAGAGACGCCACTGTGGTCCAGGAAATGACCCAGTCCCTGGCCTCCAGCTGGCCTAACCTCACTACTGAGAATTGGTAGTAAATATATCAAACTGTGTAACATGGTTCCCGCCATTCTGTCTATGTCAAGAGGGTCTATAAGCACACACATGCAGACAGCCTGATAGTAAAACTGCCCTCAGACAACTATGGCTACTGCAGTCTGCAGGTCTGCTTTAAAATATAACCAGAGCCATGAAGCAGTCTGAGAGAGATGTTCATTTCACTTTACAGCTGCAGATATTCTTACTGAATAGAAGAAGTAAACTGATACGAATGTCTCAGCCAACCGGACAATAATGAAATGCTAGACTGACAGGCAAAAAGAGTGTTTCAAGAGTATATTTATATATTTCTTGTAAGTGGCTAATAGTGTTTGTGGCTTCTAGACATAAAAAACAGATCTGTGTGCTTGTGTGAGCCACAGACAGCCCAGCGTGGGGCAGAGTTTTAAAATGTATAATACATAAGTAAGTACCTGTGTGGTGGTATGACTGCCAAAGCTTGTACAGAGTGCATGGCCTGATAAGAAGCCTCACTCTTCCCCAAATCCTGTCACTATTAGCATAGCTGCAAGTGCTGCTAAATCCCTGCCCTAAGCACCTGCTGAGAGCAGCTACCTCTCCCTGTCTTCTTCCCATCCTGCTAAATGAAAGTAAACTATGTGCTTGGCTGGTGGTAGGTGGAGTAATGCACCTTGCTGTGTTAAGCCCCAATTCATTGCTGTCAAGATGAGCAGCTGTGGATCCTGTGGTCTCCAGGCCTCAGTCAGAACCAAAGGGCTGATCCACCCAAATATAAACCAATTGGAGAGTGTTTACCTATTGACAAGATGACCGGAGGAACGAGGCCAACTCTTGATTAACTTTGTGAAATTGTGATAAACGCGTAAGAGGTTTTTGCCATCTGGGTTTATCCATGTGTGTGTTTACGCTTTGCATTAGGTGGAAAGGGAAAGTGTGTTGACTTACTGCCAGGTTGGATGTTTCTCCGTTTAGTAGCCCACAGACGCTGACCTCAGAGGTAACCAGAGGTCACGGGGTGGTCACAGCCAGGTCAAATGCCTCATGGCAGACGGACAGGGAGACGCTCCGTTGTGGCAAAGACTGGTGAAGCTTGGGAGGTAAAGCTGGCAAGCTATTCAGCTGCAGAGTAGCTAGCAGAGAAAGTATACAGTATGCAGATGAAGGCAAGTATGTGGGGAGAGACACAAACACACAGGTGAAGATACCCACATGGACACATACCATAGGCACTGTTTCCATACTTGATATTATAAAGTACTTTAAAGTGTGCACTCTGGACTAATCCACATAGGATACTGTTTGGCAGACAAAAGTTTAAACACTTTACCAATAATAAAAGATGAGTGAAGACTGATGTGACTTAAATTACAAGTTAAAGCTGCTTTTTTTGGAAATTTAACTAGGACTGCAATTAATGATTATTTTCATTATTTATTCATTATTATTTTCATTATTATCAATTAATTTACCAATTATTTTCTTGATTAATCCATTAAGCATTTGGCATATAATAGGCCAGTTTAAGGGACAAAACTGGCATTGAACTGGAATAGACAGACAGACTAGTGTTGTAGTACTCGAGTGGTCTTAAGACCACTTTTTGATGGCCTCTTGTCTCGTTTCAGACATTGAGGACTCGGGATTTTAATTCAAGACCAGTCAAGACCATTACTTTGGGAATATCAAATTGTTTTTGCATTGTCCGATTTATTTGTTAACATCCTAACTTTGAATGGATGTAAAACGTATTGCTTCAAATGCAACCAATAACCCTAATTAAAAATGTGTTGTTACCGTTAACGACTTTCACCCCTCCCCGCGATGGTAAGCATGGAAAAGAAGTGTTGGATAAAGACGCTTATATTGATTTCAGCTCTAAGTGTTTGTATGTGGGTGTTTTAATGGGAATGTAGATTTTTTAGATCAATTTGAGAAATACCTATGATCTTGTTCCACATTTTATTGTGTGTCATGTAATGTGGGGAACTGGTCTTGGTCTTGACTCGGCCTCGCTCTCCCACGGTCTTGGTCTCGACTTGGTCTCAGCCCCTAAAAGTCTCGGTCGTGACTGGGTCTCGATAAACTCTGGTCTTGGTCTTGAATTGGTCTCAATTTGGGCGGTCATGACTACAACACTAAGACAGACCAAACTGACCTAACAAACTGATTTTCTGGAGAAATCTATGGTGGCCCGTAGGTTTCAGGCCTAATACAAAAGCCACAACACGAACACAAATCCCACAACACGAATACAAACGCCACAACACGATTACAAAAGCCACAACACAAATACAAATGCCACAACACAATTACAAAAGCCACAACACGAACAAAAAAGCCACAACACAAATACAAACGCCACAACACAAATACAAAAAGCCACAACACAAATACAAAAGGCCACAACACAAATACAAAAGGCCACAACGGAAGTGAACCAGAACGGAAGTTGACAACAAAAGAGACGCTTAGTAACAGTGGATTACTCTCCGCAGAACACAGCTACACAGTAGTATAGCGGCAGTGTAGCCGTCCCACATTCAGGAGGTCCGGGTCCGAATTGTAGAAAGAACATTCTTTTTCAGGTGTAAATGTAGGCCTACATGGAAGAAGAACTTCTTACCCGTTTGATAAAGTAATACTTTGTTCTGGTCAAATAATATACAGCGGGATATTTGTGTGAATTAAACAGCTATCTGTGCAGATTAGCATCAAAAATAGACTCAAAATGTGCTAAACAAAAAGCAAGGAGTCTCAGGTTACCACGGAGATGACTTTATACTTACTTATACAAAGGGCTGCGGAGGGTGCTGCAGAACCCCCTATTCATAGTTTTCACGTGATGTCACATTCCATGAAAAATGTTCCCTTGGAGGGCAAAAAAGACGTTATTTTCCACTGCCAGGAAGCAAGTGATACACTGTTACTATGAGTTTTTTTACTTTTGTATTGCCAAAATGCTGGAAGTAGTTGTACTTTCTGATGCACAAATCGAGGAAGAGACAAGCCTGAGCTGTGTTAGGTGAGGGATTCCCAACAAGATAAACGTAAACATTACCGCAGTCGAGTGGCGGCAGGGACCTGGCGCTTTTAACGACAGAAAAATGGCAGCTGGTGCTATAACATGGCCTAGCCTACCGCGAATGTCACGTGACTGAAAACTATGAATTGACAGGGAGGAACACTTCTAACTATTGTTACAATATGACAACATAAAATACACCATGTTAGTGCTGAATGCAAAAGATGCTCTTTATGTTATAAAGCCTAATAATTTGACATCAGCAGCTGTTCGCACTGTTTTATCACGATTAAATGAGCTACATTGGTGTGATGCGCGAATTGGCTCTGACAATATCTGAATAATCATGTACGCACAAATCATCCACCCACACTCAAACCAACTAATTATTTTCTCAGATTTATCCCACCTCTTCGGGTCCTTTTAACTTTCCAGGTGATTTCTTAATTGTGTTGATCTGATGTGTTGTGTTGATGAGTGTTTTTGTTTAACGGTTTACTTTCATGATTAGAAAGGCATCTGTCAGTCATTTTAAACGTTTCCATCGGCGCTGTAATGCCACAGCAAATAGGCTATCCTGGGACATGAAGCTAATCTGCACAGACAGCTGTTTAATTCACACAAATATCCCGCTGTGTATTATTTGACCAGAACAATTACTTATTTATCAAACGGGTAAGAAGTTCTTCTTCCATGTAGGCCTACATTTACTAATTTGGCAGACACTATTATGCGGAAAGAAGTCACCTGAAAAAGAATGTTCTTTCTACAATTCAAACCCGGACCTCCTGAATGTGGGACGGCTACACTGCCGCTATACTACTGTGTAGCTGTGTTCTGCAGAGAGTAATCCACTATTACTAAGCGTCTCCTTTGTTGTCAACTTCCATTGTGGTTCACTTCCGTATTTGTGTTGTGGCGTTTGTATTTCCGTTGTGGTTTTTGAATTTGTTTTATGCCTTTTGTGTTCGTGTTATGACTTTTGTAATTGTGTTGTGGCGTTTGTATTTGTGTTGTGGCTTTTGTAATCGTGTTGTGGCTTTTGTGTTCATGTTGTGGCGTTTGTGTTCGTGTTGTGACTTTTGTATTAGGGCTGAAACCTACGGGCCACCGTAGAAATCCGATCCAGTGACATATATCATCATATACCGAACAACGACACAGAAAGCAATACTACCAACGTTAGATAAGGTGTGGGTTAGCAAACTGTTGCTACAATTGCTGCTGTGAAGCTAACATAAAGCTAACATGCACAGAGGAGAAGAAATACCGTTTATAATCATGGAAGACTAAGAATACCGGAAAATTTATTTAATTACATCACGTGTGCTGGATTTTCTAGTTCCAGGTTTCTGTTGTAGTTTCCATTCCTTCCTTTCTTATTTCATTTTATGTATGTTGTCAGGTATTAAAATGCAGTTGTCTATGGTGTACTGTAATTGAACACCTTACATGAATTTGTTGTTGCAGCAGTGAGGGAGGCTTATGTATACAGATGTTTTTAAGCACTGTAGGTTTAATGCTTGAAAAAGGTCTTGACCATAATGTTCCTCTCTCACTGGGTAGTGGAGGATTTTACTATAGCCGCTTTTCAATTTTGAGAGCACTTCAAATTCAATTGTTAGAATTTAGTACGTAATATCGAACTGGGACACGGCTACTTACACACCCTGGTACATGCAAACTCACACGCAGACATGCCATAGAGTACTCTGCTTCAGTCAGCAGAACTGTCACTGGTTAACTAGATGGTCAGCTCAAATCTTTTCATTTCTGTTTCATCCAGTGAAGCAGCTTCTCCTGCAAACTCTCTTGTTTGCAGGCTCAGAAAGGCCCAGCGCTGCTCACACTGAACCACAGTCAGGCCACAATAGCAAGATGAAGGTTAGGAAAACTAAAAAGAAATATAGGAAAACTTAGCGGTTTAAGATGTCTTGACCTTGAGTCTGCCGATGTCAGGTGGGCCAGAAGGAGAAAGTTCATGAGCCAGTCAAGTTAGAAATGATTCTTTGTTGACTTTGTATTAGCCAGGTCATAAAGGGTCGGAGGACTTTATGAAATAACAGCTCAAGCACGCACACATCCTACACACATATACACACATACACACACATTCACAAGGCCAGACAAAGAGACGGAAATAGGAGACTTTAGATTTGTAGGTTTTAGGGCTGGATTTGAAGTTGTGACGTGATGAGTCGAGGCTATTAAAGGCTGTGCACATGTCCTGCAACATAAAGAAAAATTAAATCTCTACACAGTTCACATGTTGAATCATAACTGGTACATGGAGTGCACATTAAATCCACTAACACACATATAAACAAACAAAAACGTACAGGCGTTGCATCATTCAAACAACCTGGAAGGACAGAGAAGAGATGGAGAGAGAAAGAGAAGCAGCAGCATAAATAATTCCCCCTCCTCTGCACTATCAGAGGCAACAGTGCTGGCTGCCAGCCGCTCTGACTAGGAGGCCTGCTGCTATATTAATTATGTTAATACTGAGACAACGCTGAAGCATCCTGGATGAGATTATGCCTCACACTCTGGCTCACTCCACTGTTTGGAGAATGCTTAAACTCTGACCTGTTAAGCAGGGACGCACTGAGCAAGTGTTTGGTGATTTCGCACTTCTTCGCCACTTAGTCGTTGTCCTGTTCTGCGAGGTTGAGCAAGAGCGGGAATCTTTTAACAAACCGACAGGAAGTGAGGATGAATTATTCAGGAGTGGAGTAACCTGATGGCCTACCTGTGCTCTCATCATGCACGCATTCTCACAGCTCTCTCGTTCAGAAAAAACAGATACAAACACACATTGATACTCACACACACTCGGGTGGTACGAATACTCACATTGGCAGGCGCTCGTACATGGATGCACACATGATGAGGCCTCCCTCTGTCAAAGAAAGAGGAGAAACTAAGAGAAGTTGCTGCACAGATGGGAGGCAGAGCTGGGTCAGAGATGGGATCGATACTGCTGCAGTAACACGGCTATGGCAGATTTACAGATTAGTCCATTCAGAGCCTGGCCCTTTGCTTGTATGAAGCCCAAGCTTCAGATTCATCCCAGCAGATACCAAGACCTTGATCAATATGCAAACGTCAGCTTTTAGCTGCCTAGCCCAACTCTCATTTAGCTGGCATTTTCACAGGAACGTCCAAGGTTACAGCAGAATTATCAGCAGATTAAGAGTGTGAGAAAAGCAGTGTTTGGTAATATCATTAATACATGCATGGTATTTGACCACATGTAGGCTGCATGTGGAGGTGTGCAAGCATCAGTATAACAACTTGATTAAATCATCCATTAATTCAATTTCAAGCTTTTTAATAAGACTGATAAGCTGAATTTGGGGCCTTTGAGCAAATTCGATGCAGCAAGTCAAGTTTAATGAGCGGAGGCAAAAGGCAAAGGGGAAATATGAGAAGTCATTATGTAGTCGGGTACTATTCTCATATATATCAGGAGAAATGGAAGACATTGTAAAGCTGTTCCCTAATCTCTAAGGGTCTGATCAACTTCAAACGAATAGATGTTTCTAATATGTATGCATTACATAGCTGTATGAGTTACTTAGTCGTAAAATGGCACAGATTCAATATATAGCGGAAATATTCATACTCAGAGTTTGCATTAAGTGTGTGGCTTGGATTTAATCCAAAAGAAAATCTGCATCGACCTGCACTGTCTTGAGCTAGCAATAATGTCTATGCTATACTTCTGCTGTGAAACTGGTATTCATGGTTTGCTTAGTGTGATGTCTTGCCTTACCTTAAGCTTTGGCTAGTGCTGTGTTGGTGACTGCCACTCTTTATCTGTCTTTCTCTCTCCAGAGATGACCTTTTCCGTGTGGAGCTGGACATCGTTGCAGGAGACGAGATGTTCTACAGCAAGGTGAGTACCTTCTCAAGAGACACCAATAGCATTTACAACCTTTGGGTGGATGTAATACTTGCCGTTAGGCTGCAAAATGTCATTTTCTACTACAGAGAAATGCAAATGTAGGTAACCAGCAATGTTTTTTTTATGTATAGAAACGAACATGGGAGTCTAACAAGAATGACATCAGGATCTGCAGGATGAAGGGCAAACACGAGGTGAGACAGTGTGTCTGTTTCTCCATCTATCTCCATCCTTTCTTTTTAAAACAGACATATTCTTGATCTTTCTGGGTCTCTCAAAACAGCGCGAAAACAGTGCATTAAACCTACATTAATTGATTTTTGTTTTGGCAACATGCGGGCAGTTCAGCTACCTGGCTCTGCATCTGTAATATCTGGCTCTTTAGGTGCTACACTTTAAGGCTAAATGCTTCAAACATTGTCTGTCTACTGCTTGGTGCTAGGCATGTAGTGCTGTGGGTTTATTAGAACGTTTGTTGCTTGAAACAGCTGGATGCCGTGGCTGATAATGAGGTTCTTGAGAATGAACCAAAACAATGAACTAAAAGATGCAAAAATGCTTTGTATAATTGTGGAGCCAAGTCGTAAATGTTTTTGGGTTTGTCTTTTAGCAACCACTTTCATACACAAGAAGGAATTTGATCCATTGTTAATATAAATATTTTAATTATAGCTACATTAAGGGGTGTCATCATAATAATGACAAAACACTTACTTTAAAATGACAGAGCTGTTTGTAATTCATCCATCCATCCATCGTCAACCGCTTATCCTGTGTACAGGGTCGCGGGGGGGCTGGAGCCAATCCCAGCTGACATTGGGCGCAACACGGGGTACACCCTCGACAGGTCGCCAGTCCATCACAGGGCGTTTGTAATTCAAATAATAATAATACTTTTAAAAACCATTTATAGCCAAAACACTCATTTTCCGAGTTGTTTCTCAGAGTAATCAACAGTGTCAATAAATTGCAGTCTGATCAAGGTCGCTGGTTCAACCCCCGAAAAGACCCTCCCTCCTTACCACCACTGGGTCCCTTGAGCAAGGCCCTTAATCCCAACCACTCCATTGGAGCTGCTCAGTGGCCAGCAGAGCACACTGTGTGCTGTGTCCAGCTGTGAATTTGTGTAAGGTTAAAAAATTTACATACAACATATACATCCTGTAGAATTGCAGATCAGTTGTATTGGATGGCAGTTTGTTAGTGAAATATGTTAAACTCGTGTCAAGTCACTCAGAGCTTTTGTGATACGCTATCTCTTCTTCTTACACACATTATTAAGGCACATGTTTTACCGTTCTGCCTGGAGCTTTGGTTTCATTGTGCCAGTCATCTGACTGTCATGCCTGCTGGCGCAGCCTCAAGAAGGAGGGGGCTTTGACTGTGTATTATATCATTGTCCCTGATCATAACCACCATCACACCCACACACAAACACACACACACACACACACACACACACACACACACACACACACACACACACACACACACACACAACACACACACACACACACACATTGATCAGAAGAACAGAGCCACTCCTACCTATACACCAATTGTTCTGCCATCATGAGTTGGGAATGCGGTTTGTGCCCTCCGAAAATGCAGGTGGGCGTCAGGAAGTCGATGCGGTGAGGAAGAGATGGAGTGAAACGTCCCAGCAGCCACCATCAGCCCACGCCTGAATACCTCTTATATCTCCAACACACACATTCCTAGCTGCTGTCTGCCACACATAAGCAGCTCGTATTCAGTGTCTGTGTGTGTGTGTGTGTGTATGTTGGTGTGTGTAGTGGTGATGGTTGGCGGGGGGACACATGGGCTCTGTCCCCTCCAGGCAGAGGGAAAAAATGACTTATTTAACACAGTGAGAGAACACCTGACATTAAATCTGTGTGAGACAGTGCCAGACAGAAACACAATGGAGAATAGAGGGACAGTGACAAAAAGCTAGGCTGAAAGGAGGGGAGGGAGAGTGAGAGGTGAGGGAGAGGAGGCGGGTAGATGAAGAAGGAGAGGAGAGGAAAGGAAGGTAAGAGGATAGGAGAGAGGGAGTGTGTCGGTCCCTGTTGTCCAGCCCCGAGGAGAGCTGTGGGGCTGACTGAGATATGAAAGGTCTTCTTGCCCCTAATGACTGTGCTGGCTGGTGAGGCTGTGAGTCACACGGCAATGTGAGGAAGATAAGAACACCGCCAGGTCCTCTCAGTCAGCTCTCTGGGCTCAGACACATATGAATGCATGTGCTTGTACACACAAGCAAAGTCACACACAATTACACACGCTCACTAGGGTACAGCCAAAATGGGTTTCATATCAAGTCAACACAGATATTTTTAAGTTACTATAGTGAGGTTTTTTTTAACTAAATTGTGGTAAAAGTTGGAACTACACATATATGGCAATATGATGTTGTCCTGTACAACAAAAACTCAAAAATTACTGTAGAGTATTTTTTAAAATACATTTAAAGGTCTTAGCAAAGTTTACATTCACTGTTTAAACCAAAATAGTGTTTTGTTTAATGTATTTCTTTTCTCAGAAAACATCAATATCAACATAATCTTTTAAACAATTTGACACTTTTATTGTTCACATTCATGTTCCCAGCATGTTGCTGGTGCATTGCTACTTTTGTTGGCACATTATGTCCGTCAGCGGAGTCAGTGCAGGAATGTGCATTTATAATACCTGGGAATCCCTTTTATCAAAAGTGCAGCTTAATGAGGCTTGGCTTTAATAAAGTAATCAAATTAGACTCAAGTGAGCAGAGCATTTCTTTCTTAATAGTTGATTATTTGGCCTTCATTCAATGAAGAATTGTGTTGGACATTTTCTTTAAAAAATATTGAGCTAAAGCGCTGAAATAAAATCAGCAAATTGCTAAGCTGCAATGGAGCCTTTAAGACACAATTTAAGATATATTTTGAGGTTATAATCAAAGATAAGAATTTTAATTTTTTTTAAAATGTAGATTTCGTTTATTTAAATGCATTTGATTTCTGGGATGTTGTTTTTGTTTCACCTTGTTGCTATTTTGCTCATTATGTTGGAGATTGAGCTGACTGAATATTTAACAAAAGAACAATCTTGTTCTGACTCTATGCATGCATGGAGGTTCTTACATACATGTAGGTGGGCCCACCGGCCCACATCTACATTATATATACTTAATGTTCATGCATATTCATGATTTTGAGTTAATTTTTTGAAATCTGCTCTTTGTTTCTCTCTCCTACACATACGTGAACACAATTTAAAAAGAAAATCTCAACAAACACAGCTGTCAAGCAATCATTTTCTGTGTGCCTCCTTCCCCCTCAATGCCCTCCCATCCCCTTTTTCTCTCCTCCACTTCATCTCCTGAAAATGTCCTGTTCTGCTTGGGGGATGGTTGTGTCAGATGTGACACATTCACCTCCTCGTAATTGGTTTTGTAATTAAATGTTTCTGCTTGGTTGATCACAAAGGACATAGTATTCTCCCTAATTAGGCTGAAAATTCAATATCCTAATTCTTTCACCTTTTTTCTACTCCCGTGTTGACCAAACGATTGTTGATGAATGCAACAGTCAGCCTCGCTGTCACTCACTCTACATATTCCTGTCATATTTTCCTTTGTCCTTTGCTTTCCGCTGTCGCTTTATCTCTCCTGCATGAGCCCTTTTCATGTCTTTCTCTGGCATTCCTTCCCCTTCTCTCAACCTTTCCCTTTCTCTTCTTATGAAAGCAAAAGAGAGCAAGAGATAGAGGGTGAGACGTTCCCCAGAGGTGGCTCTGTGCCAACACATCAGGCCATGGCAGCGTGGCATGCACATGCAGTCCTTATAGAACGCTTTTAAAGAGCGTTTGGGCATCGTTATAAGCAGCACTTAGCGAGATTGTTTGATCAATATTGCGTTGATCTTGCTCTCTAAGGAGGTTTTCAATTGTCCAACCCAAATGCCTTTTCTGGGTTGGGCAGGCAGAAGAATCAGTTTCACAGTTGTTGTTTTTTTGGCTACTAAATTAATCAATTTGAAATGCCGCATGTGGAGTCACTTTTTTTCCTTGTAGTTTTAGTCCTTTTTTCAATCTCACCAGAACTTGATATTTATAAAGTAGTATTGTGCTCTCTGCCTTTCGTGTCGCTGTACATTGAAGTCTTTGCGCAACCTTTATTGTATGTTTTGTATAATGGCCCATTGTTACATTCCCCAGAAATCTGTACTTTTGAGACTATCCCCGAGCTCAGAACACAATGCTTACGTGCAAGAAGGCCAAAAACCTCAAATATGGAGAACTGAAGATTTCGCTCACCTAATTCCAATTCAACAATGTAATGATGAAACCGAGACATAAATTTTCCAGATGTTTGCGCAGTATTTATTTCCCTTTAATTACTTCTGATACCTATTTTCCTTTATTTTTGATTTATCTTCACTTTTTGTGCTGTAATTATTTGGCATGTATTTGGACTTAGGAATCTACAGCTGTGAACTACATATCCTATGTGTACTACAAAGCACACATCAACCTTTTAGTGTAAGGTGATGAAGGTTAAGTGACTAAAAGCTGGCTGTATCATAAAATACCTGCCCACGTGTGCGGAGCCTTCTTTTTCATATATTCCCAATAAGCTAGTTTTCCTACAGGCAGAGAAAACAATATCACATGTAAAGTGACAATTTGTCACTGATTATCTCAGCAGGTTGTCAGACAGAGAGCTGTCCAGGGGCGACTCAGGTTAAGTGTTTTGGGCAAGGATTGAATGGTGGTGTGGGTGTGTTTGTAAATGTCTGGTGTGTGTGTGTGTGTGTGTGTGTGTGTGTGGGTGTGTGTGTATGTTTCCATCAGCGAGTGGAGCTCAGCTGACCCCACGATCTGTAGGTCTTGTTGCAGGTCGGCTCCACCGCTGAGGATGCCACATGGCTGATGGGCCTGGAAAAACTCTCTGGTCCTGTCTGTATCTTCCTTTCTCTCTCTTTATTTTTTTGCCTCCAATCTCTATTATCTCACTTTCCCTCCCTCTCTCCCCCTGGTGTCTAATGTTTGTTTGTGGCCTGTGGTGTGTTCAGTCAGAATTACAATCAAAAGGGAAAGAAGGGTTGCAGAGGGACGCGGATTAGCTTTAACATGCTGAGTAAGACCGCAGCACTCAGAACAGCACATTGCTGCTAATTTGGTACCGCTGTTAATTTATCTTCCGCCCACATGCACACAAAGACACACACACACACATGCACGCACGCACACATACTGTCTTCTTGTCAGGGTGAGTCACTATTTTCAGTCAAAATTGTGCGTCAGGGATTTTTCTGGAAATGACAATCCTGTTGTTAATGAGTGGAGAAGAGGGCTCGCCAAACCTTTGTGTAAGTGAGTGTGTATTGTGTATACAGTACGTGTGTGTGTCAGTGTGTGGAAGAGTTCTGGCTCAATGGCGACTCTTGGCACAGCAATGTTCTCTTCTCCCTGGTCGCTAACATCAGGGGACCAGCCAGGCATGTAATGGAAACTTTAGAGATTTAGAGGAGCAGCTTGCTAAATACGACCCCCTGATGTACTGCCTTAGATGGCTTCTATTGTAGGAACATTACTAAAGCAGGTCATCATGATAACTTTTATGAGAGAATGAAAAATGCTGTGGTATTTTTTTTTTTTTGTGGAAGATTTTACGATGTATAAACCTGTTTTGTATTTCGGTTAGACCAAACATGGGAATGCTGATTGTAGCCAGAGGTAAAACCCCATGTTCGTTTAGGTTTCTGGATAAAGTCTCATCATTAGACCAAACATTGAGCTCGGGCTTAGGCCAAATGAAAAGGCTGTTTATCATCGCAGACTAAAGGTTGAGTTCCGGACAATAGATGGAAAGCAGATGCAGAAGGCCGAGCCTCCTCAGTTGTAATGCTGCAGGTTGTTATGAGCAGATGTGTTGTAGCAACAGAGAACTTGTGTGTGTGAAGGATCACTTGCATTTATATGTCTACGAATGCTTTTGGTTTGTCTAAGGAGCATTTCTGTGCCTGTGCCGAGAATCCAAGAGGCGAGGTATGCACTTGCTTGGTCAACATCTGCGGAGTAGAATGAGCTTGTCTTAAAAGCAAGAAACCTGCTGCCTGTGTAGCATCTAGTTTAAATAAATGCAGATTAGCATGTGCAAACTTGCTCACACATACACACACACACACACACACACACACACACACACACACACAGTCTCAAACACACTCTCTCTCACACACAAAAACACACTTTTGCACCACCACTCCCTGTCTTTTCACACTCTCATTCTTCTGTACATTTCCATACCATTCACAGCTACGTCCATATTTACACTCAGGCGCGTGCTCCTGTGTAATTCATCTGTGCTGCAGATTAATTTTTCAGAGCCCAGGCAGCTCTGCCGCTGTCAGTAAGAGGAGCAGGAAGAGGAGGAGGAGGGCTGCAGTCGTCTGGGTTTTGAGAAGGCTTGCCAGCCAGCACAGGTGGCGTTTTGTCTGGATTCTGCCCAGGGAGTGAGGGAGCAGAGAGAGGGGAGGAGGGAGAAAGGAGAAGAAGGAGGCACCAGGATGTACAGCATTTGGATTCATATATAATTGTTTAATTCAGTGATTCACTCCTTGATCCTTTGTAATTGGTTTATTTTTTTTTATTGTGGAAACCGTAGTAAAAGCTTAATCCTGCTGACTGAATTGGGCTCTGAAAAAAGACCCATACCTGGAGGTGCCAAATAGCTTTGCAGAATTGATGAATATGGGTTAATGAACAGCATGTATACAGCAGGGGATGAATTTTGTTGATGTCTATAAAGTGCAAATGGCAATCAAAACTCAATAGTTGAAATGTTACTAAGGATCTAACCCTTGTTTTTATCCTCTAGTCATGAAATGTTTCATTATATGTGTACAAGCACTGCCAAATGCACACATTTGCACAGTGGTTTGGCTCTTCTAAGTATCTCTCCCCTCTCTTAGTTGCTGGCAGTGGGACTGGGTTGTTATTAAGAGTGCTTCATCTGGCTTTGTGATTACAGCTTTGACCAAGCAGACAGACTGCAACCCCACCGACAAACAGCATGCAAATGATTCTCACACACGAGTATGCATCTGTGCTGTTATACACACACAGATATAAGCACCAGACACACATGAACACATGCTGTATGTGGGGGGAGTGACACACACACCCAAATCCTGTCACTGCCGCTCCTCAATTTGTCACATAGTGCTGCGCCATTAGAAATTTACACCTCAAACTTGACACACCCCCTGCACACACACACACACACACACACCTATCGAGATGGGGACATCTCATTGACATAATGCATTCCCTAGCCCCTTATCCTAACCTTAACCATCACAACTACATACCTAACCTGAACCCTAAATACAAGTCTTACCCCTCAAACAGCAGTCTACATTTGGGGACCTCATTTTTTGTCCTCACAGTGACACCACTCCCCATCAGTTAGTGTGCGTTCAGGTTGAAGTCCCCACCGGGATATAAAAACACGAAACACACACACACACACACACACACACACACACACACACACACACACGCACACGCACACACACACACACACACACACACACACACTGTCTTTACACTCACACATGAAATCACTTCCTTCTTTCCAGTTTTTTGCTGCTGAAAAACGAGATCCCTGTGGTGACTGAAGTGGGAAGGTGGAGGGGTAAAAGGGTGTGGGGTGGAGCATCTGGAATAACACTCACCCACCTCTCATATCACTGCTTTCCCTCTGATCTCTTTCACACACACACACACGTACAGACTGTCATTTGACATACCCGCTATCACCACCACCACTTCTGCTTCAGCTCTACTTCTCTTTCCGATGACTTCACTGCGGGTAGTGGTCTTGAAGTAGACCCCATCTGGTGCATGTGTGTGTGTGAGCTGGTGCCATCCTGGCTGGGACACTAGTAGTATGGAGAGGGGGTTGCTGGCTGTTGTCCACCAGTAATCTACTGTACATCACCACACACGCACGCACGCACGCACACACACACACAGGAGGAGGACTCTCCAAAGGCAAACTGCTGTCAGTACATTTTGGCTTTTAAAGGCCATGACTGGAATTTAAGTTTATTACCCATGGAAAAATGTGAATTCCTGCATAAACAGATTCACGTATGTGTGGATAGGTTGTTTGTTTGTTTATTATTATGTTACTTTATGGTTGTAACCCCTTGAGAGTGGGGTTTCCAAACTGGGAACCTGAGAATAAATCTTTTCCCTTTTAACAGTAAAAGTACTCACATCAAAAGAAAAATGTCCCCTGTGACTGTTATGTATTATATCAATAGATTATTATTACTCATGCATTAAACTAAAAGCAGGATTGCAATTAATGACATTTTTCATTATGGATTAATCTGTTAATAATTTCCTCCATTAACTGATTGTAAAAATTCTGAAAATAGTGAGAAACGTTGTCACAATTGCCCAGAGCCCAAAGTAACTCCTTCACAATGCTTGTTTTATCAGTCCAAACCTCAAAATGATTAAAAGTACGTTAAAATAATCAAAAGGAAAAGCAGCAAATCTTCACATTTGTGAAACTTGAAATGTTTTTACATGAAAAATGACTTAAACGATTATCAAAATTGTTGCCAATAAATTTTATGTCAATCAACTAATGTACTAGCTGTACTTCTGTATGTATAAACTGTCTAATTTATAACAAACCATTATATTTTTTAAACTCTTCATGTGTTTTGTGTAAATATCTTACTTTGCAAAGTAACTAGTGAAGCTTTCAGATAAATGCAGTGAAAAGTAAAAAGTACAATATTTCCCTCTGAGATGTAGAGTAGAAGTAGAAAGTGGTGGTATGAAAAGAAAATACTCATGTAAAGTACAAATATCTCTAATTTGTACTTAAATGCAGTACTTGAATAAATGTAATCACTGTTCACCACTGTCTGACATACAAGTCGTGGCCAGAAGGGCTGGAATAGTGTGGTGGGGTGCGGGCCAGTTAGTTTGTTTCTCATTTACTAAGCCATGACTGTGAACAAACACTGTTTTTTTTTTTCAGTGCTCACACAGAAGGGGCGGCTAACGGACCCTGTGGCTGAATTTGACAAAAAGACGTGTATTCCACCTTTAAAATATATAAACCCCAATGTTTTTACATACAAATTGTCCATATTATTTCTATCTTTCTTTTCTTTTTTCATACTTACATACATTTTTATCTCAGCCAGATGTATACACATTCACAATTAAGAGTGTGTGAAAACTAGTTAGCAAGCGAGCAGTGAAGTGTAAACAGTAGATGAATTGTAATAGATAGCTAAAAGTAATAAATAAATAGTTCAAATAGTTAAAAGTAGTAGTGGTTAGAATTGATTGCTAAAAACAGTGGATAAACAGTTAAAAAGTATTGCCAGAAATAATGGATAAACAGTCGGATTGTCTAAATGGTTGAAGTGGTTGGGTAAAAGTATTGGACCCTGTGGTGTAGGTGCAGCATTACAGCAGTGTCAAGCATACATCAGAGGTTACATGTGTTCAGTCATTTATATTATAAACACACTGACACACTATACTGTTGTCGAGGCAGGAGATTAACTTGAAAGTCATTCTTCTCAGTTTCACTACACTAACATTTATTACATTTTGGCACTGTGGGGCAAAAGCAGCTATTAAGTCATGTGGTGCTTACACGACTTCTCATTTCAAAGAATATGCGTGAAAGAATTGAAACTGTGACTTGGTTTTATTTAGTCATTAAGCAGACTTCACGTAGTTCGACGCCTCACAGTGGAGAAATTAGCCTTAAATCTGCTACTTGTTTTCAAATCCTGAAGCTGGTTTGGATTACTGTCTGTCAGTCAACAGGAGCTGTGTGTGTGTGTGTGTGTGCTTGCGTGTGTGTGTGTGTGTGCGTGTGCGTGTGTGTGTGTTTGCACATGTGAAAGGGGTAGACACTTAAAGTCTCTGCAGGCTACGTGCAGACTGTATCAATATGATTGACAGCGTTAATGGTGTGATAATTCCACACATCAGGAAACTGAAAAGCTTCATTTCACAGAGCGGTTTGGATAATCAGTCTCTGAAAAAATAAACCCAGTTTTTCCTGTATTCGCTCCATCATCTTGCCTTTCTGCTCTTCAGTTTTACCCATCCTGCATATAAAAGCTCTCCCTCTCTTTATTTCTCCCTCTCCTGCAGGATGAATGCCGTAATTTCATGAAGGTGCTGCTCAGCAGGCAAGGGGGCTTGTTTGTTTGTGGGACCAACGCCTTCAACCCGCTATGCGCCAACTATACTGTAAGTACTGACTAAACACACTCTTTTCAACATCACAGCTGTACCTGTCCCAAACCTGTGATAATGTCATTATATAGTCATTGTGATTGGTTTGACATCATTGATAAATACCATGTCTATTTTTTTCTAAACAGAGGCCTTACTTTCACAACAATTAGTGCGCCTGTTCAGGTGAAAACTTACAGCTTGATTAGAGTTGTTTGTTCAGCAGTCGAGGTGGTGTTGACTTCCTCCACAGGACTTATTTATCCTTGTTGTCTGGCAGTACCAGTGCCTTGTTTTCCTGAGATACAACAGTTGTTATTTCTCGGTGGTTAAACTTTGTGGTCTGCCGAGCTTGTTATCATTGAGAGTCAGAGACGGATAATCAAGAGGAACAGAAAGAGGGGCGACGAGGAAGAGGAGGGTATTCAGAGAGTGAGGGTGGAGACGTGACTTGTTTGACTGGATTTCTTTTGCTAGCGCTTATGATAGCAAATACCGCAGTTGGCGGCAGAATTTAGGAGACACCAGGGTTTAAGCTACAAGTGTTAAGTGTTGACTGACCTGATTCAAACAGTGTTTTTTTGAATATTTTCTCCGCTCTTTCCAAAATATGTTTGTCAGAGTCGGAAACTTTGTATCCAACTCACCTGAATCCTCCACCATACAGCTGAATGTGCTCCACTTCCCATCCAGCCCCTGTCTCGCACAATTACAGTAACGATTGCAGACTTGTTGAAGAAAAACTACACATAAATATTAATCATTGGCTCGGCTGGTTTCACATCATTCTGCAGGAATATTAAATGAGGGATGAAGACAGTTGGGTTGGAGAAAGTGAGAGAAAGGAAAAAAAATTTTCACAATCAAAGGCTTTTTCTGATAAGTGTTATTTTCAGTCTCTCACATTTCAAACACTGAGACGTACCTGGCCCATTATCTGTCAGCCACTAATGACATCTATGACAGTGTATAACGCACCTGTCTCTGCTTGATAGGCTGTCTGTTTCTCTGGGGACTAGTTAGCGATGCTAGCTACTGTTTTATTTATAGCTGGTTTTTAATTAAATGACATCTTTAAATTATTTCGGTTTCAGCTGTGGATTTTGGTTGTGTGTGTGTGTGTGTGTGTGTGTGTGTAACAAAGCGAGAGAGATATGCAGAAGAGAGATTTTACTGTGTATACATGTATGTTTGAGAGTAAGAGATTAAAACTTGTGTGTTACTTTATGTGGGTGTGTGGACCCCTATGTGTGTGTGTGTGTGTGTGTGTGTTTGTCTCTTTTATTTATGCATGAGAATGTGACTCTCTTGTTGCTGCTGTGCCTAATTGCCACCAGTGAATCATTAGTTTACACTCACGGTAACACTCCCTAATTGCCATTCTCTTTGTTGCTTGTTTTTCATGATGCTGCTGTAGATTCATTCATTTAGTTTGCTGATTGATGCATCTGTGTGTGTGTGTGTGTATGTGTGTGTGTGTGTGTGTGTGTGTAATAGGGAGACACTCTAGAGATGGTAGGAGACATGGTCAGTGGTATGGCGAGATGCCCCTATGACCCCAAACACGCCAATGTAGCTCTGTTTGCAGGTAAGACACACCTTTTGTAATAGTCTTTACTACCTCACCTGCACATGGATTGCACAGCGCTCTGGCACTATGTGCTGCCAAAAATGTAGTTTTTGCGATCACAGTGATAAATATCATTGAAGGGTGTCATTATTATTGTTGGGATTTTTGACCCTTGAATACGCTACATACTGGAACATCAACGAAACTGAGCAACTGTGATTATTCAGTTTTATTCTCCTGTATTTACTCCATCGGATTTAAACACTTCACTATAATCAATCAGGGTTTTTTCTGTGGCTGAAACTGTAGGGAGTCATTACTGCTCAGCCATCATCCCATTACCTGATATTAGCTAGGATTAAAAATGTTGGGTTTTTTGTGTGAAAGTGCTGCTAAATTGCAATTATGTTACTGCAATCACATTGTTGACTGTTCAGTGATGTTTATGATGCAGGACCTTCATTATACACTAACACTCACTCTCTTTATTGTTTGCAGTTATGCTGTTGCTTTGGTAGGCTGTCCAACTCACTAGTGTTTCTGTATGTGTGTGTGTGTGTGTGTATGTCAGAAGGGAATCTGTTTACAGCCACAGTGACAGACTTCCTGGCCATTGATGCGGTGATCTATCGTAGCCTTGGGGACATTCCCGCTCTGCGCACTGTCAAGCACGACTCCAAGTGGTTCAGAGGTACCTACAGATGTGCACGAGCATGTATGTGTGTTTCTGTATGCATGCTAAGATGTGCTGTTTTAGTGTAGTCAAGTCAAGTCAAGTCAAGTCAAGTTTATTTATAAAGCACATTTAAAAACAACCAGAGTTGACCAAAGTGCTGGACAAGTTATACAGTAAAAGACATAAAAAATTAAAACCAGATAAATTAAAACAGGCCAAACAATTAATGACGTACAGCAATAAGACAGAGAAGCAACACAGTTAAATACAAAATAGATAAATAAAAACATGAGTGCTGGTGCCTCTAAACAGACTCAAACACCATCGACACATTTAAGTCAAGACTTATATGTGTCGATGGTGGGGGATGATCTAATAATCAGGGGTAAATTATTCCACAGTCTCAGGCCACCACTGAAAAGGCACGGTCACCCTTTGTTTTCATACGAGACTGTGGGATGGCCAAGAGGGATTGGTTTGATGATCTGAGGGGTCTGGACGAGTGATGAAACATTAGGAGTTGTGAAATATAAGATAGAGCCAGTCCATGTAATGCCTTAAAAACAATTAACAGCACTTTAAAATTGACTCTATATTTGACTGGTAACCAGTGAAGAGCTACCAATGTTGGAGAAATATGGTCCCTCTTCTTTGTACCAGTTAACAATCTAGCAGCTGCATTTTGAACAAGCTGCAAGCGTGATAAAGATGAGTGACAGATGCCAGAGTACAGGGAATTGTAGTAATCGATTTGAGAGGATACAAAAGCATGTAGGTCCTTTACAGAGAGAATAGGTTTAAGTTTAGCTAGGGTCCTTAAATGAAAAAAGCTACCTTTAACAACAGTTTATATGTTTATATTTTATTTATGTTTATATGTTTGTCGAATTTTAATGCTGAATCATAGATAACCACTAAATTCCTAGCAAAGGGTTTTACATTAATGGACAGGTGGCCTAGATTTTTTGATAATTCCTCAATTAAATTAGGGGAACCAAATAATATTACTTCTATCTTGTTTTCATTTAGTTGGAGAAAGTTTATTACCATCCAATGCTTAATATCATTTAGACAGTTGGAAATGGACTGTAGGGACTTTGAATCACCTGGCTTCAGAGGTAAGTACAGCTGTGTATCATCAGCATAGCAGTGTTTACGGAGAATGGAAAAGGTTCTATCTTTCAAGTAAGACTGAAACCACTGTAGCACGACACCCTGGATACCAACCACTTGCTGGAGGCGATCCAGGAGGATATCATGATCAACGGTGTCAAAAGCCATGCTGAGGTCAAGCAAGAATAAAATAGCACAATTTCCAGTATCACCAAACAGCAACAAATCATTTAGTACCTTAAGCAGTGCAGTTTCTGTGCTGTGATGTACCCTGAAGCCTGACTGAAAGTTATCGAGCACGTTGTTTTCAGCTAAAAACGAGGAGAGTCGAGAAAGAACATCCAATATTTTGGACATAAAAGATAATTTAGAAATGGGCCTAAAATGATTTACATCCATGGGGTTTTTTAATAAGAGGCTGAACCACAGCATGTTTAAAAGTGGATGGAACAATTCCATTTAAAAAAGAGCTATTTATTACAGACAAAACCTCTTTCAAAAGACACGAGGGGACAGTGTCCGTAGGGGAAAAAGTAGGCTTCATGAGTGAAGCTATACCGATCAGTTCTGACAAGGCCACAGGCACAAAACAATTTAGAGAGACAGGGCATGGGGCTAGCAAAGATGGATCAAGATTGGAAGGTGAGATTTCAGATCTAATGACGTCAACCTTATCAATAAAGAACCTCAAGAACTTCTCTGTAATTTCAGAGGTAGCATCAGGGAGTGCAGTAACATGATTTAGTGCAGTATTTATTACACTAAACAAGGTTTTAGGGCTGTGTGCATTTCTAGCAATGATATCAGAGAAATACATTGCTTTTGAGACTTTGACCAGGTATTGGTAAGATGTTCGGCAGTTTCTTAACATTTCGTAGGACACTTCCAGTTTATTCTTTTTCCAGTTCCTCTCTGCCTTCCTGCATTCCTGTCTAAGGGCACGGTTCTCACTATTAAGCCAAGGCTGAGCTTTGACTTTGGATCTCTTAAGCTTGAGCGGGGCAATGATGTCAAGGATGTCTGTGACAGTGGAATCAAACAGAGTGATTAGATCCTTGTGTCCATAGAGGCGGACACTGTCTCTGTAAGTTTAGCAAAAGGCGAAGCTATAAAGGCATCAGAGAGTTGCCTAGCTGTGGAGTAATTAAGTGCTCGAACATACTGATCTGGCATTTGAGATTTTGGTAATGGACATGAGAGTAAAGCAGTGAAGATGACAGGTTTATGATCAGATAAAATAGTATCATCCAGCTCAACATTTTAAAAAGGAAAACCTAATGATAAAACCAGATCAAGTGTATGTCCATGTTCATGTGTAGGACCAGTACCCCACTGAGAGAGATTAAATGAGTCCACAAGTTGCAGAAACTGGCTAACCAATGGCTTTGAAGGGCAACAGACATGAATGTTAAAATCACCAAGTATTAAAATGTTATCAACGTTAGGCACAAACAATGATAGAAACCTAGAGAATTCGTGACCAAAGTCCTTATTGTACTTTGGTGGTTTATACACAAGTGCACAAAGTAGTGGGCAGGCCAGTTCAACTTTAAATACTTGCACTTCAAAGCTAGTGTAGTTGTCAACCGACAGAAGTCTGCATGTAAAGCAATTCTTAAAGACAGTCGCTAAGCCTCCACCCTTACCTGTTGTTCTGGTGTAGGTCCA
The DNA here is from genome assembly GCF_021292245.1 of Micropterus dolomieu. Taxonomy (NCBI): domain Eukaryota; kingdom Metazoa; phylum Chordata; class Actinopteri; order Centrarchiformes; family Centrarchidae; genus Micropterus; species Micropterus dolomieu. Next base: position 20,589,546 of record NC_060154.1, on the reverse strand, counting down.
CGGGAGCAAAGAAGTTCCCCTCCTCATCAGCATTATGCCGCTGATGTTTTCGCCAGAGTCTGATGTTTTGAGTGCGTGTCCGCATCACTTAGCAGCATGCAGGATCGATACACGAGTCAGTGGCAGAGGGCTGAGTCAGCAGCCTGACAGCTCCACGTTCAGGTCACTGGACAAGAAGCTGTCAAACATCCTGCTCCTTGACAGAGTTTGGACCGTCCTCATCACGGTCAGACCTAACCATGACAATGAGACGGTGAAAAATACACAATATAAGACACATACTGTAGTTTGTAGCCGGTCCTGGGTGTAATAGAGCCAAAATGCATAGCGTGAAACCGAGTTCTCAGAAACATCAGGGAGTCATAATGTGCTTATTGTTTAGTGTGAAATCCCCTTTCACCATGTAATGAAATTAAGCAGGGCCTGTGCCTCTTTCTCACTGCCCTCGGTGTCGTGGGAGTGGATGATACATTTGCAAATGGAGATGCTGTTTGCTATATGCTTCCTCCATCTGCTGTATAGGCTACTTCATTGATCCCATTCTCTCCACACACCTCTCCCATATACTTTCCCCTTCTTCTCTCTCTCACTTTTTTTTTCTCTCTCTCTCTCTCTCTCTCTCTCACAATATAGAGCCGTATTTTGTCAGTGTCGTGGAATGGGGTCCCCACATCTACTTCTTCTTCAGAGAGATAGCCATGGAGTTCAATTACCTGGAGAAGGTATAGAAGACTTTCTGATCAAAACCCATCTTTCTCTCTGAAATCTCAGTGTTCACACAGAGGAAACTGATGGTCCATTCAGGGCTTCTTTTCAAAAGGACTGTAGAGGAATATGTGAATGTGTCGTTAAAATGTAACACCATGAAGAAAGATGTCGGTCTAATATCTCTCTGGTGCTATTATTTGGATGTCAATATCAAGTCTTTTCCCACAGCTACACTGACTTTTTATCCTTGCATTTGTTTGTCTGCATATCTAATCCAACAAATCACGTTATAAGCAAACAACTCATGTCTGTGTTAACCTGAGATTTTTTTTATAGCAACTCTGTGTATTTCCAGCCCTTGCCAGAATTGGGGATACATCTTCATGAAATATCAGCATCAGGAAACCCGTTTCTCTGATAAATTAGCAATTCACATTTCAGGAGAAGTGCTTGCACAAGGTCTCAGGCTTTGACATGTTTACAGAGAGCAGAGTAAATGGATACTTAAACAGTATCACCGTTGTGTGGATGAGGGTGTTCAAAGAAGCAATTTTGAGATGCACTGACATTTTCATGAATAATTGATATTAAATTTTCTATTATAAAACAATAATCTGTCAAAATAGGGGTTCCACATTGCAAATAGCATGCAAATAGCATGCAAATGACTCTCACCCTGGAGTTGAAAAGAGCTTTTAAATATGCCTTTTTGAAGATGAAACCCAAAGCTTGGGAAATATATCCTAACTCCCCAGGTTATTATTGGAGTTATATGTGAGCTGTGCTTATACAGACATGCCTGTCAGTATGTTGCAAATGTATTATACACGGCCATTTTCTATGCCTACATCTGCTTCTCCATGCCTGACTACTCACAGGTGGTGGTGTCACGTGTGGCGCGGGTGTGTAAACGCGATCAGGGAGGATCTCAGCGCGTCCTGGAGAAGCAGTGGACGTCGTTCCTGAAGGCCCGGCTGAACTGCTCTGTCCCTGGTGATTCCCACTTCTACTTTAACCTGCTCCACTCCACCAGCCCCATCATCAGGATGCACGGCAGGGACATAATCCTGGGGGTGTTTTCCACACCGGCTAACAGGTACCAAATAGACATACAAACATATAACTGTAAACAGGCTACAAAGCCCACAAACATGTCAAAGCGGTGCACACAAGGACAGGCACTCAAGATCAGTGGTTCCCAAACTTTTTTGTCAGTTGTACCCCAAGATCCCTGTCAGATGAAATCAAGTACCCCTTTTATCAACACCGCCATCTATTTTAACCATTAATCCTTTACTTTTAGCTAGCATTTTAACTGTTTATCTATTACTTTTATCTCTATTTTAACCAACCATCAGTTACTTTTAGTTAACTTTTTGAACTGTTAATCCATTACATTTAGCTATATTTGACCATGTTTCCATTACGTTTTGCTAAATATCTGAAATTTTCATCCATTTATCCATTACTTTTAGCCAACTGTTTCTACCTCTCTGCTCGCTTGATAATTAGTTTGCACGCATCTCGACACATGGTGTTCAGGTGTTCCAGCTGACTCAATATGAGTATATATTTTCTTTATTTAAATTGTAATTGATCTTTTTTTCAAATTATGACTACTTAAATTACAGCTACTGCTACTTATTACTACTCCATAATCTTTATACGGAGCTCCAAGCAAGCGCAGACCCTGGTTAGGAATCTCTGCTGTAGATCAATACTCAGCCTGCTTGCCTTCAAATAAGAAGCTTATTTGTGTGTATGTGTGTGTATCCACATGACATTAAAGGAAAAAGTGAACAGATTTAAATCCATGTCCTCTCTGGAAAGAAAAAAGGGAATTCAAGTATACTGGGAGTGTTTTACACAGACATAGAAGCACATCATGCCGTACTTCCCATGGAGACTGAGATGGACACACACGCAATGTGAAGCAGCACTCACATGGCCTAGCGGACCACCATAGTTTGTTCCTTCACCTATGAAGTCAGAAAGAGCAAGGCTTCTTACAGGCCAAGCAAAGCTCCAGAGAAATGAAAGTTGCTGTGTGGAGGTACAGAGGTCAAGACTGTGGAGTACAGAGTAATTTAAGACACGTGGAATGCCTTCATTGAGGAAAAAAAGGGTGATTTGTTGAAAGACAAGATTAAATTGAAAAAAGGTGAGAGGAGAGGAGAGATGCTGCCTTTTAAATGGGGGATTATTGGACACTGGGGGTATTTGCAGAACCCACAAACAGCAAACCAGAGAAATTGAAAAACAGAGCGAGGGATGTGAACAAAAAGATTTATGTGAGCTTCATATACAGTGTGCTTCTGATCCTTTTGATGCATGAAACATAAATATCTGCTTTTACATTGGAGACGCACAAAGGTTTTATAGTTACTCGATCTAGTGTTGAGTCTTACATTTTCCTAAAACAAGTTAGAAAACAGCCAGTGGGAAGAGATAATTCCCCTTACTTCAAGTGCAAATAAACAAAACAGTTTTCTTGAGTCATGTGTCTCTTTTATGATACAGTGATCTACTTACTGTAGCATTTCAAAATTAGTAAGGAAAATACGATAAGATTAAATCAGTTATTAAGAGGGACATTGTATTGTACATGTTTATGCAAGCATACTCCATGTGTCCTTCAAGTTGCACAGAAATAAACATACTCTGCACACTTTAAAATAAGGTATATTGCAGTCTAAGTGTTCAGTCTACTTTTTCTGTGATGGCCCACTCACCCACTATCTGAATGGCTATGATACCACTGGCTGTGATACTGTGTCTGGTAGTGTGAGCACACTGAAGCAAAAACATACAAATATTTGCAGCTGCCTGCTATTTGATTCTGATCTGGAATCAATACAGTCTCTAGCTTAAGTGCAGCCAGCAGAATAACTATCACCTGTCAGTGGTCCCACTGTAATACCATGTCTAGTTTTTTAAGATAGAAAAATAAACCCCTTACCAGTTGCAAGGCAGTGTTTCAAAGCAGTGGGCGCCCGACCTCCCAGTAAGAGACAGGGCAGAAAGAGGAGAAGAAAAAAATAGAGACAATGAGCTAGTAAATGCGAAAGGAGAGAAGACGAAGGAGAATAAAGAGGGAGATGGTGAGCAAGATGGGGAGAGATGGATGAGAAACTCAAGGACAGGGAAGTCAATAATGGACAACATGTGCATCCCTCGCACTCTGAGATCTGTTTCATCAGCTGCATCTTATCTGCGTGTATTTAAGGTCTGCGCTGCGAAAAGGGGCCACTGCCTCCACAGACAGATGCTTCACACACGCACACACACACACACACACACACACACACACACACACACTCTCCTGCTCTCATACACAAACACATACATGCACAAACACACTTACAATGGTTCCCAGATAACAGCATTTACAGCCTGCCACAGCGGAGAACCAGCTGAACACACACACCCCTGGCTGGGTAAACTGCCACCGGGTCCTCCTTTAAATAACTGCCAGCCAAGAGAAAGAGAACGGGAGGTTAGATGAATAGATGAGGACATGTGTGATGGAGGAAAATGAACACAAAGAGAAAGAGAGAATGTGTGATTTGAGCTGCAAAACTCCCACTGGCCCAGTGTGGCCCACTGCGCCACACTGGCTAAGTGCTTGCCAGACAAATTGCTTTGGCTGGCAGGGTGCAGCGAAAACAGCATGAAGCCGGACCTGGGAGTGGAGAAATAGCTATTCTCTCCAGCCATTTGGCCCTGCGCAGCATATATGGGAGTGTAGTATGGGAATGACGGGTGATGTCAAGGTGTTACTGGGCCCTCCTGGAGTCTCCCCAGGACACTCATCTCTTCCTGTGCCCACATACTCCTGGGATAATTTTACAGCCACACACCAGCTCCTCAACTGTTATCGAGTTGCATTTGCAGGATTCTTCTGTCTCCGCTTCCAGAGAATGAAATCGCCCCCAGTTGTCAGTTCCTTTATACATGCATCTCTGAAGCCCCAGGCCCTTCCTCTTGAAGAAGAGTGAAAGAAAAAATCAGATTTCCTACTAAGCACCTCCTGCACTCATGCTCCTGATGCTCAAGAGGTCAAGGTGTAGGGAGCAACAGCAAACTTGAAAAAAGCACAAGAAGAATATGAGGGAGAAGAAGAGAAAAAAAGTACTTTCTGCTTTATTTAGCAGCTTAAATAACTGGATATATGTGGAAAGAACAGCAGCAAGATGTCAAATAGAAGGCTTACCATCATCATCCTGCACTGGACTAAAAACAAACAATTCCCATTATTTCTTAGCTATTGTTTTGGCAGCTGAAAATGTCTATTGCTGCTGGTGTAGACTGATGTGGGCTCATTAGGCTTAATGGAGCCACACAGGAATGCAAGGAAAACATCCCATCCAAAGTAAAGTAAATCTAGTGCATCCTGAGAGTGGGAGGCCATGTTTGGTTTTGGTTGCAAAGAATCCCACTTGACAGGGTCAGACAGCAGGATGTCCCTCAGGGACAACACAGCAGAGGAGGTGAAATGAGGAGTACAAGGAGCAAGGGGAGAACAGGTTTACTGAGCTAGGAGATGCGTGACACAGATATGCAAAGTTGTCCCCCCTCCCTGCACAAGGAGAGAAGGCGAGGGAGTACTTAGGTCTCTATAGCTAGAGCTTTAGACATGGTATGGGAGAGAAACACTGCATGTAGCTGACAGCAGAGCCATGTCACAAGGAAAATACAGAGTTGTTACAGTGGTGTTCACGAGTCAACATGGGCCAGGATAGTCAGGTTGAGGAGAGAAGAGAATACCCACCTGATGTAGAAAGGTCATGATAAAGTATGAGGAATTAGGTTGCTTGAATACTGAAAAAGGAGATCAGGTGAGAAGTTTGTGGTAGAATAAATGAAAGAAAAAGGATGGCTGAATAATATTAAATGGTAAAGGGTTGGTGTAATGGGTCTCATAAGTCCTAAGTTGAAATATGAAGCTTTTCATGATACAGTTTTGATCGTAGTTTAATGTGTCACGTTTTGCAAAAACAGCCCATTGGTCAGTTCTATAGGACTATGATTGATCAGAAATACCTTTATATAATATATATATAATACCTTATATTGGCTCTCTGTGTGTGTCTCTTATTTTCATATAATAGAAACATAGCACTTTTATCATCCATCCTTATCCACTGAATAAGAAAATGAACCATTTTGGCCTCTCTGATACCCCCTAGAGGTTTAAAGAAATAGCTTGACATTTGCGGAAATGCACTTATTTGCTTTCGATTACTATTTGAGAGTCTCCGCTGGTTGCCTGGCAACAGCAGGACAAGACTCGAGTAAGTCACTGCTCCTGGCACAGAGTCCCCCCGTAAAACATGTTGTTTTTACACTTTTCTTGTGCAGTTTTCAACAAGAATATAATGTTCAGTTAATTACGGAGCTTTGGAGGTGCTGGTAGGCATATTTGTTTTGCATATGCACAGAGCCAGGCTAGCTGTTTCCCCTGACTGTCTTTAGGCTAAGCTAAGCTAGCCGCCCCCTGGCACCAGCTTTATATTTACCGTACAGACATCTAACGCTTGGCAAGAAAGCTAGTAAGCGTATTATCCCCAAATATCAAACTATTACTTAAAAAAATGCTAGTAGAACCTTATTCTACTGAGCAAAGAAAATACAATTTGGGTTATTTGGAATAAAGTTCATTAGTTGTGTCCAAGGTCACGCCCATTACAAAGTTTGTGTATCTGATTCTGCCAAGAAAAAACGTTAATCTGAAACCCCTCTGGCTCTGTTTGTTGGAAATCAAGTCATGTCAATCAGTGAAGTTGACAAACACAAAAGCTTTCTGACCTTAAAATGTATTAACATTTGAGCAAAGTGTAACATAAAATTAGCCACGTGGGTAATTGATACCATATTTCAGAAGGTTGATGGTTATTTTTGATATTTAGAAGCATGCAAAAGTTCAAGACAATTTATCAGCGCTAAACCCCTTTTTAAAGGATTAACAGTGAAACTTCCCTTGACTCCCAACTTCTTTCTCCTCTTCCTCGTCTACCCCTATACAAGGCATCATGTGTCTGTGAGGACTGTGTTATTCCAAGCTGTCAGTGAGCTTGTTAAACAGTGAGGAAGTACTTTAGACCCCACAGCAGCCCTCTCAAACGGACACCCTATGCATCTTGCCTAGACAGCCTGTCACTCAACCCCTGTCAAGGAGAAAGAAAGAAGGCAGGGCAAATGGCTATGGGCAGGGAGAGCAAAAAAATTTAAGTTAACAAAGGAAAGTAGTGAGGGCGACAGAGAAAAAGGACTGAAAATGAAATTTGTGTACAAGATAACAACACATATGGACTCAGAAACAAAAGTATGAGAGACTACTACAGAATGAAAATGAGAATAATTAAGTGAATTTGCAGAGAAAAACAGCCTGAGGCCTTTTGGCTTGCTTCTGTTAGATACACAGCCCTACACGGGGCAAACCCACTGACCTGCAGCGAGAGAGAAAAAGAGAGCTGGGATAGAGGTAGAGAAAGGAAGCCAAGCTGGCACCGGTGCAGAGCTGGCAGACATGTCACACATAACATCTGGTGCCTGCGGTCCTGAGAGAGACGCAGTATCGTCCACAGATACGCCTATATGCCTGCAGTCCTGCCACACTGGCCGGGGTTGAGTCACATCCCTGCCTATGAATGATAAGTACTGAGGGAGACAGCGTGACCTGATCAAATGGCACATCAGGAGAGCACGGCTCCCTGCTGCAACCAAAATCCAGCCTTCGGGCACTGCCTTCCCAAACAAACCCTTCTGTGACTTTCAAAGGGGCATTCAACAGAAACACCGCTGCAGAATCATGGGGCCAGACCTTCACATCACCAGCTGGACGTTTGTTTTTTAAGACAGAAAGAGAGAAAGAAGGCAAGAAACAGATGGGCCATGTGTGGGATTTATGTAGCAGCAGGTTGCAGGTGACTCAGTGTCTCAGCTTTTCTTCAATGCGTGTGCATCACTAAGGTATTAGAAATTATTCACTAGCTCTCAATCCACGCACACCCTTAGTCATTGACGAGGACACGTTTGGAGAGTTGAATCTCGGAGCAGGAAGCATGGGATGTTTTTAAAAAACTCATTCCTTATCTCATCCTGACACTGCTCTCTTTATTTCTCTGTCTCTGTAGTGCTTCCTTTAGCCAAAACACAAAAATGTAGCATCAGGCTCAGTGAGGAGATCTTACTTTGTGTGAATGTGTCTCTATCACTATCTCTAGATTTGTTTGTGTGAGCGTGTGTGGGCTATGGACACAGATGTTGTGATCCCTGTTGCAGGGTTCACGGGTAGTTAAACAGCCTCCGAGGTGCACCGGGCATTTTATTGGAATGTCTTGTTGGGTTCACGAGAATCCCTCCCCCACTCTTTTCATTTTGAAAGGCAGAATATTCGGTGACTCATTTCCTATTTCGTTTTATATTCCAGGAATTCCAGCCAAGATCTTTTCATGGGTCTAATCTAGCTATTGCATCCACTGCATATCTGTTTTACGCCCAAGGAGTTGACAGCGTCTATCTTATCCTGTCCTTATTTCCGTCTCAGTAACAATTTCCTTTGTGTTCAAGCATTGAATGTCAAAATATGAACAGCCCAAATCCAATTTGCCATCTTCGCTGGGTGCCTGTCCCTTTCCCGCACTCACAATTGACTTTCTATATTTTAACTTCTTCCCCTATTCAAGTTTCACAGTGCATTTTCACTCTAGCTATTATCTACCTTATCTTTCATTTTCCGTCACTTATTCTTTCTGCACCCCTGTTGAAAGTAAAGCCCACTTGACGCAGGACTGACAGTAGTTTTGTATCAGTTCCAAGTGTTATATCAATTGACAGTCTCTGTCTCAACCTACCTCTGACTCACCTCTCTGTCTCTCTCTCTCCAGTATCCCAGGTTCGGCGGTGTGTGCCTTCGACATGGAGCAGCTGGCTGCAGTGTTCGATGGGAGGTTCAAGGAGCAGAAATCACCCGAGTCTATTTGGACGCCTGTTCCAGATGAAGTCATCCCGAAGCCAAGGTGCAGATGGCTGTGATCAATTTATACACCTGTGTTCAGGTTGTTACCAGAAAACTGTAAGAAGAGAACAGTATTATGAACAACCTGTGTTGAATACATCATAATTATCTGTGTTTTGCAGATCATGGCTTGAGTTTCATTTCATAACAAAATGAAATATGCTCCATTCACCGCTCATGCTGGTTCTGCTCATGAGCATTTTTTAGGCTGATTATACACACATGTAATGGAGAATGCAGGATGATGCTGCACACAGCATTACAGCCTTTGTTAAGTAAAGTGAAAGTCACTTAGAGCTGCAAAATACATTTTTCACAAGGAAAATTAGTTCTTTGCTAAACTAAAGGCATGTCTTGTCCTCATGCAACAATCCATCACTTGCCAAATACTTCAAGTATGAGGTTCTTTTGACAAAATCAAATCATTCTCTTCTTGAAAAGGGGGTATGTGTCTGAATGTGAGACACTTAGACAGTCTAGACTGCTTAATTATATGACAATATTTTACTAATGCCTGTAGTAGTCAGAAATGAGTATGCCGCATTTCCTCTGTGCCATCTGCTAAACATAATGAAACTTGCTGTCTCCAGACCCGGTGGCTGTGCTGTTCAAGGTTCCAGGTTTAATTCTTCAAACTCATTCCCTGATGAGATGCTCAACTTTGTCAAGACCCACCCTCTGATGGATGAAGCCGTCCCATCACTCGGACAAAGACCCTGGATAGTCAGGACCATGGTCAGGTGAGAATGGACTCAGACAAGCAGTGAAAGAACCAACTCTGTCTCCTAGTCATTTCCATCAGCAAATACGTTTTGAAATAGTGCCACTTCAATTACATTTCTTATCAGTATAATGAGAAAACGTTTTCAATGAGCATATCTGACAAATTGCAAAATGTTCATATACTGTAGAGCCTATTTGCAAAATAGCAATATTCACTGGTAGCAACTAAAGCATAATAAATATGGGATTCAGGATGCAAACCCTGGACTCCTGTGCTTTGTATGCTAACCATCTACCCTGACCACGTCTATATGACTTCTGTTTGGTACTAAAACTTTGCACTTCCCACGCTCCCACACACAAATGTTACCATTGAACATAATCCAGGCCGCAGTTACTTTTCCCTGAAGGCATATTTGGCAAAACACATGAGATGTTTATAAACAGAATTCCAATACAAAAAGGAGGTTTTGCTAATATTTGCTATATTTTTTTTAGAAACTTCTTTTGATGAGTTTAGTGAACATTCAGCAGTACATTCATTCAACTAATAATTTCAAGTCACAAGACTTTGTGAAAGGGTCTGAAAACAAAAACTATAACATTTAAGTTGATTTAGTTAATAAAACTTATATATTTACATTAACTTAATGATCAAATATTAGCTATACCCAATAAATTGTGATGTGTAGGTGACAGGGTTACAAACATACACAGATATATGTATGCAAACACACACATGGTCTGTCTGCATGGGCTGTAGACTCCGTCTGTTGAATTATCATGGTCAGGTGTTGAAGCCTGTGCTAGCAGGCAAGCAGCTGTAGCACATCAAGTCTCACATAAATGCATGCATGCCTCTCTCTATCTCTCTCTCCACTATCTACCGTATGGAGTCCCACTGCCGACCAGCCACCAAGGGATTAAGGGGACTGAATGTATGTGGAATATTAAACACCTGGCACAACATGGCTTCTATTCTCATCTATTGACTCATACACACAGGACTGTGTGTAGTTCAGCAATACTGTGCTATTGTTCCAAGACGAGGCCATTTACTCGACTGATATTATTAATGACTGAACGTCTGGCGTAATTAGTTTATTATGTAAATATGATCAGCAGTTTCTCCTCTCTGGAATTCATTGCACTTTGCAGTGACTCAAGAGAAAATGGCATATTTTGATTTAAATTCAAAAGAGTCTGTATTTTACACCTGAACCAATCAGCTTTAAAGCCCCACTCTAGCCGGTTGTGACTGACCTTTTGGGTTAACGCTCTTCCTCAAACAGAGAATGGAGTTGTGGTTAATAGACAGACGTAATCCATAACCAATGCAACGAGACTGCAGTTCTAGCAGTACGTATCAAGGTCTACATCAGTAGATTCAATACTTTTGACACTGAAGAGTTTGTAAAAGTATATTCATACGCATATGATGCACCACAAACTTATAATTATTGGGCGTCTCGATGAATGACCAGTGTGTATCTATGAGTGTTAGCTATACACTGTGTTCACATCACAACATTGTAAAATTTGCTATCCCGTATCAAGCTATAACATAACTAGTATTGGTTGTCCAATACTGGCAGGAGTATCGATACTTACCCATAACAGAAACTAATGTGCAAGTATCAGCTTTTTATTTATTTATTATAACCCCCACTATATTTTACAGTGCTCTAGCGTTACCACAGGGGAGAGATAGAGATAATCTATCACTTTTTGTGAATTGCGAATTGTCCAATTTTCTCTACAGTTAGAATAAAAGCCTTTGTAGACCCAGGTAATAAAGTACATACTGAGTGCTGAGTGTTCAGCGGGTATCTAATCCCAGAAATCATTGCTTTTTAATCATATACTTGATCTTCTACATGTAAAGTTGTCTTTACCTGTTTTGACTTGTTAATAGAACAGCTAAGTACTTTACTATAAAGATAAGTAGTAAATTGGAGACAGTAAAACTGAATCTGAACAATTTTCTGTTTCTCTATTACAAGTTGTCCGTATTTACATCACCGAAGCTTTAATATTTTTACCAGGTTTAACTGTAGATATTGTGTCCGTATCCCTAGGAAGTACCGTTACCTTACAAGCAGTTTGACCTAAGGCATTCTGGGTAGGAACATTAGGAAGCCCTACACCCTCATGTGTTGTGTGACCAGAAGAAGGGGGAATTTCCAAAGCTTTATATAGCCTCATTTCGGTGACAATCAATAAAATGAATCACAAAGTGTCATTCTGTGTAACATTTATGCAGCGATCATGCAATAACAATTGAACACATCACTATATATTACTAACTATTAACTATTGGGGGTGGTGATTGAGCAGTGGATGTCATATGCCTTTAGTGGGAGACCGGGGTTCGAATCCCACTGCAATTCCACCAATGTGTCAGCGTCAGCTAAATGACTGTAATGTATTGATGTATTCTTATAATTATTAATTGCAGTTAAGACAATAAGGCACCTTCAATACACATGTGAACTTTTTTAAATATGAATGTGGAACTGTACATGATCAAAATAAAAAATACCAAGTGACCCATTTAAAATTAGAAATCACTCAAGAAAGCATACTTCCAACTAAAGCTGTGCAAGCCTCAATATTTTATTAATGGAAAATAGAGCACATTGAAAACATTCAAAATACTATCTTGCAATGTTGAGAAAACTTTGCAACAAAAAAAAGATAAGTTTTGACCCATGGCCTATTTGTTTACCAGATTTCATCAAAATCTCTCTTACCCGGTTTTTAAGATATCTCACAAAAACAAATGTGACTGGGATGCCAAGAGCAAGGCATATTATGCAGTTCAGAAGTTGTACATATGTGAATAAAACCAGACAGAGACAACTTATAGGACTATTGTATTGTGTGATCATAAACTTGCTTCCAGGAGAACTTGACTACGCTTTCAGCTTTCGTGGAAAAAATGTCCCAAATGGGCCATACAGATCTGTGACATTAATGCACTTCTCTATCTCTCCTGCTATACAGGTACCAGCTGAATAAGATTGTAGTGGATACAGAAGCCGGGCCTTATCGAAACCGGACCGTCCTGTTCCTCGGGTCGAGCAGAGGGACCATCCTCAAGTTCCTCATCATGCCCAACCAGGACAACACTGTCACTAACAGCAACATCTTCCTGGAGGAACTGGAGGGATTCAACCCTGATAAGTAAGACGTTAAAGCTAATAAAAAGGAAATGAACAGGTGAAACAGCTAACTTGGCTGGGTCTATCTGAAGGTAACAAAATTCACCTACCAGCACCTCTAAAGCTCACTAATTAACACATTATGTCATGTTTGTTTAATGCATACAAAAAGTGTAAAAACAGGGGGGAGTTTATGAATGCCTATCAGACAATTTTATTCAGTTACTTCCTTGTCGTCAGTGTGAGGTTGTTACATGATGTGTTAATTAGTAAGGTGCTGATTTTTTGTTTCCCTCTGTAGTTTCCACTCTTTATGCTATGCTAACCGCCTGCTGGAGTTAGCATATGTATTTACTGTACAGACTTGAGAGTGGTGTCATTCTTCTTATCTAACTCTCGGCAAGAAAACTAATAGCATAAAATGTATTTTCCCCAAATCTCAAACTATTCCTTTACGCCACAAGTCTGTATACAGGGGAGGTAAGGGAAGGGTTAAATGACATCTGGGGTTGATGCATACACAAGGAGGAGGTCTATGCGCCTAGAAGAAAAGTTGCAAGAAAACAAACAAAAAACACGTCCTAGAAAACATGGCGTGTCCTGAATAATGCAAAAAACCTCACCTATTCTTCGAGAGATCCACATAATTGTGCCGGAGCTGAGATGTTACAACCCCATGCAGAGAATACAAATAGGGCAAACTGAAAAGAATAGGATTAGAGGCTAATATTCATTATCAGGAAATCTTAACATCTTCTAATGAGGTTTGGACATACTGTAGAACGGCATTAGGGGAGAAACATCAGAAAATAATGAAATTATGATAAAATCATTATCCTTAATCTTGACAAAAATGACACACTGTCAGGAAAAATGACCCCTTATCTTCAGACTGAAGCTAAATTATATTTAATATCTGGATCTCAACAAAAGATTGGAGTGGATTGGATTTCTTGGCCCTTTTTAATTAGCATTTTGCATGAGACAGGCAGCTTTGAGGATTTACTGGATGCCCACCACTGCGTAATGAATACTGGGTACAATGCATTTCAGTAATTTTTGCTTTTGTTCTTTGTTGCGATGTGGTGTTCCACATGGTGGGTGGCTGCAGGGTGGGGGTAAGAAGATTGTCACACAGATGCAGGCAGATTTGGCTGGTGATTATCTTTCACTGAGGCTAATTAGAGACATTTAAAACAGAAAGTGCATGTTAAACACTAGCTTTCTGTTGTGGTAATTGTCCTGCCTGATATATATACAATTTTCTCCTGCAATAAGAGGAAACAAAGGATTATTTCTCAAGCCAACTGGCTGGAAACATCCTTTCTCCCTACAGTCCAGACTGCTGTTTCACTTCTTTTTTAATAATAAACTTCCTTCATTTCCCAACCCCTCCAAAATTTCCACACCAATTTGTGTCTCAGCTTATTTGTTCTGCTTCAGACTTCACAAAATGAGGGATAGTGATGGCAAGTGAAAGGAAGGGGCTGTGTGATGAATGAGCTGGTGTGGACTGGAGCCAGTGTGTGAGGGATAATTTGGTGAGCATGGTGAGCCCACCAGGAGGTCAGTGACAGTCCAGCTATCACAGCAGGCACCCAGCTAATCAGGAGACAGAGCACAGACACATTAGGTTTTTTCCCCCCTTTTATTCTCCAGGCCAAGCCACCCCCCAACCTCACCTTACATACACAGACAAAGCGATATGTTGTGCCCTGTAATAAACCCCAGGGTACACAGAAGCAGGGTCACTAACACAGTGATTTTTTAAGAAGCCAGTGCAGATTGGTTTGTGATTGGCTGGTTGCCATAATGAACCAGGAAATGATCTGACAGGGATGCAACCCTCTCTGTCTTCTGCTATTTTCTCCCTCTCTGATCTTGGTTCTGTTTCTCGTATTTTCTTTTCATGAGTCTCTCGACTCTGTTCCTCTGCCTTTTCCCTGAATTTTTTAGGTTTTTTTTCACTTTTCCCACCCTACTTTCCCCTGCCTTTGACTGCCTTTCGTAATATTGCCTGTGAATAATGACTCGCAGCTTGGCCTTAGCACAATGATAGATTCTTCTTAATGACTGTGGGTCCGCCGCAACGTTATTACCATAAACCATCCAGATACAAGTGATGCATGAGTGCACATGTGCATAAAAAGGTGTAAATCCGCTGCACGGAGGCAGGTTGGTGCCGGGCTATCGTAGCTCTAAGTGCCAATTAGAAGAGTTTCAGTTCCTGGCTGCTGTTTTTTGATGCCCGACCAACCTCTCAAACCCCTGCAATCAGCACAGTGCATATTTGGGTTGACACCGTAACATCTGGCTACACCGATGGCCTCTTGTCGCTTTCAATTTTATTGTGGCTTTTATTTATAGAACTGTTTATGTTTGGTTGTGTTTCACATTGAGTCATGGGCAATGTTTTTTTTCGCTGCTGTAATGCCGAGGTCAGAGGTTTAATGTGCAGTCTCAGTCTGATAATTGAAATTGCCTAATGCATTTTTGTGTTTTGTGAGTGCCAGCCTGTTTATGTATTTGTGTGTGTGCGTGTGTTGCAGGTGTGCTGAAGACTCTCCACAAGCCAGGCAGCTGTTGTCTTTGACTCTAGATCGGGTGAGCCACACTCTGCTCCTGGCCTTCCCCTCCTGTGTGGTCAGGGTGCCAGTGGCACGATGCCAGCTCTACTCCAGATGCATGAAGTAAGTTTGCACCAAATGCTGCACGTACAGGAATATAAAAGGGGTAGCAGGGCAACGTAACAAGAACTTAGGTGACCATTCAAGAACCATCTGGTGAACCCCTGCCATCTGCTGAGTTGCTGCTCTTTCGTTGACCTGAATTTTCCTGCAATAATAACCGTACTACAACTTTTAATAGCAACTGTCAATGTGGCAGTAAATTTGAATAAAATCTAATAAAAGCCATTAAAATAATAATGCTATATTTAAATGTATCACAGTCCATAGTAATATTTACTGACTGTGTAATACATAATATGGTGAATAAATGATAATAATAAATGATAATGAAGCTCATGAGAATAGTAAGCATGAAACAAATCCGTTATAATGGTTTAATAATTTTTGTACACAACAGTTGTAATAAGTATATAAGTATAATCAGTAGCTAATGTGTTAATGTGATATTATTTAATTTAGCAGCTACCTTATAATTTTTTTAAAGGGAGATTATCACTTTATCCAGCAGTTATAAGATTATCAGACGCTCCAGTGAAGTTGCTCATGTTGTTATTCTGGCAGCTCCAAATTATGAATGTGTTTAACTGAATGTGCAGCAGGGCATTTCTGGGAAAGAGCAAGTACCCCGAATCCACTAATCCACTAATCCATAATTAAACTTAAAAATGCATATATTAAAAGTAATGATATTTCACCTGCATACACCCACATAAGCACCATAATGCAGACTCACTTTCCCTCACTGGCACACTTTCTGAGTCTTGATGCCTGTGGCTGTGGCCCGTTAGGGTCCACTGACACACTAACCGGTACACACTCCAGCACATCAGGCACGCAGTGTGTTCACTGAACCAGGTGAGTCATACAAGCGTGTAATCCAGAGCACATTAAGAAACGCTCACATGCTTTCTGAGGTATGCTTAGTGTGTGAGCGTTTATGTGTTTAGATGAGAGACCGAGAGTTAATGTTGTGTGTGTGAGTATGTTCAAGGTTCCTTAGTCACGCTTCAGCAGCTTCATGTCTGGTTCTTATCCTTTGAAGAGTCGACATGGTTGGATTTTTTTTTCGTCAAATACATTTTTAATAACTCAACATTTTACACTAAAGTAAATTTTGCAGTACAGTTGCAGACTGACTTTTATATCACATTTAACCCTTAAAAAGTCATGTTATGCAGTTAACCACAGAGCAATCCCGCAGTACGTCATTAAACGACCATATCGGAAGTTGTACATATTATCGGTCAACAACAATTAATCCCCTTCAGGCTACTTGCCATTTTCAAAATATACCACAGGTTTTTATAATGACTTCTTACCTTTTAGGCGTAAGGTCATTTCTATTCATGACACTAGTTGGGTTTTTAAATTTACTTAACAGCGACTTGAATTTTTCATGAGACAGGTAATCCATCAGAGTGAAACATCTCATAGGCTTTGCGTGTTTTTCAGTATTATATTATCATTGTGTAACAGTATAACTGTGAACAGAAAGCATTTCATTAAAAAAAACCTGTTGCTGCAGTTAAGGACATTCTGAAGTCTAATATTTAAGATATGGAATTAAAATGTGACTCATTCACACCACAAGCAATACGGACATTATGAAACTGTTGCTTTGGTACGTTCTTGCACATAAAAGGTTGAAGCTGGACGGAAATCCCTGAATGTCTCAATTTCCTAGAACTAGTTTCAGGAAAAAAATCTTAAATATTAAGTGTACTTTGATTGCATTTCCTTCCACTGGAGACCGTGAGATGCAGTTGGAAACTCTGGAAAAAGCTAGTAAGTTATGTTATTCCCAAAGTCAAGAATGAACTTTCTACTTAATTTCTTAGATCTACTTTAATCCACTAGCAAGAAATCAGTATTTCAATTTGAAGCTATGTGGGTGAATTTTAAGTAAAAGAAAGATCATTTGGGATTCAAGCAATTAAATGAATCTTTGTGTCTCTGCAGGAACTGTATCGCCTCTAGGGATCCTTACTGTGGCTGGACCAGAGGAAGCACCTGCTCTTTCCTCAGACCTGGGACCAGGTATGACACCTCTACATTTGTATACAGGTGAAACTCGAAAAATTTGCATATCGTGCAAAAGTTCATTTATTTCAGTAATTCAACTTAAAAGGTGAAACTAATATATTATATAGACTCATTACATGCAAAGTGAGATATTTCAAGCCTTTATTTGATATAATTTCGATGATTATTGCTTACAGCTTATGAAAACCCCAAATTCAAAATCTCAGAAAATTAGAATATTGTGAAAAGGTTCAGTATCGTAGGCTCAAAGTGTCACACTCTAATCAGCTAATTTATCCAAAAAACCTGCAAAGGGTTTCTGAGCCTTTAATTGGTCTCTCAGTCTGGTTCAGTGGAATTCACAATCATGGAAGACTGCTGACCTGACAGTTGTGCAGAAAATCATCATTGACACCCTCCACAAGGAGGGAAAGCCTCAAAAGGTAACTGCTAAAGAAGTTGGATGTTCTCAAAGTGCTGTATCAAGGCACATTAATAGAAAGTTAAGTGGAAGGGAAAAGTGTGGGAGAGAAAATGTGCACAAGCAGCAGGGATGACCGTAGCCTGGAGAGGATTGTCAGGAAAAGGCCATTCAAATGTGTGGGGGAACTTTACAAAGAGTGGACTGAGGCTGGAGTTACTGCATCAAGAGCCACCACACACAGACGGGTCCTGGACATGGGCTTCAAATGTCGTATTCCTCTTGTCAAGCCGCTCCTGAACAACAAACAACGTCAGAAGCGTCTTACCTGGGCTAAAGAAAAAAAGAACTGATCTGTTTCTCAGTGGTCCAAAGTCCTCTTTTCTGATGAGAGCAAATTTTGCATCTCATTTGGAAACCAAGGTCCCAGAGTCTGGAGGAAGAATGGAGAGGCACAAAATCCAAGATGCTTGAAGTCCAGTGTGAAGTTTCCACAGTCTGTGTTGGTTTGGGGAGCCATGTCATCTGCTGGTGTTGGTCCACTGTGCTTTATTAAGTCCAGAGTCAGCGCAGCCGTCTACCAGGACATTTTAGAGCACTTTATGCTTCCTTCAGCAG
>NC_060154.1:20495087-20571080 GCF_021292245.1 Micropterus dolomieu | reverse complement strand
TTGTAATCAATACCAAATGCATTCACACTTTTTAAGAAAAGCACCACCTACAAAAACTATAAAAATATGTTACAGTGTTAGACATGGGGATTGGCAAGTGGGAGGTGCAATAATACAAGACTAAAAGGTTGCAGCTATGCTACCAGCTCTTTGAGGCTACAAGTAGGCAACAATGGTGCTTTGAGCTCAATGCTAATGTCAGCATGCTAACTTTACCATGTTCCCCTTCTTATTTAAAAACACAAAAGTTATCCTCATGGTGGCAATAGAAGAACAGTCAGGGGATCACTAAAGTCATTGGGCTTCATCCTCTGGGGACCATGAATGTCTGAACCAAACCTCATGTCAATCCATCCAAATGTTGTTGGACCGACTGACCAAATGACTGGCAGACTGATACTGCCATCCCAAGAGCCAGAGTGACTAAAAACAACTTAGCAAGTACTTGTAAGAGCTTATGACCAAAGATATTGCCAGAAAAACAATCCTGTGATTTTTCTTGTGAACATTTGCTGTAATGGCCTTAACTCTTTTCATATTCTTATGAAAGACGTAATTTAGAAAAATATTAAATTGATCTTGTCCTATGAATCTCTAAACTTTGTATTTTAGTTCCCAGTCTTTTGTGGTAACCTCACCCTTTCCGTGATTCAAGCTGGTTAAAACAAAAGGCTCTAATTATTTTCAGACTCTGACGTACGTCTGGATAATGTTGACCTGCTTCTAAATCCTCACTCATAGCAGTCTGACTCTTTCACAGGGGAGTGTAAGGACACTTTGGCAACAATCTCAGAGCCAGTAACTCACAACACGTATGGCAGGAATGAAGGAGCATGGATGAAGGATCCAAAGTCTGATAATGACAAAATTTATGTCACAAACTTCTACTACGGGAATAACCTCCTGGAGTTCCGCAACCTGGAGGTTTTCAAAGCAGGTTAGAGCCGGTAGTCAAAGCTTTCACTAAATTACATTTTGTTTTCCCGTTACTTACTGATGAATCTCATGCTTCTCCATTCTTCTTTATCCTTTCTAGGCCGTTTTACCAACTCATACAAGCTTCCTTACAACTGGATTGGCACAGGCCATGTCGTCTATGATGGGGCTTTCTACTACAACCGTGCCTTCTCCCGAGACATCATCAAGTATGACCTGCGTCAGCGTTATGTGGCTGCCTGGACCATGCTGCACGATGCTCTGTTTGAGGAGGCGTCGTCACCGTGGGAATGGCGCAGCCACTCGGATGTCGACTTTGCCACGGATGAGAGCGGCCTGTGGATCATCTACCCGGCACTGGATGACGAGGGCTTCTTACAGGAAGTGATTGTTCTGAGTCGGCTGAACCCCTCAGACCTCAGCATGCAGAGGGAGACCACCTGGAGAACCGGTCTCAGGAGAAACCACTACGGGAACTGCTTCATCGTGTGTGGCGTCCTGTACGCTGTTGACAGCTACAACCAAAAGCACGCCAACCTGGAATACGCCTTTGACACGCACACAAACACTCAGATGACTCCCAGAATGCCCTTCACCAACAACTACACCTACACCACACAGATTGACTACAATCCCAAAGAGGGTGTTTTGTATGCGTGGGACTATGGACACCAAGTAACATACAACATTAAGTTTGCCTATGTAGACCCTTAGTAAGGGTTTGACAGTAGTGATAAAAAGTTAATTCTATGGTTTGAATGGATTGTAGATCAGTCCACATGGCCTTCAGTACGGAGACTAACAGGGGCCAAATGTACAAATGTACTTCAGTATATAGTGACTAAACTGTTTTGTTCTTATCAAGATTTTTAAAGTTTTTACCTGACATAAATGAAACGATGAGCCTGATTTCTCAGTCAACGCACCAAGTTGTACTGTATATATTGTAATACTGTAACAAAAAAAAAAAAAAAAAAAAAGCCCTATGAGATAAATGAATGCAGGTAGAATAAGTTCATATCTTGGGTCAAATAACGCTTTCACATAAAAGAACCAGTTCATAGAAGCCTACTCTTTGGACAAATTACATTTTTCTGTTTTATACACATTATTTTGTATTACATTTTTCTTTGCATCATATGCCACAGGTCCTCCGTGTGGTAATATCACAGGTATTGCTGATGACCTTTGTCTTGTGAAAGCACTTACTGCCTCCATATCAGACTGTTCTGAGGAGACTACAATAAAGTTTGGAAATACTAACAGAAAATGTCTTCTTTGTTTGGCTAACCACAATGAAAGAGGTTTTAATTGCAGTTTATGAGTGTCAATTCAATTGGACAATGGTGAGGACAGAAGACAACCGGGTAGACAGAAAAACCATAAATAACAGACAGAGAGAGAATGGTTGTTCAAGCCTGTAATTTATTGTTACTAGATGTAAATTGAGTTATTATGGAAAAAAAACCCAGGAACAGTTAATCTTTTATACCTGCTGAACAAAAATTGAATAATGCAGTTACAGGATTTCCCTGAAGCCAGAAGAATGCACACAAAAGGTATAGTTAGAGAAAATCCAGTGTTTATTTTGGTTTACGCACATAGTAGAATACAAACAAACAACACTTGACACAAGTTTTTAATTGTACTCTTGCCTTGTCCCAACTGTAAGTACTGGGATGCAGTGAAAACACTGTGGTGAATCAAATATTCTTAAAACCAAAAGGGAAAAATTACACAGAGAGCCTGGCTTAAGAAAAGAAAACTGCATGTTTTTTTCTGAACATTTTTTATGGGCATCTATAGAGCTACACCATAACCATCTGTACAATCATTTAGCTAAAAGAAAAGTACTTTCAGATACAGAAGTATGTTGTTTTATCAACATATACAAAAACTATGAGCTAATTCTGATGTATAATTTCTTATTTAATATCAATTTTATTCTGTTATAGGTAGCAAAAACGAGGTTACAGACACATTAATATAGGGCATTTAAAGCCAGAACTGAACTTCCCAGGTTCTGCATTTATAGTGCATTTTTTTGTAATTTGTACTAAAACTATCAGATAATACAACTCTATCACACAGTTTAAAAAAAAATAAAAAAGTCCAATAGGCTGCAATTTAAATGCAAGCTTAGGTGCACTTAAGTGCAATTTGCCAGTGGACTGAGAAGTCAGGAGTTTTGTTTTTTTATACCAGTGGTTACATGTCAAACATCAACCTCTTTAGCTCAGCTGTTTAAACAGGGGTTTCAAATTTGATGAAGGTACATTTTTACAATGTTTCCTTCCAATCCAAAATATATTATTGTATATACAATATCATTTAGTTTTCTGTAGTCAATTGAAAAAAAAATCCTGCAAAGCTTAACCAGACAGTAAATCTGGACAGAAGAATGCTTTGACAGCTGAAATAAGTGACTTGCATCACACCACAGGATTTGGCATTACTGTTACACAATAATACAAATAAAAATGTAAAGTATCTGAATCTGTTCATCAGAGAAGCACAGTGCAAAGACCGAAAAATTAAGAACTGAATTTCTTCATCAATACGATGCTTAAAACAGAGCACCTGAAATCCTTAAATTAATGGAATCCAGCCAACAACAGTGGTTAGCCTGCTAGCTTTCACAGATCACCTGACTTCCTGAGTTTACTGTATGCCTCGATTGCTGCATGTAATCAATCTGGCATCTCTTACTTCTTTGTGAATAAAATTAGCTTAATTTAAGAGACTACAAATGAGTACAAGAGATGACTTCAGCACTCCATTTTGTAGCTAAGATACAAACACAGAATTTGTTGTGCTCCTAAACACATTGAAATCCAAAATGTATTTATCTGTCTTTAATTAGGCAAGTTCCCTGTGAGATTAATCTTAGATGTGTAATCATTTTCTGTTTTCTCCTCTGGCTTTGCAGCTTGTCCCAGAATTAAGAGCCACAAAAGAAGGAGCAGACTTGAGGAGAGCTGGGGTAAAAGTATTTGTGTTATGACGGGGTGACTCAGGGTTCAATGCTCTGCCCCCTGCCGCTAAGCAATTACTCTTATGCGGGGCGTCTGGGGTTACAGGGAAAAGTCAAGGTTGCCACACAAGGAGCTAGCATTCTCCTCGGACCCTGTTACAGACTACCACCGGATATCAGCCCTAATAAAGAATGTGGCTGACTGGTGCTGACAATTTGAGCTACCTATGTATTGTAATGACTGGATTTCATTCAAATCTAAATCTCAATCATGAAGTCAGCGGGAGCACACCAGATTTCAAATAGACGTCAACATGCAAAAAAAAAAAAAAGAAGAGTTAACTGAGGTGTTTTGTTCTGTTTTGTATTCATGGGTTTCGCTAAGGAGTTATAAAATATTACAGGTGCTGCTGGTGATCTTAAGACGACCCCATTAGGACGCCGACAGGAGGCACGGCCTGGCTGTCGGTCGGGGAGTTCTGGTAAAACGTGTCCGTATGGTTGACCCGGAGCAAAGGTGGGATGGTGGAAGACCTGATGTGGAGGATCCTGGTGTCAGTTACTTCGCAGTCAATCTGCATCATCACCTCATATTGCTTGTCCCTTATGATGCTGTCTGTAACCGGAAAGGAAGCAAAAGGTTGTTAGTTTTCAATGTGTCAATAAATGCATCAACAAATAAGTTAGTGGTAAATGAGCTATATAAATCCACTGGTCTATCACCAGTGGATTTATATATCGCAGCAACAGCTTTAATCAACTCAAGACACAAATACCACACTGCCAATCTGCATTCATCATCATTGTTACTGGCAGTTTTTTGTCATACTTGCAGAAAGACATGATAAGGGCGTATCTATCTTATTTTGGGAGTGTAAAGGGGTATTGTTTGAGGCAGTTGGGGGGCTGAGAGTATGGGTGGAGGCCATGTTACAGATAGAGTCCAGAGGTGAGTCACATACTGGATTTCTCCCTCATGGAGATAAACAAAACAGCTCTAAACAAAAGCAGGGCATGCAAATTTGAGGGGAGAAAAGAAGAAACTCTGGCAAGAGTGTGGGAGAGAGAAAAAGAGAGGCCGAGAGAGATCACTGATGATGAGTCAGGATTCTTCAGGCTCCTCTTGCTCAGAGAAGAAAAGAAGAAACTGGGGAAAGATTGTGGGACAGAAAAGTGATCGATGTTGATGAGTCAGGCTATTGTGTTTGAAAAAAAACCCAAAAAATAAAACCAGAGACGGCATCACACAGTACAATAAACACAATGCTTGTTATCAAAGATAAATAAATTTTCACAAGGTCATCCTGAGGTTTGACCCACAAAGTAATTGCTCTGGTTTGATCTGGGAAATTTCAACTTTGGAAAAAGATGCTGGACATGGTTTGTGGTCTTCCGCAGCCTGACTCTGCTCAGCCTGGGGGAGGGGGGACATCCTTTAAGTAGACACGCTTGTAAACTTCTTTGCTAGAAAACGCTATTAACAGCATGTTGAGAGATCACTTGTGTATTTACATTAACAGACAACTTCAAAACTCGTTGCTTCCTTTGTGTGTCGGCGAGAGAGTCGAGATGACATCAACATTCTCCATATGGAGCACAAGCAAGCCAAACACACCTCGGCCAGTTTTATTGCACTCGTATATGACCCAGAAAGAGAGCTGTAGGCGTCTTTAAAATGCCTGAGCTCGCTGCAAGTTGTTTTTCCAGACACCTGTGCAAGACATCAGCTTCTTTTGCATCTCTGCAGGATTTCCACTAGCGAGCACTTTAGATGCAAAGGGAGTTTATCTGATCGTGCTGTGACAATTCAATAGGCCCCTCCGGCAGTCGAAAGACTTCACGGATGTTCACATGATTAGATAGTCAGTGGACGCAACGGTGAGTATGACTCTACTGCCGAACTTCCTCTTTTGCACTTGCAGTGAAACCTGAACTTTTCAAATGGCTTCAGTGTTTGAACAGGCATCTCTGGAAATCATCCTCTGGGTTAGGATTTTGCCCGTTGTCACGCCATGTCAAATTTGGCTTCTGCCTGAGGCTGGGAAACGTATTCTGTGCATCTCCATATAGCTTGATGAGATCACAACAGATTATTACACAAATCAAGCCTGTGGATTCTGTTCAGTTCAAAATAAACTGTTCTGACATTACCAGCACTTAGCTAATTTCATTCCAATAATAAATATAATTCCAACAGATAGGCAGCGCAAAGTGTCGAAACATGTCACATACATAATCCAAATGCGTGACAAATGGAGGACGACTAAAAGGGAAATCCTGCAAATAATGATGGACATGTAATATAATGAATAATAAAAAAGTAAGCATGGAAGATCAAAACAAGAAGTCTTTGAATAAAACGGCTAATCATTTTGTACTTATGAAGGACGTGTAGCTTTATTACTGAGTGAATATTGTCTCAAAATGTTTTGAAATAATTTAACCGTATTGTAAAAGACGCGGGAGAGATGCAGCAGTGGGCAGGAGGCAGCAGCTTTGAGTAGTGAAATCACCATGTAGTTTTTTTGGGTGCAAGAGTTTGCTAGTCTAGTTTTAAAGTTAACTTTAGCCCACCTTTCTTGTACATCATACTTTCATCAGGTGAGTTAAACACTCATAACTATGGTGTCCAATCCAGGAATATGCAACGGTGGCCTACTAAATCTGTATATCAGCCGTTCCAGTGGGCTCCTTTCACAATTTTTCACACTTGTTTTGCCCCACGTACTCACTACTCAAGTACATTGTACTGCATTTTAAAATGATTAAATAAATAAATAAATAATAATAAAAAAATCTTACACAAAAATTAATATACATCTCTCTGAATATTAAAGCTGAACTAATCAATATCTTGGTATTAAGAACTCATCAAATGACTATATAATGTGAAGGGTCACTCGTAGTGATAAACCCACAGGGGGTTTTCCTTCTTCAGCTCCCCTCACCTCTACAATAATTACTGAATAATTACACTGTAATTTGCGGGCCATAAGCTAAACCCCCTAACCCTATTATCTAAACTGAAGCCTTCTATTTAATTGGCACTGTTTACATCCACCTTTCACCAAATTACCAAAATGTCTAAATTGTATTCAGCAAACTGCTTGAGAAGCCTGAACAGTAAAACAGGAAACGCAGCCAAGAGGCCCAACTTCAAACAACTTTGAAGAAGCTGCCAAATCTACCGTCCTGCTCTGCGTGGTCTCCTTTCCCTTTCTACTAGTGCCATCTGGAGATGTTCCAGAAAGTTTCAGCGACACAGTGAGCTGGTGTGTGCTGATAAATCCCTGATGTCTGGCAACGACGCATCTAAGGAAACCTGAGAGTGCATCTCGGGAGGACGGTAGCTGCCAGACTGGCACAAACTCTGAGGACATGTTCATGAGGGAAGCTTTTTTAGTATCAGACAGGAAGCAATTCATCAGCAAGTATAATCACAAGATTTGGGTCAATAAACCTAAATAAGG
Source organism: Micropterus dolomieu (assembly GCF_021292245.1). Classification (NCBI taxonomy): domain Eukaryota; kingdom Metazoa; phylum Chordata; class Actinopteri; order Centrarchiformes; family Centrarchidae; genus Micropterus; species Micropterus dolomieu. The sequence continues at coordinate 20,563,700 of NC_060154.1, read as the reverse complement.
GTCTAATAGGATGTCAGTTAGGCAACTTAAACATTCACATAAAATAATAGTCCAGCCAAATTGTCAACCAATTTTCATTCCGAAAATGACACCAATTTCCTCATCTTTTATATATGAATGACTGGTACGCTCTACAATCAATGCACAAGCCAATGCTGAACAATAAAGCAATGTTTTACCATTAAAAAAAGTTGTCAAAAATCTCACAGGCTATAACAAAACTAACTTATCTTGGTTTAGTGAGATAGCTTGCTAATATTTGCAAATTAGCACTAAAAATACAGTACAGCTGCGGCTAACAGGAATTCCATTAGTTTTGGAGATATTAAATGATAAACAGGCCTACAGGAACATTTTAATTTTGAACTGATGACGGCCCTAGAAGAAAAGTTAAGGGATAACCAAGTTATTACAATTCATCGTGAGGGGCGGGGCATGAAATAAATTTCACAGCAATCCATCAAATAGATGTACAGACATTTCACTACAAAACAAAAATGTAAACTTTATGGTGGTGCTGGAGAAAAGTCACTGAAGTCTGTAGGATTCATCGTCTGGGGATCAATGGGGAATCAATCAAATAGTTGTCTGTGTGGTGGACCGATGGGGAATAAGGACCTTTACATATAGAGAATTAAGTAATTGATGCAAAGAATCACTTGCACAGGTGGGAATTTATTTTGCAAAGCGTGAACATTTAGGTTGGTAAGAATCCTTTTCAGAGCACTGGTGAAGATGTTTGTTTAGACTAGAGTAGGAAAATCTGACCTCCAACTCCTTCAGTGGTGTGGTGCTCTACCTTGAAGCCCCAGTGAAAGCTGCCTGTCAGGTACACATTACAGTGCAATCCCAGGAGTTGTAAAAATAGACCACAGTGCGTCTCCCACGGTCAATCCACCTGTAAATGATGTCATCTCCAAACCATTCCTCTCCTCCAAACATGTCGCTTCCACTTGATTGAGCTACTTTCAAACTCGAGGATCATTAAATAAACACACCCTCCAGTCCTTATGAGGAGCTAATGCTCAGCCAGATACGTTTTTTTAAGAGAGAATCAAGGACGCCAAGGTCAAGTAACGTCAACAGAGCCCCTGAACCACGGACAGAAACAGACGACGGCTTACATCAAAGTCTCTATCTTCGATGTTATTGACCAAGACAGACCAAACGCTCACTCCATATTACAGAGTCTATCCACCTCCTCCAGATGAAAAGCATTTAGTGACTAGAGAGGGAAGGCATTCCTAAAAGAGAGCAGCAACAGGGAGCTGGAAAGAATTATCCTCCACTGTGGAGCAACCATGCTCCAGGAAGAGGACAGTGTTTCTGCTTTCCTAAGGGTCTCACCCAGCTAAATATGTACATTTGTACTTAATCACTTCAAAGTTTCAAACAAAGACGACATAAATCTGAAATGCTACTTGAGAGCTGTCATCTGCGTGACACCTGGGGCTTTATATGTTGAAGGAGGGAGGACGACATGGCGAGTGTTGGGCTTGTAGAGAACCACCGCCAACCTCTTTTCTATGCCAGCCTCTGTTAGCTTGGTTTTTAACTGCAGTCCTTGCTGTCAGGTCAACGAGGAACTACAAGGAGGAGGAGTTGTAGCATCTGAAACTAGCTACTGTAAATGAATCTGTGCAAACATAAAACTGCTGTCTGCTCTCTACCACATGATTCAGCTGGCATACAAACACACTAAACTCTTGAAATGAGCAGGAAAAGATTTTGGGTACAAGCAAAGAAGAAAACAATGTTTTGAATTTGTGGCCACCTCGCAGGCATCCATGACAAATCACACAAATCGAAGACCCTTTCAAACAAGAATCTTTCCAGACTTGATATCGGTCCCTGAATGCCACCTTTGTTTGGCCATTTCAACAATTAGCTGAAAAGGAGGTCTTGGATTTCACTATTTACCGCTATTTCAATGGGCCATCTGACCGGCACGGACCTTAACATTCCTCCCTGACAAGACCAACCAAGAACAATGTTTACCTTCATCAATCTTCATCTGTAACACAGCCCTTTCACAAAAAAAAGTTATATCCCAATGGCCATGTCTTCCCTACTGAGTAAGAGGCTCATATTCCACGGACTCGCTCCTCTCAGAGCTCGTTGAATCACTTATCAAATCTGTTGCTGGTGCTTCGCCACAGATAACACGGGGAGGCAACAGAAGAACAAGATGATTTCTGATAAAAAATGCTAGGTTCACAGCAACAATAACAGGCTGTCTTCCTGATTGCTCACACCCTACAAAAACACAATCCCTCCTGAGTAGGTTTCCTGCCAGTTCACAGTCCAGCAGGCTTGGTAAAAATCAAGCCACCTGCTAATTAACACTGCAGTATTCGGACATAGAACACTTCTTTCCACTGAAATCTCTGATGACCGGACTCTGACATACTGTATTGATCATCCAGCAGATCTATGGACCGTGGAGAAAAGCTAAGATGAGCTCATGGAAATATGGAAACATCTGTATACTTAAATTATTTATTTAAAAAAACAATTTGGCAACAAATGTACCCGTCAAAGTCCAAGGTTTTTGCCAATAAAAAGTGCTCAGATACTGAAGCATACCTCATGTTTACCAGTGTTAACATGATAATGACAGGTTTGTTTTTGAGGGCAGGCGGTCAAATAAACGGGTGAGTGCATCTCAAATGAGCTGGTGGGAACCACAGACACCCCCTCCCCCCCATGTGCATTCTGATTGCCACCCACTATGACAAGCTGTGCACTGCAATTGTTCTCTTTAGGGGTTTATAGCAGTCTACATGAACTATGTGCCTGCTCTATAAGCTGAAGAGGACCTGCATTTGATTGAAAGTAATTCGAGTGTTCATCACAAGCATGCAGTCATCATGTGCAACATGACAATGATTGTTTGTGTTGCATGATCAAACCAAAGTGCTTACATTTTTACAAGTGTTTAAGGATCAATAATCATATATGTTCGGATGAATAATTCTACATTGAAGACTTTGCTAAACGACTCCTACCTGGAAACTTGCTGACTCACATTAAGCAGGCTAAAGAGGACACATAACAAGCAGTGTAAACTCTATCTCTCACCAGTATTTAGCCAAAATGTGAAGCGTACACACAGCAGAGAGCAGTTCTAACAGTTACACACGCTTTTACTTTCCTTGTCTCTAGGTGATACAGCCTAGAGTGGATCATTGACTTTATATAAAGATGGACAACTTCATAAGGTTATAACACATGCCCCCACCCACTCCATGTTAGCGGATGGGACATGGGCCAAACTAAAAAGTCAAAGTACACATCATTTACACATCAATTACACCGGTAATGGAAAAACAGCTTAAAGATGGTTTCTTTCATTTCAGCTAGTTCTTATCACGCTGATGTATGTTCAAGTGTTCATTTTTCCAAATAAGCCTGGTTTAAATTAGTTATTTGATGCCATAAAAAGGGGGCTTCACATCAGGATTGACAGCTGAGCCCTGCTCCCGATTGGCCGGATATATAGGCGGGACCTCGATACCACGGCTCCAACCCTGGTCACTAGATTCCAAACCAGCACAAGATGGCAGCACCCGTAGCACCCGGGACATTTTGGCTTCATTTTTGTATAGATGGAGGAAGTAGAGACGCGTCGTCCATCTTTAAATAAAGTCTAAGGACTGGAACCACAGATCTTGTCATTGTTGATGTAAAGCCAGCATTTCAAGCAATGTATGTACAGTATGTAGTGATGACAACAAAGATGTGGTCACACAATGTTTTTAGGCTTGCATAAGGGCATTTTTGTTAGTTTGTTTTAACAATAATAGATTTTTGATATAATAAAATATATTTAATTAAAACAAATTTAAATTTTACATTTAACAAAATACACAAATCTCTGCCCAGCCTCAACTGTATTATTTTCAGAACATAAATCTAACTCAAAAGTAAATTACCACATTGAAAAGGCTATTTTAATGTTTGTGTCTGTGTGTGGTTCGGTCAGACACTTACAGACACTTGCTAAATGCAACAGAGAGAATAATCAGAGGCTGAAGGACATGACAGAAACCACAAAGGGCTCAGAGGGAGGGAGGGAGCAAAGGCCTTCTACTAAAAAGAAGCCAGATGTCAAATAAACTTTTTGGCAAAGAAAATCTATAAAGAAACGTTACTTTAAGTTAAACAGGCAACACACACTCTCGATCCAAAAAGGCACAATTTGGAAAACGAAATACCAGCATAGGTTAAAAAAAAGGATCAATATTACCTTAATAGGCTTAAAAAGCAAAAGTTCTCTATTTTGGTCCTAGCAGTTCTGCTTCCTAGAAGTGTTTTAGGCTACAAGTAATGCATTCTTGTGGGGAGACGTGATTCTGAATCTGCTCCCAGCTTGCCTTTCATCTGTTACATTGTGTTGAGTGATCAAACTCCCCAACTGGTGTGTCTGTGCTGCAGTGCATACCATTTATGTTCATGGCTGGCAACACCACAGACATCTTGGGTCGACTTCCTTTGTTGTGGTTGGTGGCGGGAAGCAGAAGATGATCCTGAGAACAAAGAAGAGAAGGTCGTCAAGAGAAAAATTCAACCAATTTGGAAGCAAATAAAGTGGTTGAATGTATGCATTTGCCAGTTGTTGATCAAGATTTCAAGCTGAGTTTACAACTCTGAGGAGTAGACCTACTGAAGGACTTGCATTAACAACTATCCATGATGCAATGGTCCTTTGGTAGATTAAAAAATTCTAGCATGAGCATAATTTCCACGAGGGCGTTTCTAGTCACAATATTCTTCAAATTGAGCACTTTTTTCATGCCATGCCTCATCAGCTAAACAGTTGTACCGTTCTATTTTCAATACTGTCACCTAAAGCAGTTATTACACTTCTTAATCCACCAGAAGTCTGAGATCAAAACGGCATCAACCAGCAAAGTACTTCAGTTTCTGGAGATATTCAAATGTTTTTGGTGCGACTCATTAGACAAGAGGGGAGGTTTCAATCTGAGCACATACACATCCTCTCAGACAGAGTTGTGGTGGAGAGGAATGCTAATGTGCAAACACACATGTGACTGGCACACACACAGTAATGGCGGTGTTTCGCTGTAGGCCCACTCTGACTGTAACTCATTTAACTGAAGCAATGCTAAAATTGGTGACTGAAATCCTACATTATCTGAAAACTACAGAACACATGAACTGCACATTTTGCAGTGACAACACAACAGACAAGCAAAACAAGTAAAACAAAGCATCTCAACAAGCCTGCATACCAGAACCAATGAATGAAACCTGCATGGAGTGATACCTCCTAGAATAAACAGTGGGTTAGGGTTAGTTTGAAACGCAGGCTCTCTCTTTAATCTGAGACACTTTTCATACTTTAAAACGCTCCTTTCAGAACCATTATGCAACTGGTTAATAGGCAGAGTACTTCTGCTCCTTCGAAGTAAACTGATCTTTAAGTGTAAAATTGGTGGGGTGCCCACAAACAAAGACTTAAGTCAGACTGGTAACTGCAGAGCAATCCCCCACGATTTGGTCTCCTTCATCTGCAAGACTGGAGCTTTGTGTGGCTTTCCGACTAACAAGACACCAACTGAAAACGGGTTAACTTTATCATACTTGGCTTGCAAAACTCAGCCTGGGCAGGAGTACGGTCTGATGAGGTAAGGAAAGGGATTAAAGCAAGAAGATGAGACGGAGCAATGTGAAAGACTTGTGAGATACGAGGAGACGTACCGATGTGTGGGAAAGTCAATGAGAATGTGTCAATAAGAATAAAGATAATGTTACAAAATTTAGAGCATATGTGGGAGGCGTTTTTAAGTTTTATTAAAATGACACTAAATCAGCTAAGTATTCTTGTGTGCTTTCACTGATAGTGTGTCTTCAGATAAAGGGGTTTGGTACAATATATGGTCAATGCAAGGTCTTAGGGATAGTCTGTAAGCCACCAAAGGGAGAATAAAATGCTAAAAATTAATGAGAGGTTGGCCTTGACTGTGTCTGAAGGGTGGTAAGAGGTAGAAAAACACCAATCACATTTCTGCTCATTACAAAGGGACCGGCGAGCTTTTCAAGCTGACATAACCAGCTCCAGCTACCATGACAACAGGTGAATTTTCCTTGAACCTTATTGGATAAAGTCCACAGTGAAAGCAGCCAGTGTTTCCACCACCTCACCCCAATGCACACTTACATAAAGCCACAGGTGCTAAAACAACACAAGAAGTGAAGCAAGACCGCAAAATGACTTTTTGAATATTGTGGTCTTGTTATGTTTTCCATCACCTCACCTCATTTCACACTTAAACAAAGCCACAGGTGGTCATGTATCTGTTGAGGGCTTAAAGTAAACTTGACCCTAAGCATGGCCTCTGAGTGAGCTACATAGTGTAGTGAATGACCTCAACTGCTGGCGAGGGCAAGAACAGGCCATGATGAAAATGTTTTGCCTAGAGGGACAAAAGTGAAAATTGGTAGTGATTGGCTTTAAAATCTAAACAAATTCCAAATTTAATCCAGAGCTTTGGCAGTCTTGTAATAAGATCATACCGACTGGAACAAAAAAGCAAAAGCACACCCGCTTTTGCCGACACACACACAAAAACACCCTGAAACCCAGGAAACAAAATACAGGCAAAACTGACTGAGAAAAGTTGACAAAGGTCTGTAAGAGTTAAAAAGGTCACATTGAATAACAGCCCTGCGATCTGTGTTCTGTTTTTCTCTATTGAGTGCTCCTTAAAAGTGTTTCTGACATACCAAATAATGCATCTTTGATTACTGAAACTGCCCCTGCATATTAAAATCCACGTCAGCACTTGACACATTAAAAAATTCACATCAAAAAGAGCAGGCATGTAGTAAAAGGAAACAGGACTTGATATACTTGATGATATTTTCCTTTGGTGTGAAATCAGTAAAATTAAGATGAAATGAAGATATTCTGTGTTTCTTTGTCTTAAGTGATCTAAACTAAATATCTTTTTCCACTATTATATACTATTCTTACCAAACAGTTTATCAATTAATAGAGAAAATTGTCATTAGTTGCAGCGCAACATCAAAGTAATCAAGGCTTTCAAATAGTTTAAAAGTTGTTAGTGTTTTCAATTGTGACATGAATAATTTTTGATTAAACAAAAAAAAAGGTTATTATTCAGATAAACTAAAGGTTGAATTTCATTTTAAGTTCTGGTGTTTTTATGCTCTCCCTGTCATGTTAAGTGTGACCATTAGCCATTTTTCAACATGTTTTAGAATTACACTGAAAGAGTCAATATATCTGGGTGATTCATTACAAAAGCATCTTTTGTCATCAGGTCATTAAAGAATCAAACTTCATGAGGGACTATATATTATTCTGTTCAACTGTTTGATTAAAGGTTAAAATATTAGGGAATTTATTTACCCCTGTAAAGATGATTTGTTTAATTCTATGATACAATGTTTGGATAAACAATAACAGCCTCGCTGCTCATGCAACACAAAACAGCTGGAATTGAAGGACGGCTACTTGACCTGTAGAGGCCCTCAACTAGGGGTACACCATTGTTACCATTGTCCCTGCTGTCACCATGCCAACTCAGAGGCAAACCTTTGTGACTTGCTTGGTGACAAGAGGTCTTGATCCTTGACCACATGCTTCAAAACTCCCACCCCACTGAGTAATCCTGAGGATTTAAGGGCTTAACATCACCTACGAGCTTGGCCCAGCTCTTTGGAACAGTGATGAAGAAACACAGTTTCATTTCAGAGGACTGCAGCAGGTCATTCACGTTTGCAAGGCTGTTAAATCTATAATTTCTTACTTTCTTTTGTTAGTTTTTGGTCAATTGTTGAAGTAAATGTGTGTTATTTGGCATAGTTCAGTGAACACAGATGGAACAGGAACTTCCCATAATGATAAAATACAAACTATAATGGGTAGAACTTAAAGAATAATGTGTTTTCTTATTGTTTGGTTAGTACTCAAGAGCAAAAATATGTACGGTTGGGTCTATAAATATAAATATATTTTTTGAAAACAAAAGGACAGCAATCCAAGAAACAAAACCAAACTAATCAAATAACTCTTTCTGAATATGTCCAGGAATAATCATATCAAGAGGGGAAATTAGAACCAGATTCAGATTCCCAAATGTGGAAAAATTGTCAAATGAATAAAGACCATGCAGATTAACAGTGACATTTGGTCATGCCTAAAAATCTAAAACATGGTCTTGATGATTGCAAATGGACCAAGGAAACTGGACTGGAGAGGGGTAGTTACACCCTTGGGCGTGAGTATTTCACCCCCTTCCCGACCCTCCCCTTTTCTCCCAAATCAAATTATCATTTATGATTCATAAATTAATTTGGCGCTTTTTAAGACCAGTTTGGGAGAAGGAAATATCACCACAGACATGTGATTAGTGTTAGCACTGAAAGCGTCCATTGAAATCTCTTCTAATTTTAGTTTATGTGATCAATTTCACGACCGTGTCAGATTTTGCCTGGAAGCAAGCGCCAGATTCTCTTCTCAAGTCAGTGTAATGGACCAGACAAGCTGAAACTTACCCTGCGGAAAGACACCACGTAGAAAGTGTCGCCACGGCGATTGATCTCATCGAAAAAGTCACTATAGGTGTTATGAGGTGCATAGTATATCTGCAGCTCATTGCCAGGATTCCTGTTGATGAAGAATAACAGGATTGCAGAAAAATATGAGGAATGCTGAAAAATATTTTCAATATTCAGAAGCTGGGATTCAATCGATTTGGGTGTTTCACATTTTCTACTGATCAAATGCTGATAATCACAGTTTTTTGCCAGAAAAAATTATTATATTTGGCAAATTTCATGTAGATAAAATTATTTAATAGTTTTAAAATCAGATTTTTATTAAAACACTGATCTTATTCGATATGTCTGTCCATTTCACTTCAATCCAGACACAATGCTTTATTCTTTGGTGTTAGAACAAGATCATCAGAATCATCAAAAACAACATGTTACAGTCATCTAGTGCTTCAACTATTAGTCAATTAATTTGTTAATCAATCAACAGAAATGTAATTTGCAACAATTTAATAAATTCATTGTCTAAGTCAGTTTTCAAGCAAAAATGCCCAAATTTAATTGGTTCCAGGTTCTCGAATATGAGACTTGGCTGCTTTCCCTTGTTTTACATTATAATAAACTGATGCTCTTTGGGTTTGGGACTGTTGGTCATACAAAAAAAAACATTTAATGACATCACCTTGCATTTTTCGCTATATTCTTTTATGTAACCAAAAAGTTAATCAAGAAAATAATCAGCAGATTAATTGATAATAATAATTAGTTGCAGCTCTACCGTGGTCTACATCTCTTTGTTTCCCAACCCACTGCTGTAACACTGCTGTGGTTCTAAGATTAATGTATACAGCAGAGAGGTCACAAACATGAGGATGAAAACCAAAAAAAAAAAAAAACCTTTGTGAAGGGAAATCCACAATCCCTCTGGGACCTGGGTACAAGATATCCTGCTTAAAAAGGGAATTTTTCTTGTGTATTTTCTATTTTCATTCTGGCCAATCAGCAGCCCTGCAGAGGTTAACTACTGAAACAGATTTGTCCTGTATATGTGGACGTTTCATAGCCTTCTTAGACTTACAATAACTGAGGGGAAAAAACTGTAGGTGGCCAAAACACTATTGACTCCATCTGTCTGATCTGAACTACCCGGTGTAGTCCAGCAGAAAAGGTTCTTACTGACGGCCAAACCTCTGCAGCTACGTATACAAGGGTCATGCTTTATAATCCGCAGAAATGTTATTTACCACTGCAATTCCATTTACAGACCCACTTTGGTCAAATACAACTATAAAACAATGAAACATACCAGTTTGTTATGTCTACAGTTGCTTTACATAATCTATTTCTGTGGCTCCTGCTGACAATAAACACTCCAGTCTGCAGCTGTAAACAGATTACAGCTCACTGTTTGAGTTCACAACCTAGTGTTGCTCGTATTTACAATATGTTTTGCTCTCTAGCTGTCAAGAAATGCTTTATGCAGCTTTAAAAAAAAAGAAAAAGAACTGAAACATGTAAGATGTGTGAATCTGACACAAACACGTTGTAACAGGCCTTTACTCACTTTTCCTCAGTAGTTTCAGAGTAATGGACGGTCACAATCTGGGCTCTTTCTGCCTCCTTATTCTCTGTTTTCTGTTAGGAAAAATGAAACGATTAGCTATAACCTCTTTATGTTCATGTGCTACATGAAAACTGTTGGAAACACTGTCTTTACACATCAATACAGGCTCCATTCAAAACATTGTGATTGGCCATCATTTCTAAACATCTATATTATTGTACGCTAACAACTATCTGCCAAACACGCAAGAGCAAGTAGAACCATTCAAATGAACAGAAACACAATTTAAAATTTACATCTTATTAATATTATCAGTCTTGTAAAGTTCCATATGTTGTAAATACTGCAAAGACGAATGAGTGTCTAAAATAGCTCAATGCAGGTGAGAAATAAACACACCTACATTTGTATTTATAGTAAAATGAAAAATGGGTATATACCAACTGGGTACAGGCCCTAGCGGATTAGAGGTACTGTGACAGATTTTGAACAAATGATGGAAAAAAAGGAGCAGGGGGCACTAATCCCACAGCTCCCCCTCTAAGTGTTGCGTTTACTTTCTCAGGGCAGCCGGATTAAACTCAGCCCAATAAAGAGAAATGAGAGGCAGAAAAAGGGATGGTGTGAGGGGAGGTGAAACAGTGGTGAAAGAGAGGCTTCGGTTTGCCAAAGACCACTTTATACTGAATGTAATGGACTAAAATACAAGTCAAGTTTAGTTTGTTTGTGAAGCTTTATTGCACACACGGACCATCATGTACATTTTTGCACAGCCCATCAGATTTTCAGGTTTTGTTTTTTTACAAAACATGCTGCTGTGACTTACCAGAATGGTCCTGGTGGGCTTGTGATTGCTATTACTCACTCGCCTGGATTTGGTCAGCTGCACTTCATGACGGTGGACCCAACCCCTCAACTCATGAGTCAACCTGCCAATCAAATTCAATCAATTCTCTCAGGTCTCATGTGGAAGGAGAAAGGGCATCAGCTAATAAGTATGCTTGTGTGCTTTCATTGATACATGAAAGTGTTCATAACTTACTCTAAGCACTTGGTCCTGTTAACAGGAGGCTGGCAGGGGGGAGGTGGTCTGAGGAAGATAGGATCCTTCACCACCATCAGGGCCTTATCCTCAGAACTACAACACAGAAGAAAAAGCAGACAAAGGGTGATAGGAGACAAAAGTGATAACTTCACAAGGCTGGTCAGATGCTCTCAAATAAATGTAAGAGTTTCATAATAACAATCTGTTAAAAATGCTTTCCACATGTTGAGAATATGCTTTGAATGCAAAGTGAGAGCCAACATGGCCACTTGCCCTCTGACGAAGGTGAAACACCCAGAGGGGATTGAGTGAGGGGGTAAAAAAAGGAAACCCAGCATTGCTTCAATGTGGGGCCATTTACATCCCTGTTGAATTTTATTGGTTACTAATTTCTTCTATTGCTTCAAATGTTTGATACTTAACGTGCACAGGTGGCGGAGCTTCAATCCCTGAATGTATGAACGAAAATACGAAAAGTGCAGAGATTCTGAAAGGATCCATCCACATGCTGCATTAAATCCTGCTCAGAAACATGCAACAGAGAACTGAGCATCGCCCCCCTGTAGGTCACATCCAGTCTGCTCATTGACGACAGACGAAAACAACAGCCTGGGTTGTTACCATACACCACACATTATGGATTAGAAACACACTGCACTGCATGGCTTGACCTAACTCCTCAGACATTACTGTGACTTTAATTACAACTGTTATACTTCAGTGAGTGAATAATTATGTGGCTTGAGGTGATGATGTAGACTGTCCACAGTCAGTGCCCACCTGCAGGAGGCTTCTTACCAAAACGTCTGCCTCCGACTTAATAACTCCACTGGGCCTCCCTGATCTGAGCCAACACGTCGACTACGCCTTGCGTTCCCGTCTCTAAATGTTCTGGAAACGGTTTGGCGAGACAACATGTCAGACCACAGAGGCCTGATCATAACTCTGACCGAGGGGCCCGTGTTAACCTTCCTGCACACACACATCTTCCTGTTCAGTGGGACCCCAAGATTAGGTGGCATATCTCCCCCGTCATCCTCCTCTCCGCTGTGTCACCCCTTTTGTAAAGGCTAATGTGTTCCTTCCTGCCTGCGCTGGTTTGATGCTGCCGGGAAACTTGACACTAGAGATGAATGGTTTGCATTAACTTGTAACATACCCTTCGCAGAGATCTGACATAACACAGGCTGGCGATGCCATGCAGACATTAGACACTCTGACCACCTTGCAAAACATCATTTTCAGGACATGGTGGTGCAGGTAATGTACCAAACAAGAATGTTATTTATGCAATTTACAAATGAGACTGCGGGGCCTCTATTGCATTTAGAAAAGAAAGAAAAATATATAACCCTTTAGAAAAATAAACTGTTACTGGCAATATAAAGCTGGATGTCAAACAAGGCCTGACCCCAATTTCCCACCTTGTTACTCAAAGCTGCCAAATAGCCAAGGGCCTGGAAGCATTTGAATAGCAGACGTTTGGACAGAGTTGGTAACCGGCTGGTGCACATGTTTACACGTGCTGTAATGAGCTGTACCAGTTCAGACTGAGCCCAGGCACAGGTGCATCCTGGTCCACGGGACACGGTGTTGTGCTGTGAAAAGTGTCGGGGGAGGGGTTGAGCTCATTACCTGTCTGCAATCTCAGAGGAGCCACTACGGTGGGGATCGGGGCCCATCACGACCTCAGTTTCTGCCTCTGGGGAGAAATCCAACAGGTGTCTCCCACTGTGCTGAGCGGAAAAAGCATCATGCTTGGAGCCACCCTGAAACAGTCTGATGAAACAGAGGACAGGTGAGGTGAGGAAAAGAGGCAGGTGAGGTAAAATCAGGACACTCAGGACGAAGCAAACAAACAGAAAAGAAGGACTGGGGACTGGAGGATTTTTATTTTTTAGCCACAAGCAGAATCTGAACTCTGATCTAGACTGCATAACCCAAAGCATGCTGGGGCACCCGCACAAGCAAAATTACGCACACAGTCTCTTTCAACGGTATTACTACCCTGGGCGGCATTTTCATTTCAAAGGGATCGGACCTCAAAAGCGGGCATATTTTGCATTCCAAAGGAGAGCCCAAACACAAAACACACAGATGTGAGCACAGGTACAGACACACACAGACTTCAGCTACCGTGAATTTCCCTTGAGTCGCAAAAGTAAACTCATTCATGGCTCCTAAGAACCTTTTTCATGTTTAAGCCCCAGAGAACAACTGAAAGAACACATTCCCAGCACAGAGCGCACGCAAATAATCAAAGCCAACAAGTCCGACAAGTGAATGCTCGCATCCTTGTGGAGAAAGTTATTCCCAGGAGAAAACAAACATTTTTACAACATGAGAACAGAGAATTCATCGTTACAGTTGGAGTTGGACTGTGAGCTTGAGTTTGTGGAATTACACAATCTCTCCATCTGCTAGCTGGGTGGAATCAGCTCTTTCCCCAGTGTAGTTTCACATAACTCATCTTAATTTGTCACTGTTGTTAATGCTACAAGCTGAGATCAGAAAAACAGCCATAAACATAGTGTTTTATACTTCTTTTGTGGCCAGAAATGATTTTCTTTTTACATTTGTAAGTGGTAAATGTTTACTTTCCTCCCAACCCAGCAGGGTGTTTGCAGTCGTATTCACCCATTAGTCCCATAACAACAGAGGAACGGAACATACACACAAGAGCCACTTGGCAGAGATGAACTGTTAGTTGCTTCACCAGCTAGTTGGTTGCTTCACCAGCTAGATCCATTTCACACAGGATAAAATGTCCAGTCTGAGTGTTATCGGACTACATTATGCTGGATGTATCACAAGATTACTATGGTAGGTGATTTAGCTCAAAGCTTTAAAGAGAGACCAATCATTATTTGTGGGCATGTGTTCCAACATGAACCAGTCTTAGCTAAAGTGGCAATTTTTTTTTTTTTACATTTCAATTGTATTTTTAGGCTAATGTCTACAATGTCACTTTGTCAACTGAAAAAAAGACTGAAGTTGTTTTTTTTGTGAACATATTGGGAAATGTTCGGCACCGTTTTCAATAAATGTTTTTGTGTATTGTCTTACATGAGAGCTGTAATTGCCACAATGAGTCATGGGGCTTCCCATTTGTTTTCCTTCAGCAATGAAACTCTTGTGTATCTACAATATGCTGCAGTTACCAGTAATCTTCCTGTTTCTGAAACTGCAGAATCTGCGTCACCGGCGCTCTTTTGTTTTAAAATGAATTTAAGATTTTGGATGCTAAATCAAATTGATGCGGACATTTAAAAGACATATGGAGAGATCCATGGTCACATTATGTGTCATAAGCTCACCTCATTGGTCCGACGTTAAGCACGAGGAACACCAACAGTACCATGAGACACACAGCTCTCCTCTTGGGGGCCGTTGCATTTAGTACTGTGTTCTGCAGGGAAAAAGAAAAGGCATTGTGTTAAATTAAAAACGTTTCAGGCTGTTTTGGCAGAGCTGTGACATCCAGTCTCTCACCTCACTCAGCAGGCCCTCCAGCTGCCTCTTGAGGTTGCCATTCTCACACTTGAGCACCTCATTCTCAGACAACGCCACTTTCAGGCGGGCTTCCAGCGAGAGCAGATACTCTTTCTTCTTTTTCCGAGACATGGATGCTGATTCGCGGTTCTTTATCATGCGCTGCTGCCTCTGGGACAACTTTGACTGGAGCGAGAAGGCAACAAAGACAGAAACACCGACGCAAGAATAACATTATGACATAGGTCATTACTCATGTCAAGTCACGCTTTTCATCACAAGTGGATGTATCCACTTGACACCTATCCAAACAGGAAAGAGGTATTTTGAGAAAGCAGTGAAATGTCTGCCTTAGCAACCTGTTTGGCTGTAGATCACAGGGTGCTCTACCTGGTGTGACATCATGTTTATCTATGCTATCGAGGACATTTGGTTAAAAATGGATTTTCATTCATATGAGCAATCAAAGTGTGGGGATAAAAACAAACAAAAACACTGAGACACATGAAGCCATATGAAACAACATAGCACAGTCAATTGTAGATCTGTATGGTATATATGCTTATCCATATTTACTGCTGTTTCCACACTAGAGAGCTAACATCTGCTCTGGATGTATGTGGTACATTAAGAAAGGATTGAGGAACTCCTTACAAGAAGAAGTGTGGGAAGGCAGGAGAAGATCGAAAAGGGGGTCACTGGCTGAGTGTACAGGGGCGCCGCCATACAAGACAGGGTCAGCTTTGTGATTCTCACTGGGAGAATACCTCGGCTGCCGATGCTCCAGTTTACTTCGGTGATGTTTAAGATGTGTTGCAAGGTTAATGACACCTCTACAACAAATCACGGCTTCAACATCCCCTAAAGAGCCCTTAAGTGCACACGATCAAGCTCCTGTTTGAAAATATTTACACTGACATCCTTTGAGAGGTCCAGGGGTCACTTGCAAGACCTCTGTTCTATATGTGAAGAAATGTGTGTTTACGGAGTATGTCATGTTTTTAGGTTCACATCTGAGACACAAAAACACAGAGGTAGGTAGGTAGATTTATTTTGTCGCAATACATCAGTTTATAGAGTGAAATTGAGTTTGTAACTCCCTTCTGCTACGTAGCAGACAATATACATTAATATAGAAGCAATTACAAAAATGGTAAACAGAAATAAAATATATTCAGGTACAATATGTTAAAGGTCTAGATGTAAAAAAAACAATTTCAGCCATAGTCTGTCTTCATTTCTGTAATGTCTTAGTTTTCAAAGCTTTATGACAAATTAAGACAAAAAAGGCGAGCAAAAACAAAAAATGTGAAAATCATAATTTAAAAATAAACAAATTAGTGAATAAATAAACACATAAGAGCCGTTTTACGGCTTGTTTCCAGCAAGCAATGGGATGCCTGCCAATCAAGGTCAGTGAGGTTGGAAATGAAATCGAAGTTTTGCACGATAACCCAAAAAGCACATATCTTAACATGACCTATCACAAATCACCACAACCCTGGTGATTATTCAAACACCTTCACTGACCATCCAGTCCCCAGCCAACCCTCTACTGCCCTTCTCCAAACACAAACACCAGGGAAAGCCTCTAAGATCCTGGACCTAATAGCCCCACTGATGATTAAGTTATTTGGATCCCTGTATTTGTGTTCTGTCTCCAGAGAAACCCCTCTGTCTCCCAGCCCAGATCTGGGAGCCGTGCCACTAGCCCGAGCCTGGGAACTCTGCAAGTAAGCAGTTACCAGGGAGTGGAGAGCAGGGGGAACCAAAATGAGGCTGAGGAGGAAAATGTGAGGCAGGGGGCAAAAAAAATGGCAAGAGTGGCATTTCTTAACGAACCTCACTTGAATTGGGGGAAACACAGACACCAGTTCAAAGTCAAACTATTAATGGTGCGAAAAGTCAATGACCAAAAAAAAAATAAAGCTGCCATGGTGCCCATGAGCATGTCCCCAGCTGCTCCTGCAGAATGAACAATTGCCAGCTGCATGATGCTGAAAGGGAGAACATCGCACAACAACTCTTCAATGGATGGATGTAGGCGAGAGAAAATATCCCAGCATGCCCAACTGTCACAATGCTGTTGAGGATCTTCTCTTACAATTCAGCCTCCAAAGGGTTACTCTAGGAAGAACTGTGCGATGAACCATTAACCTATCCAAAGGAGAGGGGAGTTTAACAAGTTTAGACGAAACTGTGTTCTTATTTTACGGAAGGTCATAAACTCTGGATCCATGGTGAGTAACTTTCAACCTTGGATGTTAATGGAGAACATTTTATTTTTTAGGGATGTAATGAATCACAATATTCACACTTCCATCAGATTCATTACAGCAGGGCCTTGTTTCTAATGAGCCAATGGAGTTCGTGTAATGTGATTACAGTAGTTTTTCCTGCTGCATACTACTACCCATAACAAAAATAACCAGATGTGGTGACAAAAAAATCAGCTCAAAGTCCAGGGTGCAACACATCAGAGGGTGAATTGTCAGAATCAGTGGCTGTGTTAAATTAAACGCCTCAAGATGCAATGTTGTTACACCCCTAGCGTCTACGATAAGAGTTCTTCCTGCGTGAGCGTTGAAAACAGACAAAATAGTGAGTCAACGGAGAAGAATCCAGAACAACCTGATGTCCTGTTTCAGAGAGCTGTAATGGTTTTCATCAGACTTCCTCGTAGCTATCCTAGAATTTCCTTTTTTCTTTAATTAAACTTGTGAACTGGTGAATTGGAAAATTCAAGACATAAAAGCATCCATGGTTTTGTGTTGGAGGGAGGGGACCCATTTTAGTCCAGCATCACACCCCATACTTTCCCGGGGTCCCCTCCTGTGAATCCTCCAGTCTTACTCATAGGAGGATTTGTTGAGGCCTGCAAATCCGGGGTGGACTGTTTTTCCACACGCACACACACACACATATATATATATATATATATACATATACACATATACACACACATACACACACACACACACACACACACACAGCTAAATCCCCGGCTGTGCAGGAGCTCATTACATTACAGTGACCCAATCCCTGATGGCTGTTTACAGCTGTCACAAATGCTTCGTCCTGCACAACACCTGTCTGAAGCATGTAATCGTTAGCAGCCGTTTAACGCCCAGGCTTATATAGGCCAACTATAACCCAAAATGCAGTACTGTATAAATGAACAGTGACACACACAGACATACTGTACTGATACAACATGTAGTAGCACCTGGTGCAAGCATGCCATCTTTAATAGGCATTTTACACATTCCCCCAGCACCACCAAGTCCACCACTGTGCTGCTGCAGCCAAACCACATTGAGGTTATAAAGAGAACGCAGCTGCGGCGAGTCCAAAAACTAGTACACACTCACACATGCATGACATGGCTCAGGAGCTTCCCAGTGGGCCACGGAAACAACTCCAGCCTATCCATTTACAATCGAGACTGTGTGACTTCTGAAAGATGAAACGACACATTTTTCTTACAAATTAAATGCTGAAGTCATAAGCATTAAAACAGGCCCTCACTCACTTTAATACACTCCGGGGTTTTGCTGCTACAGCCTTACATGGCATGATATGACCAGTAGCTGGTGGTTGCTAATGTTAGCGAATGTCTCCTCTACAGTGGCCGTCCTTTAGCAAAACATACATAGTCTTGCTTTAAATTCTTACGATGATACGACACAGCCAGATTCTGCAACATAAATACATTTTTTCTACCTTCACCAAGCATCTTAAAAAGATCTTGAGAAGCTAATGGAGGTCTCAGCTCTAAAAAGTCTTATTTCCCCCTTATAATTAACGTGTATAGTCCTTCCCCTTTAATCACCTATTGTACACTTTACTGACTTGGTTAGCTTTACAAATGGCTAAGAGGCGTGTTTGTTCTGGCCTCTGGCCTTTGGAATTCCTCGACATTGTTCTTGAGGTCTGGCACAAAGTCTCTCTCAGGCCCTTTTAGAGGCTGACTATTTTTTCAGTCAGAGGTCAATAGTTACCATTCATAAAACAATTAACACCTGTGAGATTTCAGTAGAAGTTAATTATTAAAAGTGCCTGATGGAAAACATTACTGTTACTGTTACTGTCAAGATAAATTGGGCAAACTGGTAAAACAGAACATTGTGACATAAGGTTATGATTGATATAATCGGTAATGCATCAGGGTGATTATTCCTATAAGATGATAATAGCTGAAAATTGGATCCATTTTGACACAGTGTCACCACAGAAATCACTGCAGATGATTTAGGGGACTTTCCCCAAATGCGACACATATGGTTATTACAAATAAAAAAAAGCTACCCTTACGGGAAAAACACTGTGAATGTGGAGGTCCTACTCACAAAAATAGACAAACAGAAGAGAAGACAGAGTGAGAACATGTTTCTCAACTCACTAAAAGGTCAGACATGAGCAAGAGAGAACTGTTGCTCTGGGGGCCAATGCCTGAAACAACACTGAAGTTGCTGAAAGTCATGGCATCTGTCGGACATTTGCAATGGAGGCTGCCAATTGAGACTAGCAGGACAGGCATTTGTAGTTCAATCAAACAACAAAGGAACGAGAATCAGAAGCACTGGCCAACAAACTAGTCCCATGTCTTTAAAAGAATATCAGACTCTCCCACCCAAAATAAGACAAGCCTGCTCAAAAGATGGGGAGCTTTTATTGAGAGACCGCAAGCTTGCACCATAAACAAAACATACTGTAATTGTGTTTTCTTTTTTAACTTTTAAATCTCTGTGGCAGTCCCTGCTGCACTTAATAGTACCTTACGAGATTCCCTGAAAGCTCTCTACTGTCCCGTGCTGTCATTACACAGACCTAGGAGAAATGGCCGCTTGAGGATGAAATCCAGAAGATCAGGAGACTGTGTGTTCACTTTGCATGTGTGTGAGTGTGTGTGTTTTCTGTTCACTGCAGCTGTCCTGACATCACCCCTGAATGCAACACACGGAAAGATTCACACAGAGAGTATCATCCTTCTGTGACACTGTTCAACAACAATTATATAATGTACGTCTTTCCAATAAAACCCTAAGCAGAGGCCAATAATGATCATGAAGGCTCATGGGTTATTCTGACTAACATCATTTTAAAAATGACACTGCAGATACCCCTCTTCTAAGAGCACAAGAGTGACAAATCAATTCACAAAAAACATCTGCATCTTGTATACATGGCATCAGCTACTTTGAGCTCTGTTCCTGTTACTTATTCACTTAAGAAGACACGGGTCATTTGCATCTTTACATACTGACATGGTTCATGCCGTCTTTTCCTTTTCCTTTAGTGTGGAAAAATTCATTCACCATCTTAAATAAAAAGGGCAGACACTTTTTCCTTGAACGCCTTATTTTCATATTAGACGCAGAAATTAAAGTTAATGGTTTGTGAAATTAAAATAAATGCTAAAAATAGGGCGAGAGAGAGAGAGAGAATTTATGTTGGACAGGATCCAGTCAGAGTGTGAATGACCACAACATCATAGTTACCTAATGGCCAAGCGCATGCACGGCACGCCCATGTGGCTACTCATAAGCGTGCACACAGGCAAGTCCTCGGATGTCCACTCACACAAACACAACTTTTTAAGGTACTATTTAGACCTATGAATGAAAAGGAGCTTGTGAGTGAAAATTTCTACAGTTGCGAGAGAGAGAAATAAAGAGATACTCTTCCACTGAAAGCATACGAATCACTGTGGTGTTAAAGTCATGTGTGCGCAGACCAAATGTTTGACGAGGATGTCAAAGATGACATTTTGTTACCTCAACTGGATGTCCTTTTTGACCGACAGGGTTGAGGAATTTGACACTACTTAACTTCATGTATGTACCTGTATTTACTGACTTGGTTTCTTAGTGAACAACCTCCCCATTAGGTAAATGCGTAGCCAGAAAAAAACTGATTCAGAGTCCCCTTGAGACCACGTTGGGCGTAACCAATCAAGACAAATTGAGTGGGTCTGAAAATATTTTGAGACCCATTTTTACAGTTATGTGGGTGTTTGACAAGATATAGAGTAAGATGTATAAATGGGCAGCACTTATGTGTGCAATCAGCAATAATGACACACACACACGCGCGCAATAAGTAACCACACAGAAAGTTGGAGGGGGCAGATTGTAGGTTTTGTACTTTGTAAAAGTAACAGATTTAAACCACCCATGCTTGTGAATTGGAGTAGCATTAGTAACCACTGCATTCCTCATTCATCCCAAAAACTAACTTCAACAATTCAAGAATATTAAAAAAACACCAATTACATTTTTTTATTTAGTCCCCTATACCAGTGTTTCTCAAACTGGGGGATGGGCCGCCTGGAGAGGCTTAGCGCCACTGCAAGGAGGGCATGGATGTTGAGCAGACCTAAAGTTGCATGAATATGATTCATGTGGTGACCTAAACAAACAAAGGTGCTGGGATGCTAGCTAGGCTATTTTTAGCAGGCTTGTTTATTTCAGTTGCCAGTATTGTTAATGACTGGGAAAAATGAAACTTTTGCTGGGAATGGGGGACACAACGGTTTTGGCTTCTGAATTGGGGGGCCTGACAGGAAAACTTTGAGAACTACTGCCCTACGCAATGTTTATTTTTTGGCATGACCCTTTGAAAGAGGGTAGCAGCACTAATCTGCGCTGGTCCTCATCTACCCGCCTCTGTGTTAAAACCTCAGTCCAGTTCAACCTTTTAACTTAAGTGCTAAAGAGTGTGGACGGGACTCACATCATCATCTGACGAAGGGCTTCGAAGTGTGACAGAGACCACTGGAGGAGCAGCGACTGGGACGGGCCTGTCCTGTCTGAGCGATGGCATGGCGACCACATTGCCGGTGACGGCCTGTGGTGTCTGAATCCGCAGCACCTGGCCCGGCTGAGACAGCACTACGGGACATCCTGAGATAGAGACACAACACATACACATTTTCAAATTACGGGTCTTAGCTATATACTATAATCAGACTTTTACTGTATGATTAACGCTGATTAACGCTGACTCTGATTATGTGTGTCTGTTAGTTTGTTATTATGTTTTTGTTTATGTTCTCAGCCCACATTTGTCGTGCCATCTATACGCAAAACATCAAGCTAATATTCTATACAAGCTGGAAGCTGCATCAGTGTGCTCCTGCTGCAGATGGTCCAGTCCAGCTCCTTGAAGCTCTCTGGTGACCTACATTAACCCCATGTCTTTAACGGGACTCTCTGTGTTTAAAGTACAGATGGAAAAGATGTTTACCATCTCGACCTGTGGTCTTAAACTTCCACATTCCAAACTGAGAGGTGTGTGAGTTTTATGTGCACACACATAAACATGCACCTGTGCCCACATTCAAAATGGATTACTGCCTGAAAGAGAGACACAAGCAAAAAAATATGATATTGTCCAGGTTTATAAATGTCCTGTTAATGTAGGAGCCCCCCAGAGCACAGCCCACCCTTCACAGTAAGACTGTGCCAGGAACCATTCCTCAAACTGACCCAGCAACCTTCACCTCTAATACTAAACAACCTGTCACTGCTAATTGTGCAAAAGTGTTAGCCAGCGCAGCTAATGAATGTGTGTGGTGCCAAAGCTGTGTCTTGCGCTCAAGCTCACCATCTGTAAGAAATGTTCATGAGGATGAAAGTCAAAAAAAATTAAACGCCTTGGGAACACCTGTCAGCCTGTTTGTTCTTTGGAGACACATGACAGCCCATTTCAGACTCCATAAAATGTGTACTCATTGGTAAACAGCTCGGAATTCTTCCTTTCATCAGCCTGATGCTTAGGGCTCACTCCTTAGCTGTGAATATTGTGGCATTCTGGAACCAAAGAGACTCCTAATACTGAGCAGGCACGACTTGACTTCCATCTGGGGTCCTAAACTTGGATGTCTTGGCCCTAGCCATCTGCCATCTTGGCTATTACCAGGCAGACAGGAGAACCAAGCTCAAATTCAAGACACTCCACCCACTTGCGTCCCAAGCAATGACATAAGTATTTACATTGGCCTATGTGCTGCTGATGTAACACACAGATGACCAGATTGGTAAACCAGGCAGGCTAAAACACAAAACATAATGACTTAAATGCACAATACACACAAAAACACAGAGCAGCCCAAAAAAAGTATTTAAATGTGGGTTTTAGATGAAACTTTCATGATTGTATATTTATGATGGCTGATTACCAAGATAGTTTTTTTTTTCTTCAAATGTAGCCAAAACTGGACATTATTTTGAGACAAAAAGGAAAAACTAACATCTTAATGTCTGATTTACTTATAGTGTCTGATTTACTTATTTAGTATTATTCTTTTGACCATAAAGGATAATATGGGACAGCAAGGACTGAAGATTAATGATGAGCAAAAACTAAGGTTAAAGCGCCATCTGTTGGCCAAGACACAGCAACTAAATTATTGTCTATTAACAAGCACAACAACCAAAATCATCGCAAATGATAAATATCACTAATATCATGTAATCTCCAACTTAAAATGAATTTCAAAATACTGAGTAAAAGAAGAACTGCATGCTGATATATTCAGTGCACCGGTCTGATGCAACACAGTGTGATGTGAGGTAACGTGTTGCAGTGTGGGCTCTGACCTGGAGGGGGCGCTGGTTGGATGTTGACCGGAGTTGGTTTGACCACAGGCAGCACATTGGTCTGCAGGGGCTGGATGATGATTGTCTTGGCCTGCAGGGGAGCTGCTGCATGAGCCAAGGGCACAGCTGTAATCAGCGGCTTCGGCTGGATGGAAACCTTCGGGCCAATCTGAATCGGCCTCTTGATTGGCTGAGCTTGTTTGGCTGGTGTGTGTGTGTGTGTGCGCCAGGGGATGGGGGTGGAAGAAGTGAAATAACAATAAAAATTACACAATAGGATTTATGTAAATACAAGGAAAGGCTGATTCCAAGTTCAAGTGAGGAAATCTGCATTTTCTGTTAGAGGGTATTTTCATTCCAAGTCTTTTCTTATAAGAGACCACTACTGTCTCTCTTTCTTTGGTTGATCACATCCCAGAATTCTGCAAACCCAGAGTGTGGTGCAGAATTTCCCCTGGCTTTTGAACAAAGCATACAAATATAGATGACAGCTGAGCAAGCAGATGTGGTGGAGGCTGTCTTACCTCGTGTGGTCTGACTGGTCCTCTTCGAAGATTTCTTAGCTGGAGCAGATATTACAGAAGAGCTGCTGGACTCTGAGTGGACCGAAACAGGAGAGAGCTGCGACAGTGGAGACAGGGCCTCATCCTGGATGAGGGGCAGAGAAAACTTGTGTCTAACTAAATACTGGACCTCTTTTTGCTCGACATCAGCAGTACAAAAAAAGCAGGGTTGCAGTTCAGTGCCTACTAAAATGACATCTGAAATGCTCCTTTAATTAGTTTGACTTCTGCTGCTTGACACTGACTCTTAAAAATACACAGTACAGTACAGTGTCTTGTTTGCACAACATCCTGTTATTGTCATCCAAACAGGCTACTAATGAACACATTATGTGAGAGTATCTCAGAGAGATTTTGATGCTTGCCTACATTTGCATTCATCATGCAGTCATCAACAAACTTCACAAGAAAGTAAAACACACTATCTGATGAAATATGATTGTTGTCCTGTTTAACAAGGGTGAGAAGGTCAGTTTTTGCTGAAGCCAATAAAACTCTATGTATCACAATATATGTACAGTGCTGTGAGACACATCAGATAAAATATGGATTAAGTATACTATAATAAAGTCAATGTTCTAGGGCTGAAACGATTCATAGATTAAATCAATAAAATCGATTAATAAAATGCTTCGACACAAATTCTTTGCATCAATGCTTCGTTTAATCCATTTAACTATACAGCACAGTGTTTTGCACGGACATTTATTACTGTCGCACATCGCGCTTACGCTGTGAATACGACTTGATTATAATGGAGCTGCTTGCAAAGTGGAGGAAGAGAGAGAATGTAGCGAGGGAAAAAGAAGAAAGTGTCCAAAGTACGGGATTATTTCAAGCTAAAGAAAACAACAACTCTTATGTTACCGTCCGTCCACCGTAAAACGAAATTTATGTAGCCTCCACAATAGCATGATAGCATCTAACCAGAAAGCACCGGTGTTCTGCCAGCGGACACTGACATGGTAACAGTAACAGCAACTGTAGCATTTAACTGAAATCATGATTGATTGTTGAGTTGAAGCCAAAGTAAGCCGCAGTCTCCGGCTGAAAATGTGCACACGTGCGTTTGTTGTTCTCCTTTTTGGGCCGTGAGTTGTAACCTCACAGTGATGAGTTAACTGGGTGTCGGGGAGCTACACCTTTTTACTCCCCTCCAGCTCTCTCTGTAGCTCAGACGATCCCTGCTAGCTGCGTGTGCTATTCCATCCTTTCACTCATATTCTTTGTCTTTATAATTGGTATCTTTATAATAACAAACAGCTGTTTTGTGTGCAGGATTGCTCATTTCCCGTTTCACATTTCGTTGTTTTCTTGACAAAACATGGTTTGGAGACCAGCGTCGGGTGACACAGCTGCTGTCAGCTCCTGTAGTGTGTGTGTGTGTGTCCTTCACCGATCAGTCACGTAGTGTGAACGCCACAACGACTTCAAGACTGCCGTCATATGACTGCAAGTTGTGTGGACAGCACGGCCATCGGCCGACGCTGACAGTCGTGTAGTCTGCACGAGCCTTTAGTATAACTTGTATAGCACTCGGGTGATGTTTGTGTTTGTAAAGCAGCTGTCTAGTTGTTAGTCTGATGTTTGCTGTATGACACAGTATAAACGTGCACAGCTGAGGGGGGGGATGCGTCATTTAAGTACTTCTTAAACTACGCATCGATGAATCGTTGAAATAATCTGTCGAAGCTTCGAATACTAAATTCATCGTTAGCTGCAGCCTCTAGCAGACAAACGTGTCCTTGGATTCAGTCAGGGTGATTCAGTTAGCAGACAAATGTGTGCAGGTGGTAGTGGGGCCAGACGTAGATGCAACCCTTGTCCTTGTTTTGACACACTGCAAAAACATCTGCCTGCTAAATTATGCTAATGTGGCTGAAGTTGTCAGCACCTTTATTTAACGAGGGGGCGGGGCACAGCTCAGTCTGGCAGTAAATGTATTAGTGTGACAAGGTGTTTAAGGCTTTTGTTAATAAGTGTCTCAAGTGTGTATGTGGTGTCGCTATCCAAAAGCAAAGAGCAGCTGTCAATGTTTGGACACCATCTGGAAGAAACCAGCGCACACCAAAAGGGGCACATGCAAATACACACGACCAACAGCCGTGGTAAAATTTGCATTGGAAATACAAGTCAAACGCCGAAAACTGAGAAGGACAAAGAGTTGAGATAAGAGTAACTCACTAAGGAGTATGGGGACAGGGTTTCCACAGAGGCCGGAGAAGGGAGTGAGCTCAGAGTGTGGGCAGGTGACAGAGAGTCCATGCTCACCTCACCATCTGGGTACACAAGGACAAAGAAAAAACAGAAAAATGTGTCATATATGTACGCTTGTCAGCATAGGTGGATGTGATTTATTATTCCAGCATACTGGCACACATATACTCTTACACTACCACCCTTTCTATATCCTTTATTTATTTAGCATATACCACTGTGTCCCATAAACACACACTGATAAATAAGCTACACCTGCTGTCTTTGCAAACTAATCATAAAGCAGCCATGTAAACATTAAATAAACAAACGCAAGTCATCGCAGTTATATTAGGTAATAGTTTTCCACATTTTTGAAGAAACACAGAACCAGCAGTAAAGTAAAAAAGGTAGGAAATTTCAGAAAATAATAATAATCTTTAATTAAAAGTTATTTTCATTTCCTCAACAGTGGGGCATCAATTGTATATTACACTTAAAGCTGCATGCAGCAAAGCAATAACAGTGTACCTGAGAATATTCTGTCAAATTGAAACAGTATATCACATAAGTTACATCATATGAATGAAATGCGATAGCCATGTTCACACAAAGGTAAAAATGTGTTGCTGTACCTGTGCAGGTGCTGCTTGTGTCCACTTCATTCCACAACGGTATGTCGATATCAAAGTCCAGGTCTGGACCCTCACTGGCCTGAGAAACCAAACACAGACTTTTTAAACAAAAGGACCTCATCAGAATGCAGACTGTAAACAAAGGTAATGTCTGATCAACAATCGAAGCAATGTGCATATAATTACTGTATTCTTTTCTATTTCTTTCTGCCAAGTGCAGAAAACAGTTGTTATGTCACATACAGAAGGAGGAGAATTTAAAGTGTTCAAGAAACAGTCAATAAAACTCTTGCATATAGTATGGCTGACACCTTCACAACAAATGTGGGGTGTTGCTGTTCCCGTATCACATTTCCTTACATAGCATACTGCGCTACCATGTTTGCTACTGAGGCACCTCTATCTCCAGCTCTGCACCACTGTTAACAAGCATATCTCTTGCTTCTCACGATTCCTGTTGCACACGTTTCCTATAAGACTCTCACTTGACAAATTACTATTTGCATATTCAAAGGATGAGTTACTCACATAGCCACTATTCTGCAGGGCCTCAAGCAGCTCATCTGCATCTCCCAGGTTGTCCAGCTCATCAAACAGGCTGATGTCTGTGTAACAACAACAATACAATACATTCAACATAAACTTCCAAGTTCAACTGCTCTCAGTCCATTGTACAGTTTAAGTAAGATACTAATCATGCCTTTGGAAATTAAAATAATACAACTACAAAAGAGATTGACTTGCTCCACATTATTTCAGTCCATCTCCCAGTAGCAATGATAAGCAGTCATATAAGGCCTTTAATACTTTTATTTTTATGAACTGGCTAATAGGAAAAGTAAATAAATGCATTGTACCTAAATAGTTATATAACTGTAAGCAGTATAATGTATGAAGTGTTGATTTGTATCAGTGTAGTTTTTGTCATAATACAACATACACATTACGTACTTTTCCAAATATAGACAATGCACACTTACACTAATAACACAACAACCGAAATAATAAACACATCCACAAGCACAATCCAGCATGAAACCGGAACTCACAAAAACACAATCTTAATGAAACAAAATAAAATAGAATGTAAAACAAACAAAACTGAAACATTTGGCAGTAAAAGAACAGTTAAGGTTAACACAACTTATCTACTTTACAGGGGTCCATTATTATTATTATTATTATTATTATTATTATTTTTAATCACCTGCAGGATGTGGCTAGTTGCTATTTGTTACACAGTACAAAGAATGTTAACATTAGCATTCTTCTGTTTTGAAGTTATGAGCTAGCTGAGTTAGCTATATCTACAGATATATAGTCCCTGTTTCAGCGTATATACAGCCTATGGTGTAGACGAGGTAATGTCTTCTGCCATATAGCTGGTTATTAATTACATATCACCCAGGGTCTACAGGTTACATCATCTACGGCTAGCTAATGCTAACTGCATTAACTTGAAGCGATGGAAACGCATCAACCCCAGGCGTTAATAACTGTTTTCGAAACAGCAACCTTGTCATTACTTAGTATTTCAGTGGCAGCTTTCTTGGTTAACGTTATATCTCTTACCTCGACTGGTAATGTTAGCTAGCTGTAGCTACCTCTTCGTCCCTGTGTGCGACTTTCTAGAAAGTGTTGTTAGCCGACGCTTACCCCACTCTCCTCCCTGGTCGATGGAGATGATCCCGTTGTCACTATCCATCACAGAATATTGTTGGTGATTTCCGAAGTCTAACGTTACGTCGGATGACATCCTCGTTTGAATTCATTTAGTTAAGTGTCTCAGACGAACACGCTGGGATCAAGCGAAGGCTCACAGGACTGTTCATCTTCTAGCTGTTTGGTAGCAAACTTCCTGGTCGACGCTTAGATACACGTCTGACTTTGCCGAAAACCTACGGGTGCCACCGAGGGACCCGTGAAACAGAAAACGCAGGGGTGTTGTTAGAAATGTAAACTGGTGCCGCCTAACCAGGCCACAGGGCGGCAGGATAGTACTGCAGACTCTGCAGCATGGCGAGGAAGTGTGTCTATGTGCCTCGTAACGTTGACCTCTCCGTCAAAAGGATTATAATGGCACTGAGTTCATGACAGAACCGAGAGGAGGTCATTGAATCATGCTGAATAACGTGTGAATTAATAAGGCTAAGGTTGTTCAATAGTGAAATTATAATTCAGTGACATACATTGCACAATCCTCGCAAAGTTAATCAACTTTAAGTATCTTCAAGTATACCGTTCGCACATCCAAGGAATTTCACTCTGGTTTAAGTTTCTCTGTAACTAAGCACAAGTGCAAGAACAATTCAATTCAAAGGAAGATAAATATACAGGAATAGCCTACATTTTGAATGATTAATGTAATAGATTAATTACAAGAAGTAGGTCGATATGCATTTTGAATATATAGCGTGCTTAGATTCCTATTTGACAGTGATGGTGATATGTACATGTACTAAAAAACTGCTAGAAGTTGTGTTATTTTGAGTATCTTGTTGATCTGAGAGATGCAGGCTAAAGCGAAACTTTAAATTCAACTTATCTTCCTAAAGAACAATTCTAGTAATGTCGCATCAAGGGGTTGCACACATTACTGTGTACTAAAGCTTATTTCCCAGCACAAGAATTCACATTGGTGCTTAACTTTTAAACCAACATGGATGACAAGTCCTAAAAGCGCTATGAGTAAAATCATAACAGCTGCTGACCTCACCTGTCAGTTGTCCTATGTCCTTGGCAATTTGGCAAACTCCATCCACTAAGAATGGCCGTGAGTGACTGAAGGCTCTAGAAAAAGCTAACGATATGACCTTGAGTTAGGAATGTTTTGTTAAAATTCAAACATATCTTTCAGACAAACATGTCGTGACCATCAACAATACACAAAAGGTGACACAATAGGCTTTCACTATGCAGTATTTCCCATAGTACAACACATAGTTTCAATTCAGGTGACTGTTGTGTGTATTCTCCTCATTCATCTAGTTAGTACAACGTCTGGTTGAACTGAAACTCTCCACTGGACTGTAGTTGTACAGATTTCAACACCATCCTGAGGGACTTTGTCAGTACTCCTTGCTGGTTTGTGGACCCAGGCATTTAAACCTCTTTAGTCTATTCACACGCTGATGTCACATGTCATGAGGCCACATGGCAGTCATGTGAGAGCTGTCAGAGTCACATAAATAAATAAATTAACTTCTACATATTTCTAATGTAGCCTCCATAAAAATAAATTTCCATTGCATAGATTGATTGGTTTGGTAGTATTTCTAATGTTAGTCTGCCTGGCGAAGATAGTTTGGCTGTCTGCTGTCCTTTCAGTGCCACAGTCCTCAAGGTGCTGGAGGGACAGATGGTTCTGAGGACAGTGAGGGCCCCAACGCATGGACAGACGGGTGGATACTTCCATAATGCTTATGTGCTACTTCCGTGTCAATTCTGGTGTGAATTATACTTAAGTGTCATGACAGGAAGTTCCAGCGTCTGGCTTTGAACCCCTCTAAGCCTATAGAGTGTGAGGACAAAGACTGTGTGAAACAGAATTTTGGTTATCCATCATCCATGACCCTTGTTCTATGAGGAAGTAAGTTGGTAAAATGTATTTATATAACAGCTTTACAACACTAGTGTTTCATAGTGTCACTGTTTAATTTCTCTGAAAATTGTTTTATTGTTTCTTTTGCAAAGTACCTTATATTATTGGTTAATTTTATTCTACAGTATTCCTTTTTTGACTGTTGCTTTCTGGAGATAGGCATAAACACATTTCACAACGTTGCACTCTGTATGATTGTATGTGACAAATAAATGTGATTTTAGTTGATTCAATAGATTAAAAAGACAGACAACAGTAATACATGGACAGAAAACAAAAAATCTAAAATAATTATTTCAGGAAAATACATGGAAAATGCACGTGAAAACCTTTACATAGTGCCTTCAGTGGCTGCGGAAGAGATTTTTGTAAATCTGAAAAAAACAAAAGAATATTAACAGAAACCTTGCGTTACAAACTAGGCATGTAGTTTGAAAGATAGTTTGTCAGGCAAGGACACCATACATTTGCTGTTGCGGTTGTGATTTGTAATTATGGGTAGGATACAGATTTTTTAAAATGTAAAATACATTTTTGATTCGCAAGTCAACCAATGATATTGAAGTGCAATTGCTAAATTGCTGGAGTGTCTTTCAAAATCAGGGGATTTCAAGTAACTGTCATCAAAGCAGTCTGTAAAAGAATCTCTTCTGTGTCATGGCGCAGAATAAATAAGCCTTTATATTGGTGTTTGGTGACCCTGTCCTGATTGGGTGAATTTGTATCTGAATCATTTGAATCACTGAATGCAAATGTCACTGCACCTATTGATCCAATTCTTTTAGTGCCTGTGCAGAGTATTTTCAAACTGCTGCAACTGATGGTCACACACATACATGTCCTGTATGTCCATATTATACGTTTGGACAAAAGCCATGTCAGTTTCATGTTGCATGCATTCCAAAAAGCCGCTTATTATTCAACGTCTCATCAGGCCTCAGCTCATCAGAAAGATGTGCATGCTCGCTCTGTAACAGAATAAACCTACTCATACGGAGTATGTTCTTAGACTTCGGTTGTGATTTTTAAATGGCACGGGCACAGTAGTAATGTGTGCTAAAAAACAGTAGCTGCATAGGCCTAATCCCTCCTGGGCATTTCAGGTCGTACTGAGATTAACATGAGGTCCCTGCTGGATTGTTTGAGCTCCATTCTGACAGAACAAACCCCTAGTCTGTCTTAACTTATTACAGCAAGGTAAAGACTAACATTGTGGTCAACCATCTGTCTGGAGTCTATGCTCCACCTATAACATAAATCCTAATCAACTAAGGTAAGCAATCTCACTTCATGAATCACTGCTAAAGTCCAGTATACCTACTGTTTATATGCTCTGCTAACGTGAAAGTGTCACTATGCATATTGTTGAAATCAAAGGTTGCCTTGTACCTCTAAATGTCAAATTCTCTTGACAGATCTTAATAATGTAAGCCATGTGTTTGCCTACATCACGTGTGATGATGACAATAATGCAACCGTGTCTGATTGGAGTGTTGTGGTAATGTCATGGACGGCGTCTTTACTCTGTGGGCAGTTCAGGGATCATCATATTGATTGTGTGTGAAGCCCCTTTAGACCCAGACACATAAAGCAGACTAACAGGTTAACTTGATAATGTTGGCAGGGCTATGGTGACATTGCTGTTGAAGCTGCTACAATGTGTCTCATCTTTTGTCTGAAGTATGAAGTCTATTTTGATGGTTTGTTAAACTATTCAACACATCAGAACATTTTGATCATAATTTAGATACATTTCTCATTTGTGTTTGTCTCACCCTGGAATACAAATCCTAGAGTTGTGAAGCAGACTTAATATAATCTGGGCATGACGCTGACACATTGTAAGTGACCTCAAGGCTGATAATGTTACAGTATTTTGGGATGATTATTCAAGCTTTAGGGTGGTATTTATATGAAAACAGTAAGGGAACAATGTGAATAATAATGTGCCTATTTTATGCATGGCAGGATGTGTGTCCAGCATGTATAGGCAAAAAAAAAATTCCTATCTCCCTCTCCCTTCCCAAACATGGAAGAGTTGAATTTCACTCTGTTGTGCCTCCCGGCTCCCTGACAGTCAAGATAGTGGTGAAGGTAAAAAAACAGGGATTTATTTATCGCATATCATGCCTGATTTCAGTGGATCATAACGTTACATAGATAATAATAAAGTCAAAGAATTATACCATTTTCCATATTTAACAGATTAAAATCATACCAGATAATCATGTCATGATAAACAAAATCTCAAAATGTAATTTCCGATCATGTTATCTCAGTATATTGCGGAGCTCTACAAACTTACAAGATGTTAGTTCATTGATCGGCCATCAGATCACTTAGAACAAAGCAATTGGAGCCCAATGTAAGCATTTAAACAGAGTTTGGGTGGCTATGCTCTCTGCCTCTTGTTATCTGTAGTCGTCATAGCTAAAGATGATAAATTTGTACCTGTACATTAGAGAGTAGAAATAAGATAAAAAAAAGCACACCGTCATTCACTAGAATCAAATTATCTTTCACAAATATCTGCTCTTGCTCAGAAATTCTGCCACTTCAATCCAGCAATTGATATCTGTATGGCTGCTGCAAAAACAAAAAGTTAAATTTGGTTTGCAGGATGTAGAGCAGCTACCCAGAGTCTGCGATAAGTAACAAACTACATTTTCAACAATACTAATGAGTAACAATCACATCATAGCAGCTAAACTCCTTGATGGACAAACTGTCATAAAACTATTAAGCATCATATAAATGACCATGTCTGTGATTTTGATTGCATTTCTTAGAAAATTAGTTGTGTTTTGTGTATCGGTAATGTTGATTCTTGGCCTCTTTTGGAGAGGAAAATTTAATCCTAGTGGGTTATTAACTAAAATGAAGACCTCAAACCAAGACACAGCTGTCATAGACAATGACCAAAGACAAAAAGCCCCATGCTAATTATCAGACAATATAAACCAAATTAGGCAGAAAAGAGGAGAAACAAAAGGTGGTGTTATGTATAAGATACATGGCTTTTCATTAGTATCCATCAACATACAAATGCATGTAAATTTGGCAGAGGCCTGTTAGTGTGTCAGCTTAAGTCACTTTAATGGATAGACAGCCTGTTTTCAATCAGGCGTTCCATGTCTACAAGATTTATCTTTCTGCAGAGGAAAATAAACAGTGTTCATCTATCGCTGTAGATGCTTGAATAATGTCATGCTTCTTTAATTTTTGTTTTAAATGTGCACTGATGTTTTTGAGAAATACTTAAAGTAGTTGAAATGCATTAACTACTTCCTTCCCATATAGCCATGCAAGTCTGAATAATTTGCTGGTGAACCCCTAACCTAACAGTTAAAAGGAGCGAGAGAGAGGTGGAGAACGAGCTTCTCCTAAGCAAAGAGAAAACCCTTTGCAGAAGGGAGTTCGAGCTACATTTCATCTTTTGTGTCCCAGATTGATGACCTATGAGATGGATGATGTTCTGTAGTGCTGTGTGGCATTGTCTTATCCTGGCCGACACAAAGCGGGAGAACACTTATCATCTCAGGGTTATGTATGGAGCAGGGGGCAGGGGTTGTCAGACTAGTGAAGAGGGTCCAGGAGAGTGGGGGGTGGCAAGGGTCCCCCCCGATAAAGCGTGAGGGAGGTGGGCTAATGACAGCAGAGGCAGATGGAGAGAGCCATCTCCCATGACGACGCACCAGAACCTCCATCCTGAAGCCAGAGAAGGACGGATACAGAAAATGTTGGAGAGAAATAGAGCAAGGGGGCCATAAAGACAGGGAGAGAGTGAAAAACGATTTGGTGTTTGTATTTGTGTTTCAATCTACGCATTAATGTGTTTGTGTTCTTTGTATGAATGCACGTGACAAGTTCTTTTAAGGTGACATTTAACAGATGGTTTATTGCTCAAGTTTGTGTTGGCCTTTTAGCTAAACTGAGACCTGCTAGCAGGTGGCCCAGGTTTGTTGAGCTTGGTTTAGGATTAGGCTTTAGGACATTGTTTGGTGGGGAATGGTGGTGTGAATACAAAGGGATTAGTGCAAAGGGTTCACTGACTGACTTTGTATGTGTGTGTGTGTGTGTCTGTGTGTGTCTGTGTGTGTGTGTGTGTGTGTGTGTGTGTGTGTTTGTATGTGTGTGTGTAGTGGAGGGGAGGCAGGTATCTGAAGTTGATGGATGGATTGGATAACCAACAAAATATGAAACTATGTGGTAGAACAAAAAAAAAGAAATTACAGGGTCACTTTAGCTAGGAAAGATTCATGATGTACTGACATTTTTAAACAGTCAAAAAAAGAAAGAAAAAAAGCCTAAACTGTAAAAAGTTGAATAAAAAAAATCAGAATAGCCTCAATTCATGAAAAGAGGAAAACACATAGTTCCCACGTTCCCCTAATGCACCGAAGGGGGTGGGGGGGCTACCAAAATCATCTCAATGCCCTGGACCATGTGCCACCATTAGGAGCACACAAAGAGAGATCTGACAAATGGCCATTTTAATGTCCCTCTTTGACTTTAATGAATTTATACGTTATCTGGCCCTAGTGGAGGCTGCGGCGGAGGGGATGGCGCGAGGCCATAACAAATGAAAAGCTCTGATTAGTGTAGAATGAGCTGAGAAAAAACGCCATTCATCTTGGTTAGCATCCTCCTGTGCTCTTTTATGGGTCGCTGTTACAAGGACGGTGGAGCCGGGGGTGCTTGTCCCATTAGCGGGCCAGCCCAATGGCCCGCTGAGTGGTCAGCGGCCCGGCGTTGACGGAGCGTCTGCCCGCTCCGCAGTTCAACACTGTGAATGCCTCAGTGCGGCTTGACTCCTGAATAACCTTCTGAGGTACCGGGAGCTTCACCCTTACATGACCCCGCACTCTGAAGAGGGGTGTGGGGGGACTCCGGGGGGTTCCCAGACCAGGACTCACACCAGCGATAGGTAAACACGGAGAGATCCCCTCAGAGAAACACTGCAGGAGAATAAAAACAGTGTTTTACATATGACATGGAATCAGGATGTTATAGATTCAGTAGACTTTAAGCGACGTCCAGTTATGCAATTAGAGTATATAATGCAGATAAACAAGGATGATTTCGGGAGCTAAGTAAAATTACAGGACAGTTAAAATAAAGGCAAATATTGCGGTAGACATTAAAAGTAGGCTAGGTCATAATCAGTGTCTGCCATGCCCAGCTGTATAAACTGCTCAAAATAACCAGAACAACAGAACATGCCTGTTTAATTATTTCTAAATTGGTAGCCATATGTTGTCCGATTGTATGGCATTACTAGCTGCAGTTGTTTTTAATGGGCCTAAAGAGGCAGAACTGAGATTTTTAAGATTAGCCTGTGTAGAAAAGCATTTGGGGGGGGGGCTGTAAAACGCCACCGTCTCTTTCTTTCCTTATTGCCGTGATTCTGGAATATAACATTTTACTGTGAAAATATTGCAACACCGAGTCACTGCAGGAGAGATGTTTCGTCATGATCGTGTTGGGGCTTGATATCGACCACTGTTGTCATTGGGAGAAGCCCTGTTTTGCCGCCGCCCCCCCCTCGCTGGGCCCCCGTGTAGAGCCGCCTTGCAGAGTTGAGTCGGGCTGGGAGAGGAATGCGCTGGGATGCGGAGCAGCACCGACTCTAGGAAATCGACGCAACAACTCGCACAGCATGGACAGTAATGATCCGTATATACACCTCAGTAAGTACGCCTCAACGATTATTCGGAGCCCAGTCTGCCTTGGTGTGTTCCTCACGCAGCTGCTGCATTTTGTTTTGACTTAGAGTAGAGTGCGTTTGTTTCATGGCGTCTTCTCTCCAGCCTGTGAGCTGTGCGCGAGAGCGTCCGCGTACTTTAACCACCGACTCCCGTCTATGAATCCGGTTGTTATGCTTCTGTCTTTGGTAATATTCGTTTCGCTACTGTGGCAATTGAAACGAAAGCTGTGGCCAATGCAAAAGTCAGATGATCGTGGTTGTGCCGGTCAGGCAAGGTCAGAGGTTGGCACTTTAATTGCGCTTATGTAATTTATGGCGCTTGTCGCGCGTCTCTTGCTAAACTGTTTGAGACAGAATCACAATTTATTGGTCTGGGATTGCCGTCAGGTCTAGAGAGAAATGCACGGAACAGCCTTGAGGAATGGCGGATTAGTAGGCTACTGATAAACAAACTTGCACCCCGTGGTAAAAACGAGCGTAGTGAGCCGCCCTGGTCAGTGCTGTGGCTCCATTCAGCGGAATGACAGCATGATGTGATTTTGCTCAGTAAAACTGAAATCTGGTCTGACTCATTGACTTTGCCGTTGAACCATCTGATAGCTGTTTTTTTTATTATTAATAGGGTTTTTTTTGTGACAGCCTAAAATCCACAGATAGAAGAATATGGCTTCTGTTTCTACTGTGGAGTTTGCAACATGTGGAATGCATAGACTACCTTAACATATCCTACTTACAGGCTTCCAAATAAGTGTGGCTCCCTGTTTTGTAAGCTAAACCTTCTTAAATTAGACTCTATCTGGAGAGTGAATCTTTTTTCAGCTTCCCTGAGTCACACACTATATGCATCATTTATCATGTGATGTTTTTTTTCTCTCCCTGAAAGATACACTCATTGTCACATCTCTGTGGTAGAAACATGACATGTGCTTCAAAAACAGTATTTTTTCTGGGGTAGGGTGGAGGGGTGTAAAAGAGTGGCATTACAAGGAAACAAATAAAAACTGTTGAAGACAAAATTTTGCAGCCCCTTTATGTTATCACAGATATCTCGGCACCATTTGGAGGGGCTGAAAACTGTTTCCATAATGAATGTGGCTCCCAGGGGAATGAGAGAGACATCTGGATGTTGGAGCTTGTAGAGGGAAGCCCATGGTTGTACAGAAGAAACAGAGCAGCCCCCCTCTTGAGCTACATAGTCTTTATTCTCTGTCTTTAAAAACGTACTCTGATCAAACAGACTAGTGGCATCCTGATTTTCGCAGATCAGACTGTTTTTGATCTGTCATCGTTAAGTATGAGATATTTCAGTCATGTAGTCCACTGCTTATACTGTGTGCCTGCTGTTACAGCTACATAAAACTGTCTGTTTTTTATATTTTGTAACATTTTCATTTATAGAGTTTATTTGCAACTTTGGTTATAACTGGTTTATTGGCGAGTTACCATAAAAAACTGCTCATCTCAAAGAATTTGATCAATTTTGGTTTCAGTGGAGAGTTTTGTTGTCCCATTATGGTTTGGGTTACATGCTGGACATTTCAACTTTTTGTGTTTTTAAACTGTAAACCAAAGAAAATATCAGCGATCAGTACTGGTCATAAAGCAGAATCATTTGAAGTATTTCTCTTTAAAAGCATACAGAAAGTTAGTAGTAAAGCCACTGAGCTGTGGCGGGAAGATCATCTTAAGGAAGAGCTGTACTTGTTTTATGTGTTGACTCACAACTATGATTTATTATATATTTTAGCATCCACAGCCCGCACACCAAAACACATGTGAAAATAGGGCCATCACTCATTTCTTGAATGAGAGACAATCACTCTAAAATTAATTTTCTCCCTTTGGAATCTGTCATTAGTTTGCGGCCAATGCGAAGCAGTGTGAAGTCAAACTACAGTCTGCTGATTATGTGTGGATTGTTTCGTGATCCACTCAGCTTTTCCCAGACATGTTGTGTTTCAGCAGGTTTGATTCAGACCTGCCCGGGGCTTTAAGTGGAATCAGCATTTTTACCCCTCTCAGCACTTCAGCATATATTATTTTCCACATTTTTTCATCAGTGGAAGTGAATCTAGATGACGGGCACCCACTCGCTACTTTTGACAGTGACAACATATTTAGCTTGCAGTTCAGGGACGTCATGGCAGAGAGGCGGGAGAGTGAAGGGAGCAAAATAATGGGGAAGTGGTAGGGGTTGGAGAAAGAGGTCACCCTAGTTGATGTGAACTCTCATCACTTGCTAGGGGTCAATGATTCACCTCGCGGTACACACACACATGCATAAATGTCACAGCTGCAAATATGTGGACTTCCTATATGCAGAGCTAATTGTAAAAAAATGTGCAAAGTGTGACCGTGATATCATGTGACTTAAAGAATGCGGGTGGTACTATTTGACTAGGACGTCCCAGCAGTATTAAACCTGCTCTCTGATGGCAGATTCATGCACAGAGCAGTCCCCACCCACTTCTGCAGAGTTAAATAAACCACACAGGTAGAGGGTGTGGCTCTCTGCAGGTATTTGCTCAAGAATTCTGTAGCTTGAGACCTGCCAGTGCCGACACATGCATTAACACACAACACATACAATAGGTTTATCCCTAGGCACTTTTGATTGAGTGTGTGTATTTATGTGTCAGTGTAAACAAGTCTGCTTGTTTTGACTGTGTATGTGTGTAGGAGTGGGTGCAAATTGTGAGAACAGGATGAGGGAAAAGAAGGGGCGAAAGGAGGCCATTCTCTGGGCTAATTGCCAGTAATTAGTCATTAGTGAAGAAGGTCAAAGTCTTGATTTAATTCCAGCTTTAATCAAGCAGAGAACCTTGAAAGGCCATGTGCTTCAGCAGTGTTAGATTAGAATAGAACAGAATAGACCAGACATCTTTATTGTCCACTCACGTGGAAATTTGTCTTTGGCTTCACAGACACACATACAGTTAAAAACGTCGCAGACATAAAAACTTGCTCTGCCATGTGCTATAATACATGAGTTCAACACAATAAATAAGTAGGATGGACGCACATGGATGCACACTAACTCTAGTTTTCCATGCACTGAACATTATGTATTAACCATCCCTCTGATCTACTGTAGCTGCTGCTCCCAGGTGAAAAAAAGTGAGTGTATAGTCAGTGGTGGAAGAAGTATTTGGATCATTAGGGTTAACTAATACCATAGTAAAAATAATACTGTACAACAAGTAAAAGTCCTGCATTCAAAATGTTCACAACAAAATCTAGCTCTGTTATTATATTGTTAAGTTGTTACTATAGATGCATTTACCATTTAAGCAGTACATTAATGTTGTAGGTAGTGGAAGTGGAACAAATTTTAATTCCCTCACTTATTGTTGGATGGTTTAAGCTAGGGCTGGGCGATATGGCCAAAAACAATAAATGTCAAATTATTTCTTTCAAGTTAAAAGGCTGATGTTTGCTACTAAGTATTCTTTATGGTCAGAACACAAAAAACACTTGCTAAACAGCGGATAGCTTCACAAATCTGAGGTAGAACATTCAAAACAATTCAAATTTGCATGAGTAAAATAAGTTAAAAAAATGTAGTCCCTTTTCCTCAACAAAATAAATACGTTAATAGAAAAATTAATTGCTGATTCATTCATGATTCAAATGAATTAAATCGAACATTTATTTAACGTTTGTTATATTTTTATTGAGGACAATTATATCGCAGTAATTATTATTATCGCTATATTGCCCAGCCCTAGTTTAACTTACTAATATAAATTTATAAACAGATCATGGGTTTTATATGTAAACCTCAAAATTGTGTCTAGTTTAACAATGTCCTGTAATACACTCAGATAGTGCTGAAATGATTAGTTTTTTATCAATCAATTAATCAATCGGTCGAGCAATAGAAAATTAATCTTCAACTATTTTTTCAGAGTGAGTATCTGAAGTAAAAGTGGCATTTTTCAGTATTTTCTGACATTTTATAAACTAAACAATTAGTCACTTCATCATACAAACAATCAACAGACTAATCATGAAGGAAAACAATTGTTTGTTGCACCCTTATACCCCAGGATTAGACAGTTTAAGCACCATGCAGCTCATTAACACCATACATGAATACAAATTGAATTGATGAGGGGAGAGTTATGGTTCAGTTGAAGTTGGTTTTCCTGAGCCAAAGAGTTCTTCATAGTACTTTGTGTCCCACAGGAGCACCAATGGCAGCAACAGGTAACAGCTAAGTGCATTAGATCTCATTAAAGCTCTCCATTGAGAGAGATGTGAAGAACATGTTGAAAACCTCGCTTGGCTTTTTTGAGTGCTCCAAGTGCCATTTTAGTGCACTACTGCTTTCTCACATCCACAAATGTAATGTGTACACATTAATACATAAGTACACATTGCTGTTTCCCTTTTTCTACCTTTCACTAATTTCTTTTTCCACTGCCATTTCCTTCAAATGTCCACCCAACCAAGTGTGCTGCGTGATAATGTCCTTCCAAAATCAATGTTAACCAGGAGAGGAGGACATAAAGAGAAAACTGTCTCCTCTTGAGATCAGTTTAGTAGTCAAGCCTATAAAATTAGATTATTAGAAGTTCAGATTAAACATTTTACGAGTGGATCCTAAATTTAGGGTTGCCAATTATCCTCCTAAACGATACATCTATGAATGATAATTATGGCTCTCAGGGTTAATTTGGCGTATTTTATGTGGGCCATGACACACTATTATAACACAGCATGCATTCAAGAAGGACTGTGTTATTTTAGCTTCTCCCTGTGGGATTTGTTAAGTCTGAAAGAAAGGTGTCTCTTCTTCTTCTCTGTCTTCCCTTCTTCGTGTGTCAAGCAGAGTTTCTTGCCAGGTTACTGTCATTGAGGGAATTTGGTTACTGGTGGCTATCCTTCCAGCACCGTATAGACATTTGATCCAGCCACATGCAGGTGCACTGCACAAGAAAACTCTGTTGAGTCATGTAAGTAAAATAGATGCACACATGGGGGAAGGCTTCTCAAGTTTGTAGCGCTATCTTTCAATGCAGCTTGAAGGGTAGAACTGGGTGAACATTTGATAGGGTGGCAGGATAAATTAAAAGGAGCAGCTGCAGACTCAAACCAGTGCCAATTTCACATTTATTGGCTAGGGCTATTATCGGATGGTAGTGATATGACATACTTCCATGGCCAAGCAAGCATGCTGCCTCTGTCATTAATGAACAAACTTAACTCTTACTTAACTCTCACTTTTTGCAGGCTGACTTCAGAGCAGTATGTTTCACTAAAATCATTTTATTATGCTACTGTTTTAGAATCCCTGCTCCGATAGATTAAGTCTTAAGGTCAAACTAAAGATTGAATCCACCCCTGCATGGGGTTTTGTAGTTTATTTTGGTTCCCTTAAGGTTTGTCATGTATTGTTCCTCATTGCCTTTAAGGTATATTTTTGGCCTGTGTACTTACATCTGGGTTTTCGCTTTGCTATGTGTTTGCTTGACCATCCTAGAGCACTGAAAAACACTGACTTCCTGGAATGATTTAACACTTGTTAAACACACAAACATACTAACAATGTGCACACAGGCAACGCCACATGCCTGCATGCTGGCATGTAGTTATTTCTTGGCATTATAAGGGGAATGAAACATGTTTAGAGGGAGATAGAAGAGAGAATTCTTAAGGCCCGGGCTTTGTATTTTCACTTCCACTCTCAACACTCACATCCCATTTATACCACTCACATGTTAGACAGAAAGTCTGATCTAAATTTCAGCAAAAGAGAACTAAATGAGGAAATCTTTGAAAAAAATATTTAATTGACACATAAAAACCTCTGTGGACTACTGGAACATCAGTGTCATACTGTCTTCCCATGCTCTCCAGTCTTGACCCCTTTTATGAGAGAGTAATCAGAAACTTCTGGTTGTACTGTACTCTTAAATGTGACCCTCTCCTCCACCCCCACCCCCCCTCCCAACATGTTAGACACACTGTTCTGCCTCTACAACAGGTGTTGCCGTAGAAATAGTTTTACCAACACTGAGAGACAGAGAGAGAGAGACGAGATGAGTGGGTGGTAGGAGAGCTGATCTGTGCAGCAATCGGGCAGCACACAGTTCCTGTGGGATTGATCTCTGGGGAAGGATAATCTGGGTAATCCTATAACCGGTGCCGGTGGACTCCACCTCTTTTGTCCCCCTGCCCCCTCTCCATGTCGACCCTTCTGTTCCTGTTCTCTTCCAAAAAGTGATTGATTTTCGCAGTATACGCATCATTTTTTATTCTGTCATCAAGCCAACAATTGAGTCTGAATCCTGGTCTTGAGCGACTGGCGTCCTGCCAGGCATGTGGCAGACTGTGGCATCACCTGCAACTGGAGGCAGCCGTGGGATGGAGATAGGTTATGGCCATTGTGAGTAGCTGGGTTTTGTCTTGCCTTTGTGTGTGTGTGTGTGTGTGTGTGTGTGTGTGTGTGTGTTGGAAAACAGCCCTGGGATTGTATGTGGTGGAAGATAAGATGTTGCCTGTCTGCACCTCTGTTGCCATGTGATTTTTCACGAAAGTGAAGCTCGAGCACTGGAAGATAATTACATTACAATAAAGCCTCTAATCCATATGCACACTTTGAACAAGTTATTATGAATTATTTTTCTAGCGGGTGAAACCTGCAACTAGCGGGGCAAATTCATTTGCGGAACAATTTTTATTTAGACATATATTTTATTTTTATTGTAGGCATTTGATGTGGACAGCAAAGTAAGAATTTCAGTGTACAGGGAAACCTGAAACTTGAAATATTTTGAATCTTTGAATCTTGAATCTTGGTTTTCCATGAATTATATATGATCCTCCCTGTGATACTTTTGTTACAATTTCCAGAGGACTATAGTTTGCTAGGGATTATATCTTGAAATCGAAATTTAATCACCTTATTCTACTGCAACAGCAGTTCTTGCCTTTAAAATCATTGGATCATTTTAACCTCTTGTGACTAGTATAAGGCTTTGCTGTTGCACGTTACAATCGAAGGTTTGTGACTCACTTGAGCTCTCTGATGTGGTCAGTGGGGATGCCACTCAACTTAAAAGGACGCTTTCAGCTCTCATTCCCTTGTCCTTCACTATCTGTTTATCTCACAACACTTGTCCCTTCCTATTAGCCCTCTCCGTCGTGCTGTCTCTCTCTGTTTGTGCCTGCTGCCTGTCACCCTGCATCCTTCTATCAACACTCACTCTGATGAGGGGTTTTCCCTTGAATCTGAAGGAATTACTCATTAAAACAACTGGGCTATGGTTTAATAAAAGCTAGAAGATAATACAAGTTTACACACATGTTTAAAGCGCATTATACGTTTCTCTGTTGATTTTTTATGTTCCAGCCAGTATTTTCAGCTTATACCTTTTAAGGTTTTTTTAAGTATAAAATCAACTTTGCAGAGACTTGACATTTAAGAGCTATATTATTAAAAAACAAAGCTTGAGGACAAAAAATATAAATATTTTTGCAAATAAAAATTGCAAATATTGCAATTTTGGTTATATTTCAAGCAAATTTTGACTCCCTGTGAGTTGATTTTCAGGTGGTCGTAGAAAGTAAGAAGTCAATGGAAAACTACAGTAGTATAACATTCTCTCTCTCTGTCTCTCTCTCTCTCTCTCTCTCTCTCTCTCTCTTTCTATATATATATATATATATATATATTAGGGCTGACCCCAAATAGTCGAAGATTCGATGCTTTGATGTGCTCAACATCTGACTTTACATAGAACTACCAGTTTTCTCCCAATAAGTTAATGTACAGCCTATTACAATACATATGTGATGTGCTCAACATCTGACTTTACATAGAACTACCAGTTTTCTCCCAATAAGTTAATGTACAGCCTATTACAATACACATTTCAATGTTTAATGCTGTAAATAAATCCAAAATTGTAACCCTAACCCTGGGTCGTGAGTGTGTATGTGTGGGCGTAGCGTGTATATGAGTAGTGGCAGGAGGAACACTTGCTGAAGAGACGGAGCCCCAGCTTCACCAGTGTTGTGCCGAGTTGTCTGCACCTTGCGGGACTTTTGGGTAATTTATCACCGTTGATGAACCACAGAAAGAATATTATATCGTTTTTAAACAGCCGCTACTTGAAATAGACGGCAAAAACTCTGCACAAGATGGTGAATGGCAGGGGTGAGAGAGAGAGAGATCAACAATAAGCCTCAGTTTAGCTTCGGCTCACAATCACGGTGCACAAAAACACACATGATTCAACTATCAGTCGACTATAGGCAGGATTTGATGATTCTGATTCGACTATGTAAATACTTAGTCGGGGATAGCCCTAATATATGTGTGTGTGTATGTATATATATGTATATATATGAATATCAGTTATTAATTATTTGGTTTATTACCAAATACTTGCAAAACTAATGGCATTCCTATCAGCCTCAGCTGAATGTTTAGTGCTAAGGGCTCTGTGTTAAATTAATTAATTAATTGGTGAGCGTGATAAATATCCCTGCTATACATCAACATGTCGGCATTGTGTTTGTGACCATGCTAGCATTCCGACTTACAGCCTCACATAGCTGTTAGTGTGTTTGTAGATTCGTAAGTCTTGTTAGTACCTTAATCAGTAGCCAGCTTTCCATCCAAATGTAGCAAAAATTTTATCCACTATCATAATACAAATATTAGGAGTTGGTCCATCAGGAT
This sequence comes from Micropterus dolomieu, assembly GCF_021292245.1. NCBI lineage: Eukaryota > Metazoa > Chordata > Actinopteri > Centrarchiformes > Centrarchidae > Micropterus > Micropterus dolomieu. The sequence goes on along the minus strand of NC_060154.1, from coordinate 20,519,055 downwards.
AAACAGTAGGTGTTTAAGTCACAAACTTGTGACTTGTGTGTGATATACAAGTCTGTATCAATTGCACTTTGCTGTATTTTGCTTTTATCAATACACCAACTCTTCCACTCCTGCCCAGCTAAAACCTTTTTTGCCTCATTTCAAGTTTTCTGTGTGCATAATGTGCAAATGTTCATAAACATAAGTGGATGGAAATGCACTCTCATTTTGTCCTTTTGTTGGCATCTCCAGTTCTGTCTGCCTTACATTTGTTTTCATGTTGAAATGTTTTCCTCCTCATATTTGTTTGTCAGGTGTCACATCACACAAAGTTAACTATAGTTGCTACACTGGTTGTGTAGTCTGGCTGTGTTTCTAGGCTCTGGTCCAGAGGTCAGGTCGCCCTGGTCACACTCACTGGGTTATATCTTAAGATGAGAGAGTGAGTGCGTGTTAAGGCTTGTGCAGACTACATGACTTTCAGCGTTGGCTGATGGCGGTGTTGTTCAGACTACGCAACTTGCCGTCTTGTGACGGAATCTTAAAGTTGTTGTGGCGTTCACACTACATGACTGATCGTGACAGGGGGTCACACACTACATGAGCTGACAGGGGCTGTGTCACCCGACGCTGTTCTCCAAACCACGTTTTATCAAGAAAACACGTGAAATGTGAAACTGGAAATGACGCGAATCTACACATGAAACAGCTGTTGTTTGTTATTATAAAGAAACCAATTACAAAGACAAAGAATATGGGTGAAAGAATGGATTAGCACACGCAGCTAGCAGGGATTGTCTGAGCTACAGAAAAAGCTGGAGGTGAGCAAAAAGGGTTTTGCAGAGAAAAAGTAGTTGCCTGCTCTGCCAGCTGCTTGCTCTCATTGGCTGGATGTGGATGTGGACTCCTTCGGATATTTGGCATGCTAGATATCTAGCATGGCGTCGGCGATGTGTCAGCGATGCGACAGGGAGCTGTTTTAATGCGTCTTCGAGTAGTTCACACATAACAACTGATTTACCCCACATCACAGCTTGACGGTCGCCGAGCTCACCGTCCAGCAAATTGGGCTAAAAATCGTGTAGTGTGAACTAGGCTTTAGTTGTGCAAACCCGGCTCACCGTAGCCCTCTGTAACAGTGAGAGAATACTTCTAGGAACTAATTTGAGTCAGCTCAACAGATGGCTTCAAAAGAGTGGATGCATTGGTTTGAAGTGCGCCTTTCAGTCCACCTGTTTGTTTGTTTTCTAAGACTGCTTGGTCAGCCTGTTCTGTCTGTCTGTGCAAGCGGACATGTGTTATCTCCTGTTGTTTAAGTTCCAAACTTTTTTATCACTTGCAAAACAATCTTTATCTCATCCCTGTCTCAGCCCTGGCCTCTTCATCGATCCTTTGCCCCTGTGTAAAAAGTATCCTGCTGGCAAGTCTGCAGTGTTAGTGAATATGAGGACACTCTGCAGAAACAGCCTACGGATAGGAAACATAGTATGATGTGCACTTTATATTCATTGGCTTGACTGAGAATTTCTTTTGCTTGTTTGAAGCTCTTCTACAGGGTAACTACAGAGAGAGGGGGATAGACAGAAAGGGAGCAGAGTTAATTTCTCTGCTTTTCAGGGAAACTGTGTGTGAGTTCACTGGAGCATTCACTACAGGGCAGAATTTAGGGTCAGAGAAGCTCACTAGCTGCAGAGCTTGTGTTGTCACAGCCGTATGCCTGCATAGGAAAAACATTTTTCTTTTCTTAATGTTCTCAACCATATAGCAATGATGGCATCTGTTTTTATTTTTCAGCTGATATTATTTTGGCTGTTTGATTCCAAGAGGCTGAGAATATCTTTTATCTTTTCATTTTCTTTCACCAATAACCATTTCTATCTCACAGTTGTGCAGGAAAACACAGGGGCTTTTCTCAATTGATGATCTAATATTTTCAGCCAGGCGGCGAGATTATGCGTTCATAGTGGTGGGATCATGTGATTGTTGGGGAGGGAAGCCGTTTCGGAGCGGGACAATGTCCTCCCCCATCCACCCATCGTCCCTTCCATCCATCCACCCCTTCCCTCCTATCTGGCTCTATCCCTCTCTCCATCCCCTCCTCCTCGGCCTCCCACCTTCTTGACAGCTGGCCTGCTGAGCTGCAGATACTTACCCAGGGATAAGAGGATTTACTGACACAATTGATCAGACATCAACCTCATTTTGCAAAGAAATTGATGTTTGAAGGATGGTGATTTTGTGCTAGTGTGCAAGGAAGTTTTTTGTTTTCTTTCTCTTTTTAATGTGAAACACGATGAGCGTGCGTGTGTCAGATGAGGGTTCGTGGCTGGCGCTCATGGGCTGGATTGGCAGTGAAGAGATTTCTTAATTACATGTCTGCTGTATCTAATGAGCTCCACAGGCTGTCTGTCTGATTACTTTAGGATACGTCTGCTCTCTGTCATATGGTCACAGCACTGTCAGCCACAAACATGAACATGAGGGCATGCAGTCGCAAGATACATGCACATACAAAGACACATGCAGACATATACAAAGCAGGTATTAAGTGGATCGATGCACACAAAGGGGCTCCGTCTTCATAACGGCTAATCTGATAGATATTGAGGCCTGTGTTGTTCAGGAGTGGATCTGTTGCTCCCTCTTCGTCACTTATCCCTCTCTGCCCACTCCACCCATTATACACATTATATTATTAGTTAGTGGGCCATGGGTTTATTGAATTTCCACACAGTGGAGTGCTTCATCTAGCCACTACCCAGTAATTAACAGTGAGGGATTTAGAGGGTTTGTGGTCTGTGATATTTCTTTAAACCTATTGATCATTTGATCGGTATGATACATCTGGGGCCTTATTTATATCTATATCTATCTATCTGTCTAACTATCTGTCTACCTATCTATCTATCTATCTATACTGTTTTTACAGTACTGTATATTATCTATACTGTGTATACTGTATATACTGTTTATTCCATGAAATGTCCAAATGCCCAGTAGTGCCCAACTTCAAAATGCTTATTTTGTCCAACCAACAGCAAATAATAGTATATGAGAAGAAAGAGACAGAGAATGGTTTGCAATTTTTCTTAAAACATGACTTAAACAATCAATAAATTACTGAAGTAGGTGTAGATGAATTTACTGTCATTCAATCAATTCATGCACTACCCTCTTGTCCAATACTGTATGTGGTGTGTGTCAGTGTACCTATAGTACAGTAGTCTGTGAAAAACTCCAGATTTACAGTAAATACACAAATTTTGTTTGTTTTGTTAATTATGTATGGTTACCATGGTTTCATATTAGGAATGAAAAATAAACAGAATTCAGCAAATGGCCTACATAATAATAACAATATCTTAATCTCAAATAACTGAATCCTATAACATTATAGTTAAATAACTACAACGTCCAACAAACCAATCAGCCCACAGTTCAGTCCAGAAACTGGTCGTACTATAATTAGAATCAGGACATTGCTGTTATTTCTGTTGTGACAATTCATCATGACGATTTAACATCTAATTGTAGATTTTAGGTGTCGTTCATCCCTAATTCAGATCGACCTTTGATGGTCTACTGTTTTAATGCCGTTCTGTTGGTGATTCACTTTGTAGGTTTTCCGTCCCCTCGATGGAGTCATTTCTGGGAATGATCTGTGAGTGCAACTGTGGGCTGCTGCAGATCTCTTTTGAACTTGGTTCGGGAGTTTGGCAACAAGCGACCTTTGATTTGCGGCGCCAGCGGTCAAAGGTGCCCTTCACTGCTTTGTCTGTTTGTTTGCTCTCAAATAGATGCTTCCATTGCTGCAGCACTGTATTGGTTTCACCAGAGAATGACAGGAAGCACTGGAACTAAATGTGTGAATTCTGCAAGTTTCTTAGGATTTTTTGTGTTTTTTAGGCTATAAACAACCTCCCAGTGCTTGCTAATGTATTTTTCTCTGAATTCCAAAGTAGAGGTGATTTACATATAATGGAGATGGAACAGCCGGTTCAGGCGGGTCTTTTGAGGATAGGCCCCCATGAGCTGCTCTGGTCCCATTTATGCTTCCTCCGCTGAACATGTTGGCCTCCTTACAAACACAGTCCCTTCACAAAGCATGCTCAGCTCGCCGGCCATTCCCTTTTTGGCATCCCACCAGTTGACTGTCCATGTGCTTTTTTGCTCCCCAGTGTGCTGTAGCCACAAAGACTCTCAGGTCTGGACGAAATGCACTCGTCTTTGGTTTTGTCTCAGACATGCAGGTTATGTTTTAGGCAGTTGTAATGTCATGTTGAAGGAAATTTGCACTTCACCAAGACAGAGACGTCAGGTGTCAAATGTCAGAAAACTTTGCCCATCAAAGGTTCTCTGAGGTCAAAGTGACTGTTGTCCAACCAACAGTCCAACATCTAAATATTTTCGATAGGATAAAAAATCAGGCAGAAAAGCAGCAAATCCTCACATTTAAAACACTGAAATCAGAAAGTGTTGATGAATGGATTGTTGTCAATACGTTTTCAATAAATCAATTAACTGGCTATTCACCTCTGCAGTACTTTTGCATTATTGGTCTACTAGTTACTAGCAGCATAAAATAAATGCATGTTTGAGAACAGAGCAGATTATGGCCTTTTGAACATCTCTAAAACCTGAACAAGGTCATTCTGCAGTGTGTGCCTTATTGATTATAAACAGTGATTTTGAGTTGTGCTTTGGGCTGTTGCCTTTGGTTGTCTTGATTTCAAGTTTCTGACAAAATGAGAAAATGGAGACACAATGTGAGTTGTGCGTTTAGTTTTAAATGATCAATACTTGTCTGGCCTGTCCCAAATGTTGTCCTGCATGGCATCGGCAATGTAAACATTCTGTTTAGGTTCTTGCCTTCAACTTGCTGCTTTTCTACCGTACCAGTCTGTCTTTTTACCATTTCAAATCTCTACATATAACCTTTATTTTGACATCTTTTATGTCTGTCCTGGGCAGAATACTAATCAGAATACTTTGTGGTCCTGATTTCTGCGAGAGCATGCTGGCAAATTCTTGTCTGGAGTGACGATAGCCCCGTTATATCTCCTACTCAGCACTTTTAGAATAGAACAGATCTTTACGAGACCCAAAGGGAATTTGACATGCACATAAAGAGAGGGGTCAGTGCACAAAATCAGGCACAGTACATTCTGTATGTACAGTGCCTGTCTGTTACATAAGCCCATTATTTAGATGAATCTGCACTCCAAAAAGTTGGCAACACATTCCCGCCATTGTAGTATTTAAGTCTAGGTAGTAGATTTATTTTGCATTACAGGCTTAAGTGTACAGTTGAAAACTTAGTGCCTTTGAATTGTATTTTACTGCAATATATCGTGTATCCAGTTACTTCTGTGGGAGCGAGACGGAGGCCCCAACACCAAAGGATCACTCATGGAAGGCTGGAGAAAGTGGGCGAGTGAGAAAGGGGGTGGGGGCTATAGTCTCTGTGCCAAACAGGAAGTTGCACAACATCTGTTCCTTGGCATTCAGAGAGGGAGAGAATGGCCAGCTGTGTGTTTTAGAGTGTGTCTTCATGCAAAAAGTGCTGCATCCAGGCAGACAAAGTTACATTCCTCTCTGTTTCCCAATTCCATGAAATCTGAAAGCAACTGTCTTGTATTACTCAATGTCTCCGTTTCCTTTAAATAGAGCTTATGTTTCTCATATCCAGTGGAGAACAAACTAATGTGTGCTTAATCGCTGCCAGAGGTCAAGTATCACAGAAACATTTTAAAACTATTGCAAAGTATTTTGCAAGTAGTTATTTCAAAAAGTCTGCCAACTGCAAAGTCACTTTATCAAACATGACAGGCAGAAACAATCCAAACACTGTTTGTGAACATAAGCAACTATTTATAAGAAGTAGACACCAAGGAACACACCATGTTCCTGTGACTGCCACTTCCTATGGGCGAGTAGAACCCTTGAATTCTTCCATGTTTTATCTGATGGTTTTAGCATTTAGCCTTCCCCTTAGATCAAATGAGAAAATGTAATGTTAACTTTTATTTGTGTAGTCTATATGAAGAATCACTCTCTTTACCAGCTAAAGCTACACTAGATGTTCTTGATAGTTCTCAGCAAATGACTACATCACTGCCAACATATACGTATAATGACACAAACAAGCATGTGTAACGTTAACAGATACGTAGAGCTGATGTTGAGAATTGGTGAAGTGGACCTTTTGATAGGAGATCATTACATAAAACAAGCCTATAAAAGTGAGTCTTCAGATAGGTTTTAAAGAAAGATCAATGGGGTCTAGCTTCCATGGAGAGCTGGAGCATCTCTCATTCAGATCTTAGAGCAAATTAAATGTGGAACTGCAGTTTTACTCTACTTTACTCTAACTGTCTTTAGCTTACTTTGCTTGGGCCTTGAATCACAACAGTGCATCTTTGCATATATAAAATGGATTTTCAAGAGATTGCATTATTGTCTATTGGTCAACTGTCGTTCATTTTTGAAAAGGTTTATTTTTTAAGTTAAAATGATGGATGGCACAAGGAAAGAAGCTGAGATTCTTGTGATCTAGGGTCTAAAATTAGCACCCACAAACCGCCAAATGAAGGTAAATTGTTGGCATTGGCGGGTAAAATCACCACTTCAGCTGACAGGGAAAATGCACAAGAGAAAGACACATGTAGTAAGGTAAGCTTGTGGCAATCGGTGCACGTGCCTGCATCACACACAACACACACAGCCAGCAGTCAGCTGAGAGAATATTTATGGTGGCGTTTCAAACCAAACTCACCAGTGGAAGAGGCTCAATCCATCATGAGTGGCAGCCGATTAGCTTGCCAGCAGCATCGACCAGACTATGGAAGGAAACTGTTTTCAGAGAATCACTAAGCATGTTTAAGAGGCGTCATTTGATTTTATTTTCACTGGCCAACTTTTTGTTTGGTTGCTTGGATCCAGATAAGTATTTTTTTGGTTGGATTCTTGTGGCGATTTGAACTGAGATAATGACTCATTCATTGGTGGTTTTTCTATTGAGCACACAGCTGCTACAGTCGGTGCTCAGTACAAAACCCACAGTTCAACAATCAGTTTTAATAAATAGCCTATTTGTGTATACCTCAAAACTTTAATTAATAGCCAAGTCCCAAATAGCCGCCTACCCCGTTTACTGGCCTGGTGTGGAAACACATTTTGACAAATAAATGCAGGCCTGGTCTGGTTTTTATATAAGTTCTTTGGATGTATAAAACCTCTTAAACCCTGCCAGATCGCACGCTTTAGCTGCTTCTAAGCTGCTTCTAAGCTGCTTAGATTGTTAATACAAATATTAATGTTTAAACTTATGATCAATATTTCAGTATGGACATGTTACACATCGTTAGATCGGTTAGATTCTCTACAATTCAATCGTTTAGTTAATTTAACTGAAACAACCAGCCCCAAACTCTGATTCTTATAGATTTAGCAGTGTAACTGGCATGGTAGAAGAGATAAAAAGAACAAAAGTGCCGACTCCCATTACCTTTGAAGCGCTGATAATAATAATCCGTGATTATTTATATTCCTTTAGCCTGCAAGGGTCCACCGATCAAAAGAATCAAAACAGCTTTTTATAAAAATGTATCCATTTTGTGAATCCTGTCATGTGAAATCCATCACTCTCTGTCTGCTAACTTCTGCCACACTTCTCTCATCCTGCACCTTGTTTTTGGGTATGTTTGTTTTCGTTATGTTGCAGACTACAAAATAAAAGTGCATAAGCAGTCTGTCGGAGCTAGAGCAAAGGAATTAGTGTATTTGATATTATATATTATTATAATATTTTTACACAAGTAATATTTATACTGTTTGATATAAATAAACTGTTTCATATTTTCAGTTTTGTGCAAAAGGAATTAAAGGCCTGTCCCAAATATAGGTAGGGTCAATTCAGTCATTTTAGCATATAAAAGCCCGGGCTATTAATCAAAGTTTTACGGCAATACACTTTGGTGAACTTTAGGTTCTTGTGTGCTTTGTGTTCCTTGTCTGCAGTACCTTTTGAAATACCTGGTTGTTTGTAAATGTTAAGTAAGGTGGAGGGATTGTCATGAACGGAAAGACATTGGTTCTTTGTCCATGCAAACATGCATGTAATGCTTTGGGGTAAATACTGTATCTTTACACTAAATCATGACTAAATTAACTGAATGCTACAATAGAAAAAGAATCTGAGTGGCAGATAAAAAAAATACAGTTCATTTCAGACCCTGGATGTAGCCTATTGGTTCCCGCCTCAAAACAGCGAAATACGGGCACCCTGTTGAGCCTTGAGGTAGAAATAGAGAAATTTCCATTATGTGCATCTTTTAAGAAACCAAAACACAGGTGCTATTCATTGCGTGTCAGGGCATCATGCCACTGCCCACCTTTACACACACACAAACACAGAAATGTGACATTTAACAAAGAATGGTGGCATTAGGCCCAGCATCACACTGTGTTGAGTGTGTGTGTGCGTAAAGGTGGGGGGATTTTGCACGCAAGCAGAAGCTTTTGAATTTTCTTAGTATTCAGATTAGTCTAAATGTTTATGTGCATTTGATGCCGTGTCACTCTTCATCAGTAACATAAAAAACAATATTTTTTTTTTCTTTGAGTCATCGACATTAGCCCAGAGAGGTGCTGCTTATTGCATCTGTCCGTATGAGAACAAGCTGTGACAGCCTGTGGCATTTGTCTGTTCAGTTGGTCCTCATAATGTATGTGTATGTTAGTATTTTGTGTTGATGATTGACGAATGTACTCACAGCTACAGCACATGCATGAAATTACACACCACGCCCTATTACCCAGATGAGTGACAGCTTTTCTAAGTAGGTCATCTATGTAAATACCAGCCTGTCAGTTTGCATCACTGGATGCAAAGCAAAGTCAGCACCTTGTGACCAAAGTCAGACGGGCTTCATTCTGTGTAGCCATATTTGCACAACAGCCACATTTACTTAACATGGAAATGTGTTTATGTACAATACTGTCATTTCCCAATATACAGGATATTTTACATTTGTAATCATTTAGATGACTCTTACTATTATTTCTTGTCAGCTGCTGGTCCACTCATTCAAAAGTGATTATGTTGTGAATTTATTCTTGAGAGATCTTAAAGCTGCTATAGTCAATATTTCTTTACTGTAATAACAATGGACACTTTTTTTAATTAAAACCAGATGCCCCCCTTGTACTGATGAATACAGATAATAGCGCTCAACTTTGCAGCTCTACTGAGCATTTTAGCATCTTTCAGCTCATTGTTTTGGTTTCATTGTCATGGCGCTCATCAGTGTTGTTTCCAGCAAAGCAGGCAACTTTTTTCAGTTTAAATGCTCTGATAAACTCACTGTAACAACTGGCCAGCATCAAACAGCCGATAGAATACATTTAGCATTTAGCAGCTAAAGAGACATTTTTCTCAGGAGTTGGTGAAGATAAAAAAGGCACAACTCTAAATGAAAAAATAAATTTGCTGCATGTCTGTTGGATGTGTAAATAAGGTACTATTATCTAACAGTGTTTGCCATAGCAACTTCATATGGTGATAATATGTCCGTGTATACACCATGTTGTGCTGGCCACAACTGGCCAAAAATTATTGCAGGTTTAAGCAATATGATTTATTTTTGATGCATTTTTATAACATTTACTGGTCCCAGTTCAATAGGTAATTCATGAGGCTAAAGTTGTTATTTTAGCGCAATCCAACATAATACCACCACTAATCATGGCCTTTAAATTACCTGAAAATTATAAGCGTCACAAAGACAGGGTTTGTTGTAATGGATGCAATTCGATTGTGTTAGGTGTCTCATCCACTGACTAAGTGTAAATCTTTTTTATCTTGTGTCTCCTCATTCCTTATAACACGCCCTTCCTTCTCTTCCAGACTCTACAGGGCCAATGAGCACGGTCCACACCCATCCCTCTCACATGGGTGGCATGGTGGGCCACCCGTCAGTCATCAGCACCTCAAGGCCCTTACCGTCCCCCATGTCCTCCTTGGGCTCGCCAATGAACGGCCTGGCCTCGCCCTACCCCGTCATTACATCTTCTCTGGGCTCGCCCTCTGTATCGCTGCCGTCCACCCCCAACATGAACTTTGGACCACTCAGCAGTCCACAGGTGAGAAAATGTGTGGGTGTATTGATGGTTGTCAGATAGCTATGGGCAATGTCTTAATAGAAGGTTTGTGTTCACATTATGATGTTTGTGCCATTCCAGTTGTGATAAAATGTTTTAATTCACCCATTTGGTTTGTCAGCTTTCCTTTACCATTCCTTTACTTTTCAGCTAAGCTAACACCCCAGTTGGTGAAAACCTGTAATATGAAGGTTTGAAACAGAGTCCATGTCTTTAAATTACAGACAAGTCTTCAACAATAACCTTCTATTCATCGCTGCACTCCCCTAAGGTCTTAACTTCATCAACAGAGGTTCATAGTCTTTCAAATTACTACTTTTGGCAAGCTCCGTCTGCGTTGAACTATCATGTTCTTTGGTTGATCATGTGCCTCTCATTCTTGGACAGCGGACAGGAGGTTGAAGGTTAGCCATATCCAATGTGTTTGGCTGGAATACCTTGGCTTTCCTCTCTCCCCCCTACCCTTCTGCTGACCTTTAAACTTCTCGCCCCAAAAGGTCATCCCCTGAGTTCTGTTACTGCTGTCATGCGAGAGGACTTAAGATGCAGTCTGACTATTAGCCCTTTAATGGATTACTGAGAGAAAGGAAAAGGAGAAAAAGCAGCCCCCATTTTCTCGCCATTTCCCCTCTCTTCGCCTATCCTTGCCAGCCTTCGTCTCCTTTTATAGTTTCATTTCAGATATTATACAAGTATTTAAACTTTGTTCATGCTCCTTTTGCTGTTATGTTCATCTTTTTGATTGATTAAATAATAAACAGAAACACCCACAAGACTGCTTTCTTTTCTCTCTGGCGCAAATGACTACGAGAGACGTGGCTAATGGAGCTGCTTTCTTTAAGTGGTCGCTTGAATAAACTACAAGCCCAACGAAGCTCAGTGCTTTGATGATCAGCCACACGTACAGAAACACACATGTACACACACACAGAGTGCTTCAGAGGCTGGATTGAGGCCAGTGCTGCAGGGCACAGCAGACCATAACATACAATCGCAGTATGGATTTGTGCCTTCAGGGACAGTCGGGGTCCATACGACTGTATGGTGTAATATTTTCACTGCTCGCTATTGTGTCATGTAACATCTCATACTGTTTTCATGGGTGAACTGAAGTTCATGAGCAGTGCTGGGCTGACCGAAGCATGAACAAACTCAGCATTAAAGTTATACATCCATTCTGATCATATTTATGTTTTCTGTTATCTTTTTGTTCTTATCAACCCTTGGTAACCCTGATAAGTATTTTCTTTTGTTTATTATTATATTTACATTTATATGATGATACATAGTTTTAGTCATATTGAATAAAGTATTTTATATTTGTATTTTCTGAACTATTTTACTGCTGTTAAGTTGTAAACAAACCTATAACATTAGCAAGAGAAAACATTCAAAACTCAGATTTAATATTCAGTTATGTTATACCATTGTATATTAAAATACCTCATATCAATTTCAGAGCGTTAGCTTTTCAGTATTGATTAATCAATATTTTCTCAATTAACGGATTATATATTTGGCCCATGAAATGTCAGAAAAAAAGTGTTTAAAAAAATGCCCATAACAATTTACTTAAACCAAAGTTGACATATCCAAGTGCCCGTATTTTATTTAGTTAAATATCATCAAAGACTAAGAAAACCAGCAAATATTGCTATTTTAGAACCTGGAACCAGTGATTTTGTGACATTTTTTTTATAAAGTATTTATTTATTTATCTATATATCAGAAAAGCTGCCTGTTAATTCTTTGTCCATCAACTCATTGATTAATTGACTGATTCCGTTGTTAAAAGGTCATTTTAGAGATAAAAGAGCTCATCTCTAAATAGCAGGGATGCATGTATGGGCCATTAAAGGCAACATGTATGATGCAGTGTGTTCTTACTATCATGTGTTGTATAAAGAATGAATGATGCATCAATAATCCATATACAGAGCTCGTAGGCTTTTCTTTTACAGCAGTATGTTGTCTGTCTAAAGCAGCATGTATGGCTGACAACTTATTAATAACAGTTATTTTTTCATGCCATACATGTATGAAATTAATTATTTGTGAAAATTGTGTTGAATTGTGCACTGAAGAGGAATAGCTGCTCACCAGTGACTCACATGACCAAGTACGCAGGGGGCGGAATACTCAAGTGGGATGGTTTGCCTTTAGGCCATCTACTGTGAGAGAAGGAGGCTATATGGTGTAGAGAACTTGTGAGCTCAAGGAAAGCTGAAAGACAGCAAAAAAAGATTCTCTTGTATACACTCCTCTGCTGTAAGCTCATGGGCCTGAGTTCAGTCTGCCATTAGAGGATATTCAGAAGAGAGTGCACATTGTAAATAAATGATAGGAAGAGCCTGAGGTGGCTGTGGGAAGGATGTCCTGTATGCCATGCTGCATCAAATATATAGGACAGGAGAGCATGTGTAGGTCAACCTTGTTGTTTCCAGGACAGATGTTTGCACATAAACAACTAAACAAACAAAAATGCACAGCACAAATATGCAACCCTGGCGTGGGTGCAGCGGGAGAGGGTCAAAGGGCACAAGGATGATAAGAGCGAGAGAGCTATGCAGAAGTCAAAGGAAAGTAGACTTGTTGCTCGGACATGTTTCACCCCTCATTTAAAGCTAGGGTAGGTTATTTCAGAAGCATTTTTGTAACATTTGCTCTGACACAAAAGTGAAAAAAAACAGGACTGCAATAAGCAGGCCAATCATTTCCTTCAGGCCGAATGAAATGATTGGCCGGCCCACCTTCCTGTCTACAGCGACGTACACAGTAAGCTATAAGTGTAGGAAGATAAGTGTTATTTGCACAATACACAATATTTTAATAAAAATACCATGTCAAAAATCTGGTCAGTAGCATCGTGTTTCTACTTTGCATGACTTATAAGACCCAATAAGAGAGCCGAGCAGGAGCAGCTGCATCATCGTTTCTAAAGTTCTCCTTTTTGGCCCGTCTTCACTAAAACGCCCCCCGGAGTTTGAAACGCAAAACGGGGTCGGCAGCATTTCTAAACTTCTCCATTTAAGGTCTTCGTTTTCGCCGTTGTAGTCTGGACGGGAGGAGCAAACGTAGCAAAAGGTCTCTGTTTTAATTTGAAAACGCAGTAGCGTGGATGGGGCCTCAGTAGACTACTCAGTAGAGCTAATAAACCTCTTAGAGCTGTGTTAGGTAACGCTGGAGAAACCAGCAAGACCCGGCTAGATTTTGAAAGTATCCAACCAAAGAAACCCTACCCCCTCTCTTCAGGCCTCTGTCTAAAGCCACTCCCCCAAAACACACTAATGAGTAGGCAGGTAATTTACTTTGCAAGGACTCCCAGTCTGTTTTCTGCCGCCACAGTCCTGTGTTACATTCAGTAACAGTCCCAGCTCCTTATTGGTGCATAAAAAAACCCCTTCTTTGTCTGTATTTATTTTTTCTTTCGCCAAATCTTCTGTAACTAGGAAAAGACCATCTGCTTCCTGTTTACACTGGCACGCGCATGCCCAGTGTACCTGAACGGCCAATAGATGTGTCGTTTTAATGTAAACGGAGATCAACTCCAAAACACAGCTAAAACGCTGGTGTGGATGGAGATCGTATTCGTTTTAATTCTCCCTTTGTAAACTAAAACGGAGTAGTGTGGATGGGGCTTGAGTTAATTGAACCTCAGTGAGTTTTTCACACCTTTATGTCTCACAGGGCTGCTGGAGTTTACATATGAGATGTTTTAATGTCTCATGGCATCAAAGTCCCTTTAAATAAGGTTTGCATTGTTGTGGACCCCCCTGGAACCACCATTATAGGAAGCTGATAATTAATGCAACATGGCTTAGAGGTAGGGCACGTCACCCATTAATCGAAAGATCGGCTGTTCGATCCCTGGCTTCCCCCAGCACACATGTCGAAGTGTCCTTGCGCTGAACCCCAAAATTGGTCCTGATGGCTGTGCCATTGGTGTGTGTGTGTGCGTGTAAATGATTAGTTTCTTTCTGATGAGCAGTTGGCACCTTGAATGGTAGCCTCTGAATGAATGTGTGTGACTGGGGTGAATGTGAAATGTAGTGTAAAGCACTTTGAGTGGCCGGAAGACTAGAAAGGCGCTATACAAGTATTGTCCATTTACCATATACCAAATATTTGGACTGGTGAAACAAACTGTGTGTTGATTAGAAGTCTCAGTGTCTAAAAACCCATTCAAATACACTCATTCTTAGGAAATTTTGGAAGACCCTACACTGGAGCACACTCTGCTGTTAGTGTTGGAGAACTGCTCTTTCTGCACACGTGACACTTCTCATACGCTCTCCCTGTCAACAAACATTAAAAAACCTGTATGACAAGTCTCAGTCAGAGGTCTGTGCCCCACCCACTAACTGAGCATGTGATCATACCCTGAGACACTTTCACAATAAAGTGTGTGGGTGTGGAGAAAAAAAAGATATTGGTGAGCGGAAGACAAAATGAGAAAATAGAGGAAGGGGAGGGGGGAGTGTCATGAGACGGCCTAACACTTTTCACTCTTACTTCCCCTCTGCTTCCTTTTCTGCTCTGTTTCGTTCAGTTCTGGTCACCTCAGCTTCAACGCTTTGTCTCTGTTCTCTCTTCTGTCTTATTGTTATCCTCAGATGAATTCTATGAACAGTGTTAGCAGCTCAGAGGACATCAAGCCTCCGCCGGGCCTACAGAACCTGGGAAACATCAACTACCAGTGTACGAGCCCCGGGGGAATGTCAAAGCACATCTGCTCCATTTGCGGGGACCGCTCCTCAGGTAATGTTAGAGGTTGAGGATGGGGGATTGGCTAAGAAATTTTACTCTCCCACTCACCACAAACATCACCACCAAGATGAAGGAAAGATAACAAAGAGAGGTTGATTTCAAGGTGACTTGTCAGGTTTATCAGTGCAATGTTGATTTGCTCTTTGATAATTTTGACTGTAAAACTCTGAAAGTTATTGACACCATTACACCTGAAAAGGTAAAGACCATCTCTGACGAGCAGAAAGCTCAGTGGAGAACCACCTTAGCTGTCACAAGTCAGAAAAGAGAATGCAGGAAAGCTGAGTACAATTGTAGAAAAGATAATCTTAAGATTTACTACATCTTTAAACATCTTTAAATTAATATTTACTGGTTATTTATTTAAAGGCTAGCTTTTTCTCTAACATAATCAACAGGAATATCATCAATTCTTATGACTTGTGTGTTTTTTTTTAAACCTCTGTTTATGCAGGGAAGTTTCACTGAGAGCAAGACTCTCTTTTGCAGTAACAGTCTGACCACATTCACAAGTTCACACCTGGAAGCTGCCCAGTACAATCACAGTCTGATCTGCTGGCCACTGAGCAGCTCCTCTGGAGCAGTTGGGGTTAATGGCCCTAGGGTGGTAATGAGGGAGGAGCAATCGACCCGACGACCTGCCAGTCACAAACTTGCTTCTCTAACCTTTATATCACCACTGCCCCTTAATTTTACCACTGTTGAGGAGCTAACTAATCCCCCCAACATATTTAGCCATAAATGTGGCCATAAATTAAATAATTAATTAAAATAAATCAATACTAAAACTCTGGAGGACTTAGTGAAGCATCGTAATAACAGTTTTTTCAGAAGTTTATCTTCCCTTTATTAGAAAAATTATTGAGAAAGCTGTTTTGTTCAACTAAACCCCCTTTTTTAATGTAAATGGCATTTTGGACAGACTTCAGTCTGGCTTCAGACCACATGACAGCACTGAGACTGCACTGGTAAAGGTGTTAAATGATATTTGTCGGAATACTGATTTCAGTAAAACATCAATTTTGGTACATCATATAATATAATAACATTGCTTATAACAACTATGCAGACGATGATCAGATTTACTTAACTCTTTCATCAAGTGACTGTAGTCCCTTACACTCACTCTATCAATGCTTAGAGCAAGTGAACAGCTGGATGCAGTTACATTTCTTTCAACTAAATAAACAGACAGAAATCATTGTATATGCCAACGAGGAGGAACAAATGAAGTTATAAATCTTCTCAGACCTGAGTTTCAGCAGCCAAGTGAAGGCAACAACTAAATCAGTATTTTATCATCACATAGAATAAGAGGTCTCATGTCCAGATTTAGAGAAACTCGTTCCTGCCTTCATTTCCAGCAGGGTAGGTGTTAACAGACTCTTTGTCTGGTCTTCCCAAAAGACGAACAACTTCAGCTCATTCAGAACGCTGCTGCCAGAGTTCTAACGAGAACTTATAGAAAATATTTTGAAGTTCTGCTGCTGGTTTATAAATCACTCAATAATCTCGGGCATAATCTCCTTGAAGAATAGACACCCAGTAGGTCCCTTGGATTTTTAGGAAGCAGTCAGCTGGGAGAACCTGGAGTCACAACCAAACAGGGTGAAGCTGCCTTCAGCTACTATGCTGCACACAGATGGCACCAACTTCCTGATGACCTCAAATGTGCCCCAACTGTAGACACGTTCACATCTAAATTAAAAACTCTTATGACTTTGATTGATTGGTTTCTTTACTGCACTTTCATTTCCTCTGTTACACTTACAACTTATTGCAAAACTGTAACTACACTCAGACTGTATTTCTGGTCTATTCTATTTGCATTCTATTAAATTTTATGTGTTTTATTAAATTTTATGTAATTTTTAAATCTCATTAGTTAATTAGTTGATTTCATCATGGCTTTTAATGCTTATTGTTTTTGAATATCATTCTAATGGATTTCTTTGCCTATGTAAAGCACTTTGAATGTATGTCCACCTTTTATGTTCTCGGAGATAGAGGCACATTACCGGCTCAAAGCAGTACTGATTTGGGGACTCTGTTTCCACAGGAAAGCACTACGGCGTGTACAGCTGCGAGGGATGCAAAGGCTTCTTCAAGAGAACCGTCCGTAAAGATCTTACCTACACATGTCGAGACAGCAAGGAGTGCCTGATTGACAAGCGGCAGCGAAACCGCTGCCAATACTGTCGCTACCAGAAGTGCCTGGCCATGGGCATGAAGAGAGAAGGTGTGTGTGTGCATCTGTGAGATGCTCAATTAAGATCTGGGCACGAGCGGCTGGCTTGTGTTCTTTTATATCTTCAATCCCACAAAACCATCATTACAAATGCCTGTTGTGGGGAAAAGCATCGTTCAACACTGCAGACATTTATTTTAAATTCTAGAGCCGTACAATTCTACCGAAATTGTGGTAGAATTGTCTGACACTCTATAGTCCTACAATACGCATGGGGTGTTTGACCTCAAATGTATCTGTTTGTGTGTGTGGGTGTGTGTGCAGCGGTGCAGGAAGAAAGGCAGCGTGGGAAGGAGCGGGGGGAGAGCGAGGTGGAATCTACCAGCAGTTTCAATGAGGAAATGCCTGTGGACAAGATCCTGGATGCTGAGCTGGCTGTGGAGCCCAAAACAGAGACGTACAGTGACGGCAGCCCCAGCAACTCAGTAAGAATTACACTGAGACACTGAGCTTAACTTGTCCAAACCCACAAAGTATTATTCACTGTTTTTTTATCAGGAGGCTGAGGTGGCACCTAACAGATGTAGGAGCAGCTGTATAAAAAGAATGTGCTGCTTAATTACAGTATGTTGTCCTGATGAGTAGTTGTCAAGTTCTTTGCCATTGTGAAACTGAATGATGGAATATGATCAGTCCAAGTGAAATTAAAGTCAGGGAGGAATCTCCAAACGCTTGCTAGATTCAAATGTTTTTATGACTAATCAATAATAAATGACACAAGCTAAGCAGTTTTTGGGAATGAATCCAGGGTGTTACTCCATAACTGAAACAAGCTACTATCAGTGCACTCTTGCCATTGTCTTCTGACAGTTGCTCTGAATCATTTCTTATTATCATATAGTATCCCTTGCAGTATTTACCCCCCCCCCCCGCCTTCAGCACAACAACTCACAAAAAAAAATCCTACCACCCGAAACTTGTAATGTTGAACTAGATTGCATCGTACTGATCTCTTTGTATTAAAGCTTTCACAAGTCTCGAGAGGAAATTGGTTTACAAGGCACCCAAAATTACCCACAGCTGCACCTGCTTGAGAACTGCTGTTTGACAAGTTTACATGTCACAATGGAGCTTACCAGCACAGTTATTGACTGTATTGTTTTTGCATTCTTCTTCCTCGTTCCTGTCCAGACCAACGACCCTGTCACCAATATCTGCCAAGCAGCAGACAAACAGCTCTTCACCTTGGTGGAGTGGGCCAAACGGATCCCTCACTTCTCTGAACTCCCCCTTGATGACCAGGTCATCCTACTACGAGCAGGTAGACACAAACACACACACACCCACAATCCCATGCCTGCAGCAAAAGTATGCACACACCTATAAGTGCATGGAGGAGATGCACATTATTATTTTTAAAAAAACAAAAAAAAACACACACACACCCATATGTTTCTACACCACAATAATCAGGCCTTTCTACAATCTATTGTCCTCATGGGGGTGTAGTATTTCCTTCAGGGTAGTAATTCATCCCCAGGTAGGCAGTCTATTTAAGTCTTTTACATTTGCTCAACACATTTTTGCCATCTAGTTTAATGGAGCAGCGAAACCAAATATAACTGGACCATTTGCCAAGTCCCAACAGTGGGGTTTGCAGTAACACCAGCGCTGACCTCTGCTGGGGAGAGATTTCACACACAGGCCTGCATGAGGAAGAAACCGCACGACAGACCCAATGAGAGTCTGTCTAGCTTTAAGTAAAACAGGGGCACACTGGCAAATCACAGAAACGATGTCACATATCATTTACACAAACCTGATATTGACTTTAAGGAAGGGACAAAAGGATGGAGAGGTCACTGTTGTTCGTTTTTTGCATCCAGGCTGGAACGAGCTCCTTATCGCCTCATTCTCGCATCGCTCAGTCACGGTAAAAGATGGCATCCTGTTGGCGACGGGCCTCCACGTCCACAGAAGCAGCGCCCACAGTGCTGGAGTGGGCTCTATCTTTGATAGGTAGGTACAGTGGGGAAAAAATTATTTGATCCCCTGATTTTATACGTTTGCCCACTGACAAAGAAATTAGGTTGTTGATTGTTTTCCTCACTAGCTGTTCTTCTCCTTCCTTGACTGGGACCAGTCAAGGATCTTTTGTTCCCCAAAACATAGATGCTCAGACTGTGTAAATGATCATGCAATTGTTTGCTCTGGGCCAGACGTTAGTGACTGTCTTAGGAGACAGAACCTATGGTCCAGCTGATTTTGTTGTAGTACTTCTCTGTTTATTCTCTTTTGTTAAATAAACTCTTCAAAGACAACAGTTTGTTGTAACTCAATTATTTGCTCAACCTCTCACCAGGAATACAATTTCCATGACAGTAGGTTTATTTGAACAGTGAGAGACAGAATAACAAAAAAACAAAATCAGCATGTCAAAAATGTTATAAATTGATCAGCATTTTAATGAGTGAAATAAGTATTTGACCCCTCTGCAAAACATGACTTAGTACTTAGTGGAAAAACCATTGTTGGCAATCACAGAGGCCAGATTATTCTTGTAGTTGGCCACCAGGTTTGCACACATCTCAGGAAGGATGTTGTCCCACTCCTCTTTGCAGATCTTCTCTTAAGTCATTAAGGTTTCGAGGACGACGTCTGGCAACTCGAACCTTCAGCTTCCTCCACAGATTTTCTATGGGATTAAGGTCTGGAGATTTGCTTGGCCACTCCAAGACCTTAATGTGCTTCTTCTTGAGCCATACCTTTGTTGCCTTGGCCGTGTGTTTTTGGTCGTTGTCCTGCTGGATTACCCATCCATGACCCATTTTCAATACCCTGGCTGAGCAAAGGAGCTACCTTGAGATCATTGATAAGATCCTCCTGTGTAGTTATGGACTGATTCCTCACCGTTCTCATGATCATTGCAACTCCACGAGGTGAGATCTTGCATGGAGCCCCAGACCGAGGGAGATTGACAGTTCTTTAGTGTTTCTTCAATTTGCAAATAATCGCTCCAACTGTTCTCACCAAGCAGCTTGGCGATGGTCTTGTAGCCATTCCAGCTTTGTGTAGGTCTACAATCTCTCTCTTGGCCATGATGGAGAGTTTGGAATCTGATTGATTGATTGCTTCTGTGGACAGGTGTCTTTTATAGAGGTAACAAACGTGATTAGGAGCACTCCCTTTAAGAGTGTGTTCCTAATCTCAGCTCTTTACCTGAATAAAAGATGCCTGGGAGGCAGAAATCTTTCTGATTGAGAGGGGGTCAAATACTTATTTCACTCACTATAATGCAAATCAATTTATAAAATTTTTGACAGGCATCTGGATTATTTTGTTGTTATTTTGTCTCTCACTGTTCAAATAAACCTACCACTAAAATTATAGACTGATAATTTCTTTGTCAGTGGGCAAACGTACAAAATCAGCAGGGGATCAAATAATTCTTTCACCCACTGTAGCATTCAGAGTTAATGTATTGTCTTAAAAATATGGTTTACACAACGGCTACAACCTTGGTGTTTTTTCTTTTCACCTCAACAGAGAAATATCGAGTAATATGAAATAATGTAAAACTGTAGTAAGACTGAGAACAAGGCTTATTTGCCTTTATTTCTAACAAGTATTGTGATGTTGCCAGCCATGTGCTGGTTGTGCTGTCTACTGTCATTAGGTGGAAATGCAAGTAAAATGCATCAAACCACTGCAGATATATCACAGTTATTCTGTGGTCTGAGGAAGGAAATCCTTTGCCAAATGCCTGACAGCTACTGTTGTCTTAGGTGGATATATTAAATTGTGGTGTCACTATTGTGGATCTTGCTAAATATTTAATGAGCAATGGGGTCAAAGTATATATTTTGGGTTTTTGGTTCATTATCTTTTAACGTTTCATTTGATTTGATTTGATCTCCTGCAGAGTCCTGACAGAGTTGGTATCCAAAATGAAAGATATGCACATGGATAAGACAGAGCTCGGCTGCCTGCGAGCCATCGTCCTCTTCAACCCAGGTCAGTATAGCCACCTGTCACTGTTCAATCTTTGACAATATACTAGACAGCAACACCTTCTTGGACGAGGAGTTTATCTGGATTTTGATTTGCTCTTAATATCTGCTAAATGAGGTAGATACACTGTAAACGTTCACTGTTTAGTTTGATCATGATAGTCCAATGATGTTTTTATGTATTTGACATACAGTACATAATACTGAGCCTGGAAAGATGTCACCATGCACCAATGTATGTTTTCCAGTAAAGACACTGGGACTTTCAGATAATGTGGATGTTAATGTTTTATCTGTGTCAACATTTGGCCTGACTGTGAGTTTGTGTTTGTTTCAGATGCAAAAGGTCTCTCAAACCCACCAGAGGTTGAGGGGCTGAGGGAAAAGGTTTACGCCTCATTGGAATCGTACACGAAACAGAAATACCCAGACCAGCCGGGCAGGTAGGGAATGCATTACATTACGATCGATATTAAACACCAGTGTTTAATCGCTACTTTGGGTTGTAGGTAGCAGTGAAGAGTGCACATAATTATATAATTACATAACGTAAACACTTTGACTTGCTACAGCATTAGATTTATAAGGATATAGTACAGTAGTGTTATTGCTTATAGAAAACTGTTTATTTTTATTTACTGTTGGGAGCTAAACAGGTATTTATATTGCGCTGTTGTATTGCACATTACATAATCTACTGGCATTTTATTATTATGTATTCAGCTTCTGGGTGCACCGTCTGGTTGTTGGATGTTGTGTGTGTTTTGAGTTGTGTACTTCTTGCTCTTAACTAATTGCCCCCCTGTGGGATTAATAAAGTTGTTTGGCTTTGATCTTGAACTTAAACTACAGATGAATTCAAATATATGGAGGATTTTTAAGTTGTAGATGGTATTGGATCAACTAAATACAATATTTGTTAATAAACTCAAGAGTTTTTGCATAGTTTGACAAAGTGACATCTAAATACAAACCCGTTGTAAGAACAGAATGTGACTTAGTAACTTAAGTCACGTTTAATGTTTTGTTAACAAAGTCTTAGTATATTCTTAAATGGGATACAACTTTACAGATTTTGAAAGGTAAACCTGATAATGCTTTTCTACATAATAAAAAATGATGATGGCACTCATCCGTTTTCGCAGGTTTGCCAAGCTGCTACTCCGTCTGCCCGCCCTGCGCTCCATCGGCCTAAAGTGTCTGGAGCACCTGTTCTTCTTCAAGCTGATTGGGGACACGCCTATCGACACCTTCCTGATGGAGATGCTGGAGGCTCCGCATCAGATCACATGACACCAGTCGCCCCGCTTCCCCCCTGTATATACTCCCACATTGTCAGCGATATGAAGATGGAATTAAAAAAAGACTTGATTCAAATTATAAAACAGCATATTTTGTACCTAGCAAAACATTGTAAATTGAATTTAAAAAAGTATTTTGAGATTGTTGGGAGGGCGGAGTCGTGAGACGAAGCATCGAGGACACTGTCAACATGAATTCTAATAGAATTGTTAACAGATTACTTTTGTAAATAGATAATTTCAGGTGTCCATTTTGAAAGCAACCCAATGCAATCTGAAAAAGAATCATATTTTATTCAAAGAGGAATTGTATAAAAACTGAAACCTTCCTTGAATTTCTTAAAACACATTTGAGAATTCTTACAGAATAAAGTTATTTAAAAATGTATCTGAAAATTGTTTTTCGTGTTGTCTTATTTTGACTTTATTAAATAACATATTATAAAACTGCACAGAGCTGGATGGATTTGGGTTGTGCTGATATTATTTCATTGATTGATATTTTGCACCAGTATTCTGCAAGTTTGACTATTTTGATGTCTTTGAAATCTAAATTAATTTTTACTTTTAATAAACTAAAACTGCATTTTTTATTATGTTACTCTACAAACAACACAAGGGTATCTCTTTAAGCATGTTTCTACTTAAGAATGGATGCAATATAGCTTGATCAATTGTGGAAGAAAAAAACTACTAATGCAATATAAAGAGCAAAAATAGGCCTTGATAATCTGTGAATATCATCTGTTCTTCTCAACTATGTGGATAGATAGATAGATAGATAGATAGATAGATATCACATTTGACTGATCTGCTTAAATATTTCTTCAAGCTGATTGTTCAGGCGCATGCTCTCTCTGGATGAAACAACTGTCGTTGCGTCTTTGTATTTAGAGCCATTGGCCACAAGATGGCGTCCGCAGAGTGTAAAACACGCCAAGACAGACAGCGGCCTCATAGCATGTTTGAATATCCATCTGTCTGGTTCATTGGTCTGGTTGTTGTATCCTTCTCTTCGTGGTTCCAGACAGTAATACCTTACTCCTCATCACAAAGATCTGTGATGCTTTAAAGGCTGGTGCAGAACATGTCACATGGGAATGGGAAAATAACAAAATATGGAATATATTGGAGCCAGGCCGATACATTATATTCTCTTTATAACGAGACGCTGCAGTGCTGCACAGAAATGCCAACGGTCCATGTTGTATTTTTGTCTGCAGATATTTATACAAAAATACGCATCTGAGCTTTTGAGAAGTCCACTTGTAGATGAGAGCTATAGCACTGTTGTTTTATTATTTTTGTTTACTGCCTTCATATTTGGCTTACTCTATCTAGTCTATCTGTTGCTCTATCTATCGATTTATTAGACAACAATTGAACAATCTTGAAAGAACAATTTAACAAACGAACAATTTATCTGTTAAAAGTAGGCCTCAGACCTTTTTCGCCTGCACTTTACTTTCTAAACACTATATGCATTATTGGTTTCAAAAAGGGAAAAAATATTTCATGTGAGTCTCTGAGGCACTCAACGTGGGGAGGGGGGGGGGGGGGGG
>NC_060154.1:20470828-20495067 GCF_021292245.1 Micropterus dolomieu | reverse complement strand
CCGGCACCTGCACTTGGAGGAAGTCTCTCTCTCTCTCTCTCTCTCTCTCTCTCTCTCTCTCTCTCTCTCTCTCTCCTTCCCGTTCACTCCTAATAGGATAATTGATAGATAGTCTAAATAGTCAATAACAGTGGACTCAGAGAGGTCGTCGGAAGCTCTGAGGAGAAACTTTGATGCGTTGCTCTCTGCTCCGAGCAGCAAGTTGCAGCAGGACTTTAAGCTCCGGAGATGCTCTGAGAAGAACTGGGAGTTGGCAACCAAAATACTATTCTGCCGCCTGGAAGCTCGCATTATTTTATTTTTTTACCAGGTATGGGCTTCTTGAACTTAAATAGCTGTGTTTAATATGTTATTTTACAATATTAATTTTCCTTCAATGGACTTTTGATCAACATCTGTTTCACAATGTTTCTTTAGAGGATTGCAATGGTGGATCGGCCGGCATTAGGTGGGTAAAACCTAATAACATAATTATATTATTCACTTAGATGTAGATTTTGAAAGAATATAATTTTTTGTCTCACTTTCACTTGTGTTTTTTTTTTAAAAATTGCACTTTCTTGGCACTTGGTCATCAAATCAAATGGTTATCCTAATTTAAACAACGGTCAGAAACTAATACAACTATTGATGTCTCTAGACTATATATAATTCCTACTTTTTTATATAAACAAACTGTTTATTAAACTACTTTCCCCTCACATTACAACGAGGTTAGGTCCCACTTTAATGGCCCATCCATCTTACTTTGTGCCGCCAAATGAGCCAATATTTCAGCAGCGTCCTGCTGATTGGAAAAGTGTCCCAATTAAAGGATTTCCCCGTCATTGCAGATATGGATCAGAGGGCAGTGTGTGCCGGATGCCACCGGCTGATCAGAGACAGATTCCTGCTCAGAGTCACTAACGGCCTCTGGCATGAGGAGTGTGTGCGGTGCGCGGCGTGCGGGGACGCGCTCAAGAACTCCTGCTTTCTGCGGGATCGCAAACTTTACTGCAAGCGGGACTATGCTGAGTGAGTGCTGATCTCCAACTCTTCGTTTTTGTTTGGTTTCGCCTGATGCTACAGCTGAAATCATAAAACGCTGCCATCATAGCATGACTTTTCAACTCTGAGGCAGAGCATTTTCAGCTTCAGATTTTCCAAGTTAAGCCCATCTGATTGTACAACGTCAATATTTCTCAGATAGTTCACATTAAATAGTTTTTTTACTGGTGAGCAAAGTTGTGAATTTCGCTTTCTCACTGATGGATAGTCATTGCATGAAGACATTTCTATTTTTAGTTTTCGTTTGATAAAAAGTGACATAGGCTATATATAATTTTCTTTAGGGTTTGTAATGAAAACTTCTGCTACAATAAAGTCATATGCTAAAATAATCACATATAGCTGCAGTCCATTATGCATTATAATTTATTCTAGGCCTCCAAACTCAGATATACTACCAACATTATAGTCCATGTTAATGGAAAAATATCTAATGGCGTTTATATAAGCTGTTTCTTTTATTTTGTCTCATTTTATTCTATTTTTTGGCCCGGGGTCCAATAATGATTATGTGTTATTAAGCCAATTTTCCCAACAGAACCCTTGTCCAGATCTGACCTTGACTAAGAATGTGTGTTTGTATGAGACAGACAGAGAGAGAGAGAGAGAGAGAGAGAGAGAGAAAAGTTGTGTTTCTCTTTATAGTTACTTAACCATATCCATTTCTCCTTACTTTTTGCTTATGTAGTTTTAGTTGCTGTACATAAGGGTACATTTTAATCATGACAAAAGCATTGTGTGTGTGTGTGTGTGTAGTTGTGTATGTGCGTATATGGTGTAAGTTGACTACCGGAGAACTTGGCACAGTGCACTAACAGAACAAGGTGACTGTAGGAGGAAGGGGTGGCGAGGGAGCTGAAATGCGAGAACACTATTGCATAGTGCACATACATACATACACACACACATGCACACAAAAAAACAACACCTTCACACAGACACACGACACACACACATACAGCACACAACCAGGGGCAGAGCTCAACTGACACATTGTCAAAATGTGTTAAAATTTCGAGGCCCATTGGCGTGGCAACTGCAAGCTGGGGACAACATATGGTCTCACTGATGAGGCGGTCGTGCCCCCCCCCCCCCAAAAAAAAACTCCCACCGTCATCACCAATCGTCCGACTCCCTCCTACCCACCCACTGTCACAGCCTCATTCCCTCATTCTTCCTCCAAACATGCTCTCACCTAAACAAGTACCAAGACAAAAACTGCACACTCCCTAACAGGCAGCAGCTTACATTATTTCTGAACAATATGTGATGGTTGTTTTGACAAGCAGGCAGGGAAACAAGGGATGTTACACTCATTGGTCCAAAATGCTCCCCACCATCATGTTCCCAGTCTGCAAAATTACTGTTGGAGTATGTTGGGGTCCTACATAGCTTTGTGAGCAGGGTGTTTATTAGTAGAACATATAAAACATGCCTTTTGTCTGATGACCAAAATGGCATTTCGATGGATAAATTGAAGTCAGAGTGGAATCTTGTTAAAGCACATATTTTAAAGTGCTTAGCGTGATCAGGGGAGATCATAGCACAGAGAAAAGAGCAGGACTGAGAGGTAATTAGGAGAGTTGAGCCATATGTCAGAAGGTCTGGTGCATCCCTACAAGAGAGACGGTGAGGCTGGTGTGAACTTATTTTGGGGGACAGTGCACTCCATGGGCCCTGGCGTTATGTGCCGTGGCATCTGGAAAGCTCCGCTCACAGCAGCTCCTTAGTCGAGCGATGGGACAACGCCCAGCCGACCGTGAGATATCTGACCTGACCAATTAGCAGGAGGCCTGGTGCCAGAGCTCTGCCTTTGAGGTCTCACGTCTCCACCTCTACGCTCATCCTGTCTGGGGTTATGGCACTCCATAACACACGAACACCACTTTTGTCCATGATGAGGGTTTTAAAAGTGTGTCCGATTGTGTGTCTCTCACAATGCAACTTGCGCTCTACTCCCTCCCTTCTTTTGATGCAGGACGAGTGTGAAGCCAGTTCAAAAGTGACAATTATTCCATACTGTGACAACATTTGTCTCTTAACACACGCTGAATCTTCTGTCTGAGTCTTGTTTTTCACTTTGCTCATGCCAACCACCAGGTTTGGCATGTTCATGGAAGCTAAAAAACAACAATGCTGTTGTGTCTAAAAGACAACAATATTTAAATTCCCAGAACAAAGCAACTTATATTATGTAATTCCTCTTCACTCCAAATGTTTTAGTGGTTGCTTTCATTACAGGGTCCAAGAGGCTAAACATACATAATATCAGAAAGGCAAATTATTTTATATGTCAAGATTAATGTATTGATTTAAGCCAGAACATGCAGAGGGTTTATATAAAAAAACATAAGGACATGGCAGTAAAGAAGCTAAGAAATCTTGGACCAAATTCTTCCCAGTATTCAGGATCCGACGCCATCAAGTAAGATTGAAAACATCAAATAAACAAGATCAACACCAACAAACACAATAAAAAAAAAAAAAAAACATGAAATTTTAAAAAATGTAACATTTTCAGTGGACTACAGAAATATTTAAATAATTAAAAGGCATCAGGACAATATCACATACAAATAAAATTTACAAAAACATGTGTGAATGGTATTCACACTGGCTTGAGGCACCCTCTGAAGTAGGTCTGATCTTTTTAAGACATGTAACTGTTAATGGAGGCATGTTTTTTGTTATACTTGTGTAGATAACGGAGGATTTCTTAGCAACAAAATGCTGTAGACATTTTGTCATTCAGTGTAGATAAAATTTGTGTAAAAGTTTGTGCTGAGTGTTTTTTCATAAAACTGTACTGATTTTCAGGCTTTTTCATAATAGTTTAAATACATATCAATTACCGGACCAGGGTAACTTTTACAACTTTAAACTCATGCAGTACAGCACCAGAATGTAAAGATTAGGAAAAATGTGATTTTCATTGTCTTTTCACATCATAATGTCCTGTGGCAGAATTCCCTTTAACTTTGTGATTTTTTAAACCTTTTTATGAGTTCAAAAAATTACAGTAAAGCGAAATCTGATTAGCCTACAGACCAGCTGTGACCATGTTTATGTCTACCTTTAAACTCATTAAAACCATCGACAATATTCATGGGATTGGTATAAATTCCTCTGACACTGACAGAGGGAGATACATGATGAGGTTTATTTGTACATAACCATTTTCCAAGACAACACAGAACATTAAAAGATTGTAAGAGAAATTGGTAATAAATATTCCTGACATGATTACACTGTCTATATAATTTAAATAGTTTGTTTGCCTGATCTGTAGAAGTCACACGGGACAGGCAATACACACAACAGACTGTTCTGTAATTTAATGAAGCTGTATGCAAATTCCTGTCTGACAATGTGATGTTTAGGTTGGTCAGTTTGTCAGCAGATTTAGATTGGCTAAACGGTTCAGTGGTCAGGTGGACTGGACATCAGATTGGTCGTCAGATCAGCGGTGCACTTGACCTGCAGATCTGTATCTGATACACAGTCACTGTTGGTGTGTGTGTGTGCGTTCAGCAAAGGATCCAGGTTAACCTGATCCAGAAACAGGATCCGTCTCTGCATGTCCACCAGACCAGCAGTCTGTTTGCCCGACTACCAAAGGTCAGCACTGAAGTCAGGGCAAGAACAATGAGAGTGGAGGGCTTTGCTCTGGAGTAAGTGTGTGTGTGTGTGTGTGTGTGTGTGTGTGTGTGTGCATGTGTGTACATTTCTGCCAAACACTCATCTTCTTATACAGTGCATCTACCTTCAGAGTGCCTGACCCTGGCCATGTCAGTGTGGAAGAGAGCAGGATTTTGCTGACTTATTTGTCTGTAATGATCTTGTCACTAATTGCCATGTCTAAATCCAGCGTGACTGAGTGTTCCCGCTCTCCTGGCAGGGCCTCTGGGCCAATCATGTCAACGGGAACTCTGAAATATTAAACACCTTGAGCTGCTCCATAAGTATTGGAGGTACTCTTACCTTTGCATTAACAACGCTTAAGAATACTGGGTATAATTAGACAAACTGGACAAGGCATATAATGGAAAAGCGATTCTCGAAACATGAACATTAATGCCCATAGTTTCTTCTTCACTGACATCCAGCATTAGCATCATATTGAGGCACTTAATTAAGTACTTTGCTGCATCCTAGAAACATTCCGGGTATTTCCTCTGCCACACTTCCTTTGAAATTGTTTTGTTGATGCATTTTGCGTTGCCACAGGAATGCACATACCGCAGACAGTATGTTGGCCATATTAAAGCGCATACCTTTGAGGCCATGGAACAGACGACTCGGATGGGTCAAGCAGCCCAAATGACCCTCCTGAGCTGCTGGGAATGGGCTTTAATGTTTCCCTAGCGACCCCACAGCAACAGTAAGAGGTCCCAGCAATGTTTGGCTTTAGGATGTTGCAGCTTCAGACCTTTTGACAGGGATGTCTCAACCGGGGTGTTTGCTTGTTTGGTCTGAGTTTTTGTTTGCTTGTAAATATTGTGCTAAATTTCTATTTTTACATAAGGAATTCAAATGCTACATTGGTTTCACGTGAAAGTTACTGTTTATTAGGTATGGATTTACAAAAACTACCTATTGCTAATATGGGTGCTCATATTCACTTTTATGCCAAAATTGCTTTTCACATAAAAGTGCCACACCACAAAAAGTATATTTTTTATATTTGTGTAATGTATCTGTCTGCATGGTGCAAATGCTTTGAAATAGCCTATGACACAGCATCTGTTCAATGAAAACCATTATCATAAATGTCTGTGACAAAATACATAAATAAACAATTCAGAAACAAAAGCTTAGCATACAGTCTTTCTAATGAAACACACATGATGGCTGTGGTTAATCATATCTGCCGTTAACCACATATAAAAAGGCCAATATTGCTCTGTTATATAAGAGTTTTCTATTTGTCCATGATTAGTTGCATTGATCAGTTGAAGGAAAGGAAAGAAAAGTTTGGAAGGTTTTAATTTTATACTAACCTCTAACTCCTTTTTTTTTTTAAATAATGGTTACAAAGATTGAATACATTGAATCAGTGATATGTCTAGACTCTCCTTGTAGGCCTCATGAAGTATTTTTATGTGAAAACAAAAACATGGAGAGAAAAAATTGTCACTTTCTCATGCATCTGGGCTGACTGGTCTGGTGACCCAGTCAGGTCTGGAGACAAACACAAGCTCCAGAATGATGACGCATCATCCTGCGTGACAGACCCAAAATGCCGCAGTGTCAGCCAGCGGACAATGGTCCTGCTGCTTGGGGGCTGGCTCTGTCTTTGTCCCGTTCTGGTTAAGCAGACTTAGGGATAATTCCGCGGATAATTCATGGGACCAGCGGCTCAGCCTCTCCCACTGGGAGATCTGATTCCCCCCCTCTGCCTGGAGCCATGGCCTGCCGAGAGCTTTTCTCCTGCCTCCCCAGGAGCACAGCCTCGGACACGGCAGCCGGAGCCACGGCAACAGTCGCTGAGGCTAAGCCCACCAGTCCTGGTTGCCAGGCGCTAAGATGCACACCCGCCACGCTAAGGGTATGTGTCTGAGTGGTCGGGGCAGGAGGAGGAGTAGGACAGGCGAGAAGTCAGTTTGGCAGTAGTTTTGAGTGACAGCTCGACTCAGCAACATTCCCCAAGTCAACCGAGCATTTTTTTTCTCATGGAGTCCCTTCTCACTGAGGTGTGAGGGGTCCTCATGTGTCTCAGCTTATACTTGAGTTCTAGTCAGCCAAACAAAAGCATCACTTTGTGTTATTTACTGAGCTCTCAAAGTATCTCTCCATTTGCTCCTTTGTTACACCCCCACTTTCCCATCCTTCTCTCTAGCTTGTTTGCGGTACGTTGTGGGGGCTGTGCGGAGGCAATCTCTCCCGCAGAGCTGGTGATGCGTGCAGGGGCAGCAGTGTTCCACCTGCGCTGCTTCACCTGCAGCGTTTGTTGCTGCCGTCTGCAGACTGGAGATCGCTGCATCCTCAGGGAGGGACAGCTACTGTGTGCCAGAGAGGACTACCACCAGTGTCTGGCCAGCCCGACCTCCTCTGACACAGGTACAGGCTGTGTACTGTATGTGTGTGCATGTGTGTGTGTTTGTACATGTACACTAAGTACACTAACCACTGATTGGGTTCAATTTTCCAAATACACACCTAAAAAAATGGATTGTTTTGACCCAGTGTTAGTATTATTTAATTTACTGTTGTATACCTCAACTCTTCTGAGCTACTCTAGCTCTTTTGAAACTTATGTGTCACTATTTGTTAATCATTTCTGCATCCTTTGGAGTTTTAAATGTCGTATTTATACTGTATTATACAACTAACAATATATTTGTGACAGTTTTAAGCTAAAACTTCAGTTTGTTTTGTCCAACACTTGGTAAATAACCATAACGGTAATATTAAACAAAATGCAACACGTCAACTGGGTGAAATTTCCTGCAACTTAACAATAAAAAAGGACAACATGGAACGGTGTCAGATAATTCTTAAAAACCTGCTTGTATTCAAATATTTATAATTATGACAAAAACAACTACTGCTACTACTTTTCAATGAATTCATTAAGATATTCAAGTGGTCCATTCTGTCACCCCAGGTTGCATTCTGGGAAATGTAAGCCATTTTCCACTGCTGTTATCAGCCTTGTAAATGCTGCAATTATAATTTTTGTTGTATTTGTTAATTTATTTAATTTATGTTCTTGTTTGATATCTGTTTGCTACTGCTGGCTGTGAACCAAATTGTCCCTCAAGGATACTAAAGTTACCTTGAACCTTGAAGCAACCACAAACTTATGCAGACATCGGGCAAGTTGAGGGAAAGTGGTAGATATACCATAAATTAAAAAATTTAACTGCAACTCTTAATCACAAAATATCTAAATGCAAATGATGCATTAAATGCTTATGGCATGAATGTTTCTTTTTAAAATCTGTCTCTCTACATTTTCCTTGCAAATGTCTAGCAGGTGAATAAACATTTGCTTTTCAATCGTGTCTGCCCACTAGGTAAAAGTGATGAAGAAGCAGAAGAAGAAGAAGAAGAAGAAGAAGAAGAGGAGGAATCTAGGAGGGTTACAGGCAGACGAGCTAGATCAGAAGATCCGGAGAGCAAACGTCCCAAAAGGCCACGCACTATTCTGACCACTCAACAAAGGCGGACCTTTAAAGCCTCCTTTGAGGTCTCATCCAAGCCTTGCCGAAAGGTAAACGTGTTAATTATGTCTCTCTGAAAATAAAGACATAGACTATGCTGTTGTTTTCTGTCAACATTCTTACTGTAATTCCTTGTAAAAGTCAGCAGGAGTTTTTTAAATATGAAGATCCTCAAAGTAGATACCCTTCTACCTCAGAATGTGGCAAGGAAACCATCAAGTGTTATCAAGTGTTGTTAACCCCTCAGTGCAAAACTGTAGAAGTGTGGCAGGATTTCAGCTATCTATTGTATATAATAGCACTGTACTGCTATTGGACAGATGGGTACTTGACTTTAGAAAAAGGGTAAACCTTCAAGTGACCTCTCTGTTTCTATTTTCCTATTTCTTATCCTCCCTTTCTTACTTTCTCCCTACCCCTGAATCTTGGTCCAAGGTAAGGGAGACCTTGGCAGCAGAGACTGGTCTGAGTGTCCGGGTTGTGCAGGTCTGGTTCCAGAACCAAAGAGCCAAGGTAATACAAAGTACACACATGGAAAAACACACACACACACACACACACACACAGTCATATGCGCTACTAATAAAAGGACTCTTTCTGCACCATGTTTGTATGCCAGAGTGGAAATCAGCCTGGTTATCTCTTCATACAGGAAACTGATGACATCTCACAGCAAGATCACTGTAGATTAAACCCCATATTTCCTCACAAAGTGGGCCTCATGTGTGGTTTCCCTCCTCCACTGAAAGATGTCCTTTACCTCACTGTTAATACTTTGCAATTGAGTGAACTCGTATACTCGCACACTTGTATGCATGGGTGGTGGAGTGAGAAAAATGTT
Source organism: Micropterus dolomieu (assembly GCF_021292245.1). Classification (NCBI taxonomy): domain Eukaryota; kingdom Metazoa; phylum Chordata; class Actinopteri; order Centrarchiformes; family Centrarchidae; genus Micropterus; species Micropterus dolomieu. Next base: position 20,486,013 of record NC_060154.1, on the reverse strand, counting down.
TTACACTAGGCCTGTATGTGAGCTTTTTGTCTGCCGGTGCATGTTTTTAGATGAAGAAACTGGCCAGGAGACAGCAGCAGCAGCAGCAGGAGCAGCAGCAGCAAACTCAGGAGCAGCTTGATCGCCCCTCACATCACACAGGTATTATACTGTTGGAAAATGTTGCTTTATTAAAAGTGCTTTATTACTCTCTATATGATATGATATTCTGAAGACAAAAGTTAGATGTACCTCTTTCTTATCAGGGATGAGAAACTCATTTTCAAAGAAAGAAAATGCCACATGATGAAAGATGTTTTACAACATTTTGAAGAAGTACAATGAGTTTTTTTCAAGTAGGCCTATCTTTTAGCAGACAGAATAAGTAATGAACAGTACAAAGGCAGTGGAGTCAGATTAGGCTGAATACCTGTCAGAACTGTTTCGCTTCAAATAGTTCTGACAAAAATTAGGAAGTTAGCACAGGGCTCAAAGGCTTACTAAAAGACATGACTGTAGCAATGAACGCCGTCTCCTGAGTGTCTCCTGTGCACCACAGCGCCCTCCTGTGGCGGTTTAACCTCTGAGCTGGAGCACCTGGGGTCCTCCTACACCCACATTCAGCAGCAGCAGCAGCAGCAGCAGCAGATGGGACTCACCACACTGGAGCAGCAGGAATATGACATGGACCCCTTCAGACAGGGCCTGACCCCACCTCAGATGCCAGGGGATCACATGCACCCCTATGGTAAAGACTTAAGTGCTGTCAAACCATGGCGGAGATTTATACGTTTTGCTCTACAAAGCTTCTACGATTAGTGTGATTAGGAAAAATAACAAAAAAAATGTTTTAAAAAGACATGATTTACTGCCATCATTTTTGTGAAATCAGAAATCAGTCAGGAGTTTATTATTTTAAAATGGACAACAGTATTTTTTTTTTATTATTTGGACTCCAAGTTAGCCTCAGCATTGTAGCAATGTTATCTGGGGTAGTGGTCTCTGCCCTCTGCTGTAGAATCTCTCACATTTCCTTTTTTAGTATGGGACCAAGTGAAAGGTCTATATGCAAAAACATGACTAATTTTTAGGGCAAAACGTTACCTGATGGTTACAAATGTATTTAAAGTATTATTGATAAGGAGAGGTCAGCAAAATTCTTCAAAATGTACTAATCAATTTGTGGAGAAGCTCTGTTTTGCATTAAACTGTTCGGTTGTCCACAATAATTTCAGGGGTAATGACACATAGTACAAAATACAAAATAATCAAAAATAGCAGCAAAATGACATTTTACAATATAATTTAAAATAACACCACCAATGATGACCATGATTTAAAACCTCTATTCATTCTTTGCACAGGTAGTGTTTATTGCTTGGCTTTTGTATTTGTAATTGTTTATATTGTGAGTTGCACCTGTTAATTTGTCCATCCCTTGTAAAGTGCAAATTAATTGAATTCCTGCAAATTATATTTCAATTAAACCAACTAATAATCAGATCACAGCTTAATTATCCAGTAATCAATGATGTTGTGTCTTTTTTTAGGTTTCAAGGGTCTGTACGGTGATATGGACAGAGACCCTCTGTGTCATGTGGCTGACAGCGACTGCCTGTCCCTGGGTGACTCCTCTCTGCTCACCCCTATTGACCGCCTCTACTCCATGCAGGACTCTTACTTCACCTCCTGAGGGTGGAGGCCGGACTCAGTGAGAAGTGGCGCGTCTCCCTCACTCCACACCGTCCTCTGGCCTCATCATTTATGTCTGTACTTGTGCACAAGGTCGTTGAAGAAGTGGCTGCAAAATCACAGCCAAGGGGACGTGGGTAAACTGTGAAATCATGCAATATACCATGTGCACCTCCATATAAACATGATTACACTACTGCCTCTTATGCTTTACAATCCCACTGTACAACACAGGTTCCTGTGTATGCACGATACTGATGGACCTCTCTCACTACGTTTGAATGTTAGATTATGAGATCATATCTGCATCTACTAATGTAAATAGCTCTTTGGGTGTGTATTTGTATTTATTCTCACAATGTGTGTATGCTGTTCACTGTGAATGAATCAACAATGATCAATAAATAATGGCAATGATACAGTGAATATTCAGCTTAAAGTGTGTGGCAAAGTGAGTGTGAAGCTCAGGCTGATTTATTATGAAGATGGGGTATTCATGCTGAGGGTTAGAGCCAGGTCAGTCCATCCTCGGTGCTTATCAGTCCAATCTAGGTGACAGGTCAGTGAGGCATCTTCCCCTGGTTGTTGGGTGGATCATCAGATTGTAAAATGCCGGGCTATGACAGCTGTATGGGTCAGTGGCAGGTAAGCATCACATCCTCGGCGCCATCATCAACGCTCACATTGTGCTCCTCACGGTCAAAGGCCCTCGCTGCATTTTTCTGCCTTTTCCTTCCTCCAGTCATAGAGGATGGGAAAGGGGGGTTGGACCACCCAGGAACTGTGCCCAGCTGGAATGCACCAATCCTGGGGAGGGAGGTTGAGCAAAACCAGGGTGGGGGCTCCAGACAACAGAGGGGCTGAAAGCTGTGTCAGGGGAGAATGCCCAGGGTGACACAGAGATATGAAGCCCCACTGTATGGAGTGCCTCCTTGCCCCAGCCATGAACCCTCTCCTGGACCCATCTCATATTTCCCACTATGAAATCAGACCTTGCAGAGCAGAGAGCGCAAGTCAATGGTCAGGAACAATCTAACTGTCTGTCACCGTGGTATGCTACCGCCAACCAGAGCTAAAGAAGTGTGCAGCAGAGTATACTGAGTGTGCGTTTCTTTGAGTCTGCCTTTGTATCTGTGTCTGTATCTGCTCAAAGTGTCTGCTGGCATGTGCATGTGTGCATGCTCATGTGTTAGGAGTAACAGCACTCTTTGTTGTAGAGACTAAAGTATCATAATGCATTTCCTTGTATCTTGAGAGGTAGATGAAGGGAGAAAAGCCAGACTTGAATATCAGGGAAGGAAGCCAAAGTGGTCACCTGCAGGGCCTTTTCCCTTCTTGTGCATGAGTCTGTGCACAGTTGGCACACATATATGGTTGCCAGCAGCAGTGGGTGGGATGAGAAAAATAATCAAACTGTGATCATACGCTCACAGCGGGTACCAATAACCTCATTATTATTCTGATGGTAGCCAAACAGTTTCCTGTCAACAGTTCGGTTATTTATTGCACCCTTCATGCCAACCAAAGGCCACAAACCCTCTGTCTTTTAACCGCTATAATTGGCTTCATGCTGTTGCAGTGCCAAGACAGATGCACACGCTTTGCTAAAGATACTCCATTGGCCAGTTGCAGCGCATATTTAAAGTCTGGGGGTATACCATTGGCACAGATACACAGAGATGATTCTATATACAGCCATACCATAGAAGTTAAATTCTTGATTCAGACAATGGATTTACACAAAAATTGGTAAAATCATCCTAATAAGAAACATATTTCCTACACCATGTGAGTCTCAGTTCAGGCCCTTTAATTTGATATACTGTACTGTTACTGTGGGGGTATTAATGTGAGATCAGTGCCCAGTGTGACACAATGAGCTGAGAATAATAAGTTACAGGACCTTTCTGGCCACCAAATGTGCTAAACTGACACTTTGTGACAGTTTGGCAATCTCAGAGGAGTTCTGCCACTTCCCCCAACTGACCCCACAGTATTAGCTCCTATGGGGGAGGTCAAATATGGGTAAACTGAGCTGCTAAGGTGGGCACCAGCAAGACCGAGTCACAATGTTAAAATAATGCCAACACTGATCACATACTTCAGGTGGTTTTGTATGAGTCAGCAAAAAATAAGACAAAAAGTAAAAGGTGGCGATTCAAGAATTGTTGATGGTTTATTGACAATTTATCAATATAGGCTACAAGCAGAACACAAAGCCAAGGCTGCATACAAATTGTATGTGTATTGTGCATGAATTGTGTATCATGCTTTGGGTTGTTTAATAACAAAAGGTGAAGGTTTTCATGCAAAATGTGCATTAGAGGTTTAAATTGTGAATTGTGTGGGTCATGGGATTCCTGTGGAATATTAAAAATAAATGCTAGTTTTTTTTATCATGAATGGGATGAGGCGGGAGTCATTCTTCTGGGATTCGGATGGGACAGGAGTATTTTTATGGTAGTGTGATGGGACAGGGGTGAAAATCCACTCCTATGTCAATATTTCAAGTGCATTATTATCAAAATTTTAAGGATTATCTGAGTGGAAATTAAAATCACAGTTAATATGAAGCTCTAGGCCTACTATAATATTTTTGTACCAGTATCACGCAATAACTATGATAGCAAGCATTTGACTGCAGTATTTGCTACAAACAGAACTAACTAAAATAAATCAAAATTCAAATGCTGGATTCTCTCTGTCTCCCCAAGCTGGCACATCAGACATGATCATATTTCCTGAAAAGATCAGAAATAAAGGTTAAGGATGTATGGTGAGTGCTACAATGTGATGTATGTATATGTGAACTGTATATCATCACTACAGTAGGTCTCACCTCTTTTCTTAAATCGCATCATAATCAACAAACCCAGTCCTATCAGGACAAGTGGCACGACAACAGAGGCTGCACCTACACCTGTATACATCAGCATGGCTGTCCCCACTGGCATACCTTCCGCTGGAACACATGAAGGTCAAAAGGTTAAAAATTGGCACAAAATGTGCTCCGGGTATTCATGGTTCCCAGATGATGAATCCTAATGACCTTTGTGAACTTCCCCTCTGGCGCCCCCATGAGGTTGAAACTTATGGTTTTTAGAGAAAAGTGTTAATAACTATTAGATGGATTTCCATGAAATTTAATTTACACATTCTTGTTTATAATTATAAGATTGATTATAATCACTTTGGTGATCACTTAACATTTTCTGTTTCGCCACCATTAGGTCACAATTTCAAAATGTCCAAATGCTTTAGTTTATGACCAAATATCTACAAAACTAATGACATTCTCATCAGCCTCAGCTGAAGTTTGTACAAATTAGGAAATTTTAGCATGCTAACATGCTAAATTAAGACATGATAAACATTAGCATTGTCATTGTGAGCTTGCATGCAAACAAAAGTCAATTTACCTGTGCATTTAGGCTGACTGGCGTTCCAAAATCCAGTGGAAGAGCAAAACAACACCTCTCTGCCATTCAGGGAATATCCCTCTTTACAGGAGAAAAGACATTGGGAGCCAAAGCTGAAGTTCCCCAGAGGATGGGAGCAGTTCATAGACAGAGGTAAAGACCAGACACGAATAGCCTCACACTGTACCACTGAGATGTAGAAAGGACAGACATTTTAATTAATTACATTGAATCAACTGATTGAACACCAGAACAGACAGGAGTAAGTTTAAGGTAACGCTGGGCACTCACGCTGGCAGGTGGGTAGATCCTGACTCCAGTGGCCTGAGTTGTTGCAAGTCATAGTTGGTGTTCCTTTCAGCCTGAAACCCTCATTGCATTCAAACTTACAGTGGGAGCCATAGCTGAAAGGCGAGTATGGATGGCTACAGTTCATCCTCCCATGTTGAGGAGCCTTGGCCAGTAGAGGGCATGGCTGTGCTGTAGATGGCATTGAGCAAAGAATATGACCAGCAGCTTCAGCCCAAATAATCTTCTAAAACAAAGCGCTGTTTGTTTCAAGACCCAACTATCTATTCAAGACATGACAAACTGATGATATAGCTGGTGTGTTGTGGTGTACAACAAGTGTACCTTAATGAGCACAGAGAAGGAGGGAATATTTGCGAAGTAGAGATCTCTCATATTATGATATCTTACGCAGACAGAGGGGGATTTCTCTGCTCCACACGCCCAGAGAGGTGCACTCCGTGTTAGATGTTCCATTCAGGAGAAAACCCAGCTCGCAGTTTGTTGTGCACCGAGAACCAAAACTGAACTTTTCATGGGGATCAGAACAGACTAAGGAGCCATGACGAGTAGAGCTCAGAGTGGGACATCTCTTAGCTGTAAAGAAAAGAGAGACAGGAAGAGACCAACAGAAATTTTATGTGGTAAAAGGGTACCACAAAGAAGCTACAAAAAAAGATGATTATACTGACATTCGATTGATTTTTAATTTTTAATTTTACCCAAGCAACGTGGGATGTTTGCACTCCACACGCCCACAGAGGTGCACTCTGTGTTAGCTGTACCATTCAGGAGAAATCCCTCCTCACAGGTTGATGTGCACCGAGAACCAAAACTGAACTCTTTGTGGGGATCAGAACAGACTAAGGAGCCATGACGGGGAGAGCTCAGAGTGGGACATCTCTTAGCTGTAAAGAAAATGGAGATAGGGAGAGACCAACAAGATTATTTTTTAGGAAAAGGGTATCAGAAAGAAGTCAAAAAACAGATCATGATATAGACATTTGATTCATTTTTTATTTTATTTTACCAAAGCAACGTGGGATGTTTGCACTCCACATGCCCAGAGAGGTGCACTCCGTGTCAGCTGTACCATTCAGGAGAAATCCCTCCTCACAGGTTGATGTGCACCGAGAACCAAAACTGAACTCTTCATGGGGATCAGAGCAGGCTAAGGAGCCATGACGGGGAGAGCTCAGAGTGGAACATCTCTTAGCTATAAAGAAAACAGAGTGACCAACAATTTTACTAAATTTTATTTAGTAAAATGGGTCCCAGAAAGACATGATAGAGGCATTTGATTGATGTTTTATTTTATTTTACCCAAGCAACGTGGGATGTCTGCACTCCACATGCCCAGGGAGGTGCACTCAGTGCTGGCTGTCCCATTCAGTAGAAAGCCATCGTTACAGGCTGTTGTGCACTGAGAACCAAAACTGAAGGAACCATTTGGGTCAGAACAGGACAGGGAGCCATGAGGAGGAGAATTTTTTGGACCACACCTCTTAGCTTGAAGAAAGACCAGGGAGAGACTCATTACATGTGCAAAATAGTAAACAGAATTGACGGCTTAATTTAAGCTGAAGGAGCAATAAGAACAGGATGTGTGGTATTTATTTTGTTCATATATATTAATACTTCAGCACTTAGTAATCAGTGGTCATACCCTGGCAAACAGGAAGTGCGTGACTCCAGTTGCCCTGCGAAGAACAATTTGTCACGTTTGTGCCAATCAGATCAAATCCTTCTTCACATTGCACGGTGCATATTGAGCCATAGCTATGCACTCCTAGAGGGTCCTGGCATTGCATGGAGGCACGGGGCGGAGCCTTTAGACTCTCGCACTGTACCACTGGGGAAGAAGACGACACACTGTTACTCATCATAGCAGTATCTGTTTTCAGGAAGCTTGTGTTGTTTTCAGGGAGCCCTGTGACCCACCTGTGCATGTAGGTGTAGGTTCACTCCATTGTCTAGAGGCCAGACAGGTGAGTATGTTGTCTCCGGTGAGGTAGTAGCCTTCCTGGCAAGTGAAGTTACACTGTGAGCCAAAGGAGAAAGGCTCCAGAGTGTCCACGCATGTCATGTTGCCCGTAACAGGAGAGAAAATGGGGGAGCACTTTTTCACTGTGGTGGGACATATATTTCAATCACTCACACGTAGTGCACTCAATAGAATCAATGTTATTATGACCCCACTTTTACAAACATAGCATGAGACGGGGGTATGAATAACCATGCTGACATACAAGGAAAACAGCCCAGGCCTACCCACATTAGATTGCAATGTTGTTTTCCCAAGGCAGACATAAATGAGTGTGAAGTAAAGTGATAACAGGTCTGATTGATATGCTGCAATGTCTGGACACGATGTGACAACACAGTGACGCCATGTATTAGGAAGTGGTAGCAATCAATCTATTAACGGAGGCCAAGTACTACAAAAGAGGAAGTAAATTAAACGTGAGAGTATTTTACAGAAATTATTCAGATGGAGACATTTTAAATCAGGTTAAGCTAATGATGCTTTTAAATTTAAAGGTAATGACTATCACTTCACCTGTGCATGCTGGGACACTGGCTGTCCACCGGCCGGTGTGGTCACAACGTATCTGGTCCTGTCCACTGGGCTCATAGCCTTCGTTACACCTGACCTCACAGGTGGAGTTGTAGCTGTAAGGTGCAATGGGATGGCTGCAGTTCATATCACCTCCACTGATGTTGGCGTGGTTCAGAACCGGACACTGTTCAACTAAGATAGGCAATGAGAAATATTTTCCTCTTAACTTGTGACATCTGAAATAACAAGTGTTTTGACATTGTTGATATCCAGTTTCCATACCTTGACACAGAGGAACAGGATGGTTCCAATTTCCACTGGCTTGGCATAGCAGTTGGGGCACACCTACCAACTGAAAGCCAAGTTCACATTGGAAATGGCAGGAAGAGTTGAAACGATTGGAGCCATAGGGATGGAAACAGTAGTGGGAACCTTGTTCTGGATCCAGCAATGTTTTGCATTCAATTGCTGAAGAAAGGGAGAAAAAAATACTTTATTTAACTTGTCATGGAAAGAGGTCATGGCTAATTTAAATGTATAATGTCAATGTTTGCTCACCCTCTTCACAGCGTGACCCCTGGAAACCAGGATGGCACTGGCAGGTATAGTTCCCTATGGTCTCCATACAGTCTGCATGGGCACTGCAGGAATCCTGTGTACAAGATACTACACACATACAGAGAGAGATTGCACACTCTGTATATAATAGGTCTACAGGAGTCACTTAATGTGTTTATCAAACAAATTAAGGAGACTTTTACCAGTGTAGCAGACAGTTCCCTTCTTCTTGCGACAGTTTTCATTGTTCCACTTGGCTGTGTCAATCTCCCGCTTAATATAAATCTCTACACAGTCCTGATCCACTATGTTATCTGGCTCCTCTGTTGCCCAATTCTGAGCCTCTTGGGGCACCTTCTCATCGGTTCGATCCCAGATCCATCCTCCACCCACTTTGCGAATTCCTAGCCAGTAATATTTTTGGTTAAACGGCAGCAGATTGTTCAGGAAGTCAGTCTCCTCCTGATTCTGGATGGCCGCCATGTCTGTGAAGTGCTGCTTGCACCACAGGCTGGCCTCAAGCCATCTACGGTTTGGACTGATGCTGTAATTGTAGGTCCATGCCTGTGCTCCTCCTCCGCTGCTCAGGTCTGAGATTAGGCATACGGACAATAAGACAAAATTTAACTGGTGAAGCAAGAAAATAAAAGTAGTTTGAAACAGTTTACTGCCTGTAAGATGAGAGGGAAGCAGACCTACCCTGGGCAAATACAAGTAATACAGCTATCAGCACCCTGTGACGCAGGATTTGTCTAGCATCAACTGATTGATGAAACATCTGAAATAAAAAAATAACTTATTTTCTCATAATTGCATATGAGTGTGAATATACAGTATGTATCCATGCATGTATGAATGTACAACACTTGCACTGATATTTGTTAGGTCTTACCATTTGATCTGTCTTCAACCACTCACTCTTGTTGCTGCATTTACACTTCTTTGCTGATGATTGATGACTGTGTGTCCTTCAGGGAATGAGTCAATGACCAATTTTGTAATGTCACTTTCGCCGTAACTTCCTTTCAGGAAGGGCACCACTCTACCAACCATAGCACTCTGGGAACATACACACACAGACCGACCCACCCACACACACACACACACCCACACACACACACACACACATACAGACACTCACAAGTACTAATAAAAACTTTTAGAAATCTATTTTATTTTACTAAATTTATCTTTTAACAAAGACACCACAGAAATGCAACTCTAATGTTATTTAATGAATGTTTTGAGTTTACATATGCATGAATTGATAACAAACCATCACTTGCACAAACACACCACAGTTTATATCCAGCCAGTACAACCAACTGAAGCTTTAACAAACAGTATATTAGGGAAAAAAAGGCATTTGGGTGATGAGCTTCCAGTTGTTCTTCATCCCTGAGCCACACTGGATGGACCTGATGCTTCTTCAGGCTGCCTATAAAGACATAAAGGGACACCTACTCAATGATTTACTAAACTGGATTACAGTTACTGTACAATAATATAGCATTTTTAAGTAGCACGCCATATATTTTTTAAACACCAATAAACTGTACAATTTTAGTAAACTAGTGTTTTAAATATTGAATGTGCATAAATGGGTGGGGCTGCTTTGGATAAGACCATTTCAACACTGACCTTACTTGGGCAAGTTTCTTTCCTGTGAGAAATGAACACACAAACAGATCACTGTTGAGGTCTGTTGCAATAACAGTGACTTGCATCACTATTACACTAAGTGTAATTAAGAAACACTGACTTTTTCTTTGTTTCATCCAGCAAAAACAGATGCAGCAGAAGACAGAGAATGCTCCACACCCAGCTACAGCGAGCAGAGCCTTTTTGTAGCCTGAGAAAATAAAACACATTTTTATCCTGAGCTACAAAATACATGACAACAAGTTTAAACAAGTTAATCTACTACTACAGCTACTATTACTGCTGCCCATTATAAAAATCAAAATCAGAATCACTTTTTCAGAGAAAGCGCAACGGACCTGTGCAATAATTTTGGTGTATTTATGCTTTTAAACAAATCTATTTTAAATGTTTGCTTAAACAAAAAAACATTACTTGCACATGTAGGCCTTGGGCCGCTCCAGACACCGGTCAACCCACAAGAGACTACCGGCGAGCCTATCATCAGGAAGCCAGGGTGGCAAAAAAATTGACAGGTTGAGTTGAATGACTGGTTTTCTTCTGAGCAGCTAAGGTATCCGTTATCAGGCTGAGACAAAGCGGGGCATTCCAGAGCTAGGGGCACAAACGGGTTAAAGTTTACCAGGGATCCAGTTATGTAACAACTTACACTAGCTTTCTATTGTGAATAGTATTTTTTTACAGCACAGACATGCTGATGCAAGTATTTTGATCAGTATTTGAATTCACAGCCTGGCCTCAGGAAACAGAGGAAACAGATGCAGGGTTTATGATGGCCGTGTTAAAATTCTGTCAAAAATGCATTTAAGTATTTGAGTGAGTGACCTACACTGAGGATATTCTGTGGAAGGAGATAGTGAAAAGTCCTTACGTCAGAATGTGAGTTTGCAGTGAGATATATACATACTACAGTCTGGCAGAGTCATGCCTAACCTCGCACATGTGATAGTTTTCAGGTATGCCTCCACATACATATTGTCTACCACAGGAAAACAAAATGCATTTTTTTTTTAACTTTTTCACATAAAACAGCTACCTGCAATGCTAACAGACCAGCCACAACAAGCCAAAACAGTAAGGTTGTGGACTGAAAAATGAAAACAATAAGCTGAAAGATGCAATGAAGCTTTATAGAGCCGGGGGGAACTGCAGAGTGGGTTATAATGAACAGTTTGATAAACCCTTAGCACTCAAGGTACACAATGTGTTCATCATTACATCATCATTTCTATGTACACGTGGGCATGTGAGAATTGTTTTAAGATAGACTTGAAAAAATTGTAATCTTTGGTTTAAATAAACATTAATTACTGTACCTGTTTGGCACCTATCTCCTTCAAAGCCAGGTTCACATAGACAGGTTATGTTGTCTATGGTCTCTTGGCATCTTTCGCTGTCACATAATGTTGCATGACATTTGGCTGTTAAGAAAAAGTGCAATACTAAAACAAGTTGGGTAAAAATTGATAGCTTTGTTAAAGCCATTGTCCAATCATTGCACACTGTAACTAGACATGGTTGTGCCTTAACTGTTGGTTCAAAAAGTGATTTTAAGTAATAAATCTGCCAAACTGATCATTGTAAAATGTAAAATTACATAACCAAAAACTTTTTCAATTAACATACGGGCATGTAAGAATTGTTTTAATACATGAAAAATTATGAATCTATCCTTTAAACAAACACAATCTGGTGACTTAATTTCAGAGAGCTCTCCTCACCTGTTTGGCACCTGTCTCCCTCAAAGCCAGGTTCACAGAGGCAGGTTATGTTGTTTATGGTCTCCTGGCATGTTCCTCTGTCACATGATGTTGTATTACATTGGGCTGTTAAGAAAATGTGCAACACTAAAACAACCTCTACCACTTTTGAAACTGAAACAAGTTAAAAAAAACAATTAGCTTTACATACCTTTATAACAAACTGCATATTTTTTATTGCTGCATTTCTCATCATTCCACTTCCCTCGGTTATCTCTGTTGTTCACGTAGATCTCCACACAAAACTCGGTGATGTGGTTATTGTTGGGCTCGTTTACTGCCCATGACTCGTTACCAATCCATGTGCTGTTATTCCCAATCCAGGTCCATGTGTCATTCTTGTTCTGTTTAGTGATTCCAATCCAATAATATGGACTAGAAGTTAAATTTGGCAGCTTTGAGACCAAATAGTCATTCTCCGCCTGGCTTTGGATGACCACCATGTCTGTATAATTGGTCTGGCACCATTGTCGGGCCTGGGTCCAGTTCATGATTTTGTTTGAGTAATGATATGTCCAGCAGAAGACAGTCCCAGCTAAGGAGCTACCTAACATATATTTTAAAAGAAACAAGTTAAGGACAACTGTAGAGTGATAATTCATTCGCAAAAGAGTTCATGCACAATGTTATATCTCACATCAGAAGATTATGGAGGTGCCATCATATACATTTTGCCTCAGTATTAAACCTAATACTCACCAAGGAGGAGGATCAATGTCCAGTTCATTTTCAAACCTGTTGTCTGTCTTAAGAAAAAAAAAATCAGAAGCCAAAATATTGATGAATATTATCTTGACAAATTACTGAATAAGAACTTGTTTACTTACCCAGAATTGGTATTTTAATATTTAGTAAATATATTTCCTAAAATAATCTATAAAATAAGCTTGCTGGTCAAATCCTTGTTTTTCTAATTGTTTCAAACATGAAACTACACACCACAGCAGTACAGAAAGTGAATGTTAGTTGCTGCAACCAGGGACCAGTATCAGGCTTTTATATTTTCAGTCAATTCAGTCCAGCAGCATCATACAATACCTGGATGTTTTCTGTACAGAGTAAAATGCATGAGATGAATGATTGGCTGAATGACTGACCTAATGACATGTTGTACTTGGACAGACCTTTTGGGAAATGCGACCTGTTTCTGGTTCAGGTGGGATCAGGGGCAGATGAGGGGCATGAAAAAAAAAACTATAAGGGGAATACAAACAATAAAAACACATTTCAAATTAAAGTAAAACACAGGGAGGGTCACCATCAAATCTTGGAGCCAATTAGTGTATTTTAGTATCCTAGTTGACAGTTTTTACATGCTGCTTCTCTGCATCCTGATATCTTGTGAAATCAAGTTTTTAACTGCAACAGATTACAGAGACAGGGTGCCCATGCTGTCGCCTTCAGTCTGATGTAAAACCACATTTATTTCTGGTTACGCGCTGACATAGAATTTGGGGAAACAATGGTGATGATCTGTAAAACAGATTACCCCAGCAATACAGCCGTTTCCTCCTTTGTATACCTCTCACTGTTATTCAGCTATTCATCTCTGTCTTGACTATGCAAGGAAGGTTGCAGAAACACCTAAGAGGTCTATATTGTACTTGGAAAATGGTTCTTCCTCCTAAAAAAACACAACAATGTCCTGCAGTGCCAGCATAAATGTCCCTGCTCAAAGTGTGGGAATAGGCTAGTGTTGTGTGTTGATGCCTGAACCTTTGTGGTAAAACATAAGTGTACTATCATGACTGACAATTTTTTTTTATTGTTTTAATAGTAGCTATAGGCCATAATAAAGGAGATGCATAAAAAATATTCAAAAGCAAATGGTGGTTTGAAGTTTTATTGTGAATAAAAATCAACACTGCTTTAAACATACAGAAATATGAATGAACATTGCCAATGCAATAAGCACCTGTTGAATAAATAGTACATAAATACTGAAATACATACATTGAAATTCTTCACAGTTCTGAAATGACTTCACTTCGCAATCCACTCACAATGTTATGTAACATTTAGAATAACATGAATAGAGCCACCTTTCCAGCATGTCCAGTAAGCTGTTGAACAATGTGTTCAATATAAAACTCCCCTTGGGAGGAAATAAATATCAGAGCAACGTTACAGAACAAATCATGAAATCCAGTCATGAAATTCAACAAAACATAATACAACCATCAAATGCAAAGGTCTAAAAAAACACATTTCCTTTCACCATTGATAGCTCTGACATACTGGTTTTGGATATATTTCTGTTACCAAGTTGTATATTAATGTAAATTATTAATATTGTTTATGCTATGAAGGGTAATTCACATGCAGTTATGTTAAAGACATATACAGTTGCCCGTCGTTGCCTCGGAAGAATATGATGGTGTTTTATATGAGGCTGTCAATGCTGTTTTTGTAGACCTGTGGAGGGACCTCAATGTCAGAGTTGCTGTAAGAAAAGACAAAAGAAGAAGATGAGCACTGCAATTCAACAATTCGTCTTTTAAGAAAAATGTACAATTTAAGAGTGATGAATGCTCATCGAACCTGCTCAGCTCAAACTTGGTGGCTTTCTGCTTCAGTCGTTTCAGGATCCACATAGCCACAGACAGACCAGATAAGACAGTGCCCCCTGTTGCCACGCTAGAAGCAATGGCAATGACTGGAGATGGGGGAGCTGTGGAAACATTATCAAATGTGAATGATCAAACATGCATTTTAACATTGTATTGTATTAGATTTCCTCTAACAGTTGATCTTTTTTGTTTGTTTTACCTTGGCAGGTGGGTTTCTCTCCAGTCCAATTGCCATGACGATCACAGGTCAGCAGGTCATGTCCATCAATTGAGTAATCTTGATTGCATGTGAAGGAGCACTGTGAGTTGTACACTGGCTCATTGCTTGAGCAGTTGACATGACCGTTTTCAGGAGCCTCAAGCAACGGGCATCTCGCTGATGTGGCAGAAGACACCAAGAATTTACTTTAACCATCACATAGTGATAAAGGAGATAATTTTAGCGATGTAATACTTCTGCTGCCTCAAAACCTTTGAGCATGCAAATAAAGTGCAGGCAAAATGGGTAAGTGTGTATAGGCCTACCTGTGCAGGTTGGTGGGGTGGAGGTCCACTGTCCGTCCTTAGAACAGAGAATAGTGTGCACTCCCTTCAGTTGGTAGCCTGGGGCACAGCTGAAGCTGCAGGTGGAGTCTGGCCGCAGGTCATTCAAACGTTGGCTGCAGCTGGTGATCAGGTGATCTTCTCCCTCTGGGTT